>NC_083284.1:41952814-42289676 GCF_963506605.1 Zootoca vivipara
TTTCAGTCACTTCATTCTATTCCTGCTCCACAGTTCCCCAGTTTCATTTTATTTCTTTTCATTCTGCACCAGACCTTCTATATTCACTAAGCACGCTCAGCCTTAATTTGGCTGCCTCAGTTCTCCCTGCACCCTGCATCATACCGGGGGGTTTGGCACACGAGGTGCACCTACTCTGCGCAGCAGAGACTGTATTTTTTGAGAATTTTAAGGAAAAACTATCTTCCACAAAAGCTGCTGCTTGCCTTCTATCACTGTGCCATACAGAGCGTGCTCACGTACGGTTTATGTGTGTGGTACGGAAGCTGTACTTCTCAGGATAGAGCAGGGCTATGTAGAATTATTAAAACAGCAGAGAGCTTTATTGGCTGCTCACTCTCCACCTTAGAACAAATCTACACCACCAGGTGCCATAGAAAAGCACTAGACATATCAAGAGATCCAACGCACCCTGGTCACCATTTCTTTGAGCTCCTGCCATCGGGACGGAGATATAGAACAATGCAGGCAAGAACGAGCCGTCTCAGGAACAGTTTCTTCTCTAGAGCGATTCTGGCCTTAAATGGAAAGCCTGGACTTTGAAGTCATCTTATTTTACTTGTTATTTTGTATTATATTTACTGTTTTTAATTAGGTTTTGTAGTTTTGGATTATGCGGAATGCTTTATCTGAGTGGATGTAGCAACCGAGTAATTTCATTGTTCCCACAAGGGGACAATGACAATAAAGATATCTTATCTTAACTACATCAAACCTTTTATAGGCAGTTCTCGCCTCCATCCATAACCAATCCTGGTGCATAGCTGTCAACCCCCGGATTTGAAGATAAGGAATCCTATGGGGCTGTCAACTCCTGGGTATGAAAGTAAGGGCGCTGAATAAGGGAATTTCCCGCAAAAAAGGACCCTTGGCAAACTACAGTTCCCAGGAATATATATATTTCAGGGGGGAGCCATATGCTTTAAATGTATGGTGTGGATCTGACCTTGGAATGACATTTTACATGTCATACCAGAACATTGTGCAAGAAAAGTGAAACTGAACTCAAAACACGTTCTTTTGCAAGAGGTCACACAGGCAGAAGCACGAGAGCTGCTATAGAACCTACCTTTTATAACATTACACAAACGCGTCTGCAGACTCTTGCGTAAGAGTTTGCGGAACAATGCTAGAGGCAATATCCCTACCGTTCATGGGTTTTTGGGGTTTTTTTGCATTCATCCTTTGATAGATATGTCTTGTCTCTGGAATCTATTGCCACTTTTGCTACAAGAGACAGCTTAAGGCCGTGTCATGGCTGTACAACTAGGATGAAACCATTTTAGCCTTTTAATGCTCCATTTCCAGTTTTAATATTAGATCAGATAATGTTGCAATGTGATTGCTAAATGTCCACTTATATTGTGAATTTCTCATTAAGTCTAAATTGAAATATCTTTCATTGTAGCAAAATTATTCCATCTCCTGTGCAAGCTATAAAAATGAGCTCTTCCATCCTTCTCAATAACCCTTTTTTTAAAAAAAAAAAAATCTTCTCCTTTGAAATGAATATAGTAAGTTGACTCCAGCAATTTTACCAGCTCCCATATACCTTGACAAATGAGTATAGAAAACAGTGAAGCCATTTCCGGACTGCAGTTTATCATCTATCTCATCGGAGGCAGGATTTCCTAGCATTCATCACCAGTTGAATATGTAAACATCACTCCATAGTGGGGGGTGGTGGTGGTGGTTAAATGTTACATGTTGATAAAGTTATGATGGTAGACATTGTGCCTTTCTTCATTCTCCTTGCACAAAGACTTATGTGCATTGTGCTAGTTGTGACAATCCTATTCCTCTTCATACGTTAGGATAACAACTATATGAGCATGTTAACTTGAGGATGGTGCCAATGGGAGACTATTATTATTATATAACTTATATAATATAACCCTTGTTCTTTTGATCTCATCTAATTATCTAGCACAGCTGTTTCTCAGTCTTCAAATGGCAAGCCATGAAATAACATTTATTAAACAAATCGAAGTTCTGGTTCATGTCATCTTCTGTGGCTACTTCTTTCCTTTCCCCAGAGTCTCCTAAATCCATTTTCACTTGTGGTGCTTTGATGTGGTGCATTAATGTTTGTTTTTTGGTCAGTGGGTGATGGTAGCTTAAGCATTTTGATGCAAAAAAGCAGTACTGTAGTGGAAAATTCTGAAGTGCAGCCATGTTGGTGACAATGCATAGCCATGTCCCTAAACTTCTAGGATTATAGAACAAAAATGAACTTCTGACAAATACAAACATCATAGCTTCTAAAGCAACCCAGCTTTTTTCGTACTGTGATCTCCACTTTAACATCTAGCCTGATGAAGAGTTCTGGTGGATTCCAAAGCTTGCACACTATTCTGTGACATTTGTGTTTATCATATTAAAGTGGTTTTGGAGTTTTGCAAAATAAAAGTGGTACTTTAACCCATGGGTTTTGGTGGCCATCAACATCTCTGCTGTGCTGGTGTTGCATCATCCTTGCCCATCCTTGCTCTGCCACACTTTTGGTTGTAAGAGCAGCAGCATCATTTTGGGCTCAGTACACAAGACTGAATGCTGGCCCTCTTTCCTATAGCAGTGCACTGAATTTAGCTGTCTCCCACTTCCATCTGTATGCAGGTTGAGATCCTACCTGCCCACAGACAATCTCACCAGAGTGGTGCATGCCCTGGTTATCTCCCACTTGGACTACTGCAATGCACTTTACGTGGGGGTACCTTTGAAAGTGACTCAGAAGCTACAACTAATCCAGAATACTGCGGCAAGACTGGTGACTGGGAATGGCCACCGAGACCATATAACTCTGGTCCTAAAGGATCTTCACTGGCTCCCAGTACGTTTCCAAGCACAATTCAAAGTGTTGGTGCTGACCTTTAAAGCCCTAAACTGCTTTGGCTCAGTATACTTGAAGGAGCATCTCCACCCCCATCGCTCAGCCCAGACACCGAGGTCCTCCTCCTCAGGTCTTCTGCTGGTTCCCTTACTGTGAGAAGTGAAGTTACAGGGAACCAGGCAGAGGGCCTTCTCGGTAGTGGCACCCTCCCTGTGGAATGTCCTCCCTTCAGATGTCAAGAAGATAAAGAATTGCACAACTTTTAGAAGACATCTGAAGGCAGTCCTGTATCGGGAGGTTTTTTAACACATGTTGTTTTTATTATGTTTTAGATATGCTGTAAGCCACCCAGGTTGGCTGGGAAACCCAGCCAGATGGGCGGGGTATAAATAATAAAATTATTATTATTAGCTGACTACTTTTATTGAAGAGGCCTTTGAGCTGCATCACTGAAACAGTTCTGAAGCAGCACTTTTAATCAAGCTGGTGCTTTCTGGTCATTGAGCAGGTAACAGAAGCAACATTAATCTCTCTCTCTGTGTGTGTGTGTGTAAACCCCTAACACTCCTCCACAAAGAGGAACATGGAAACTACTGAACAAACTAGGAAGCACCAGTCAGAAAAAGTAGCCAAGCCCACGTATCAGGATGCCAAACCCAGGTGTGGTCAGGAAGACTCAGCTGACCTGTGCCTGTTGTACAGGAAATCTTGGGCAATGACATCAGTTAGTAATGAAGGGCAAAAAATGAAGCTGTTGCAATCGACGACTGTGGGTGTTAATTGTATCTTATCACCTGGCCTCTCTGCCGTCACAGAAAGGCTTTATTTTTTAGAATGATGTGTTTAAAATACAATACATGGTAGAGGCTTGAGGGCAGGGTGTGGTGGGTTGGGGAGGTAAATGCAGGCACATTAAGGCATAAGGTACATTTCTGTGTCTGGCAAAGAGCTTTTCTGTTGGTTATGTCCTGGCAGCCTCTCTGCTGAGCACTGTGTTCTTGGAAGTTGGATGCATCACATGGTTCCGTCTGGAACAAGTGCCCTGTGAAATGAGGCATCATCTGAGATGAGGAAGGATGAATGCGAAAGGCAGTGACTCTGGGCAGATCCCCACCCTTTGCTTGGAAAACGGCAAATGCTTTGGCAAAACAACTTTGTGCACCAGCAAAGATTAAATGGATGCCGAAAGTTTGGTGCTAGACCTTAATTGTGCTTGCGTTCTATATTGATACATCAAGGAAGACAAAGATCTTGTAATATGTTAAGTCTGTCAAGACCTCCAGGTGTGTGTGTGTGTATGTAGGTGTGTGTGTTTAAAAACTAATCAGACTTGGAACTGTTACCGTCACTTCCCTACTTGTGTAAAAGAATCAATTTGTTTTCATTTACTTGCATGGCTGCCCATCTATTTCTTAAAGAGCTCCTGTACCTTCTTTATCAGTGGTTCCCAACCTTTTTTTGGCCATGCCCCACCTAAGCACACCTAAAATCCTGATCCTCCCCAACATATAATTCTTACTATTCAAAAAGTGAACTCCTGTTCACGTGGAGAAAGCCTAAAAGGCCACTCACTGTTAATAACTCATTCTCAAATTGCCTCCCTTAAAAATCAAATTGCCCCCCTGTGGGGCATGTGCCCCACCTTAGGAACCATGGTTCTAAACTATGATTTATTATCATTTATTGCATTTATATCCCTCATTTTTCTCCAAGGAGCTCAAAGTGGTATACATGGTTTCCCCCTCGTCATTTAATCCCCACAACAACCCAGTGAGGTAGGTTAAGCTGAGATGCAGTGAGTAGCCTAAAGTCACCCAATGAGCTTCATGGCTGAGTGGGGATTTGAACCTTGGTCTCCCAGGTCCTAGTCTGATTCTATCCACTACATCACACTGGCTGTCTAAATATGTGTGTGATAACGCAGCAAGTGGTTTGGTTTTGCCCCATTGCTGCATCTTCATGCCAGGAAAATTTATGCCACTTCCATACACACACCCATTCCACAGCTGTTTAAAGGCACAGGAATCCTGTAAGGTAGGGAAGGAAAGTTGCCACTTGTTTTGTGAGGGAGAGAAGGAAAATTTAACTGCTTCCTGGAATTGAGCTGGCCAGAATTAAATTGTTAGTCTTTAAAGTGTCACAAGGTTCTTTGTTTCTATGTTGTGGTCAAGCTTAATCATCAGTGAGAGAGGGTTAATGGTTCTGATGAGTCTTGGTTTGCAAAACTGGATCCTGTGATCCCGTATTAAGGTTAATGTACTGGGATTCAAAGCATCAGTACCGGTATTAACTATTCCAATATACTGTACATAACAGTTCAGTACACTTTAGAATTGGCAGCCTGCCTTGCGATCTTGAAGGTGTCCTGGTGTTGGATTTTTCCTCAGGATTTTCTCAGTTCCATTAGATCATAGGATAAACAGCATCCATTCCTCAGAAGGTTTATGGCATGCAATGATCTACAAACACTGTGTCATACAGATAAAGCTCAGGTGTTTTTTTCCTCCCCTCTTCCCGTTCCCCACAAAACTGGGAGGAATTTGGAAAATTTAGGATATGCCCTTCTTCTGAAGGTGATTTACATGTAAACAAAGGATCACGAAGGGTTTCTTGGCATTTTTGCAAGAGCTGTGGTAACTGGGAGAACTATAAAGATGGAAGTGGACATAATTGGATTTTATAACCAGTTATTAACTTATGCATAGCAAAATGTTCTAGAGCCTGATCTGAGGAAACTTAGTGTAGCCATCTTGCTGAAGCTAAGCAGGTCTTGATCTGATCAGTGCCTACATAGAAGACACATGTGTTCCATGATGGAAGAAAGGCAGGAAAATCTGTCTATCTCTAGAAAATTATGGGTTGTATCCAACTGTGACTGATTTCTCTGACCCAGAGAAAGCTTTTGTCCAGAAAGAGAGGGGAGCCCCCCAGTGCACTTTTTCCAAAGGGTCCCCCAAGTTTCTGGAGTACTGTGCATTTTGGGAGGCATGATGTGGGGAGTTACAGAGGGAATGGGAATTTATGGAAATTGCTCAATCACCCCCCTACCTCCTTCATGGCAGTTTTTTCTGGAGCAACTATCCTTTTGTGCATAGGCAGACATAAGTGGTAGCCCCCCCCGATGTGTCTATACCAGGCATAGGCAAGCTTGCCCTCCAGATGCTTTGGGACTACAATTACCATCATCCCTGACCACTGGTCCTGTTAGCTAGGGATGATGGGAGTTGTAGTCCCAAAACATCTGGAGGGCCGAGTTTGCCTATGCCTGATCTATACATTTACCAGACCACTTTTCCCTGTATTGTAGACTCTATGTGTATCTGATACAACCTATTCAGAAACTAAAACTTGTTTCCTCCCCATTGCGTAATTCTTTTGCTGTGATAGCGGTAAAATTTTCATCCTTTTAGTTTAGTTCATTAGCAGCATTCTGTTTCCCCCTGGGTAACTCAACCCAGGACCAAAAGTTAGACTCTGTAAATCACATGCCCTCAGTACTTGTGGCTTACAAATAGGCCTTGTGAGAAACTGATAATGCTACCTCACAGTTAAACAGGTGGGTTACAGATCAGCAATGCTGGCCTGATTGCTTTCCATTCAATGTGAACTTTGCATCAAGGTGATGAGCCCTTTATAGCCCATGAATCTATTGGATGTTTCTGTTGCTGTGGAAGTCTGTAGGCTTTTGAATTGTATTCCGTTATAGATCTGTTGCTAGTTGTTGTGGTCCTTATACTGTGTGTGCAGTGAGGGGCACATTTGGGTATCTTGCTGCAGCTGTTTTATGTCCTTTATTCTGAGGGTATTATGAAAGATTCTGTATACCTTTGCTTGTAACTGTTCTGTGAAAAACAACCAAAAAAATTGTTGGTTGGCATCTGTCTCGGGAGACAGTGAGGGGGAGTGCGCCTTTGGGGGTGAAGTCAAACTGTTGGAAGGTTGTAGCGCCTGCTGTAGCTGTAGACCAAAAAGAAACAGAACAGACAATCACGGGAATTGAAGATGCCCAAACATCTTAGTGTTTTGGTAGCTGTAGACCAGACATCCCCAAACTGCGGCCCTCCAGATGTTTTGGACTCCCATCTTCCCCGACCACTAGTCCTGTTAGGTAGGGATCATGGGAGTTGTAGGCCAAAACATGTGGAGGGCCGCAGTTTGGGGATGCCTGCTGTAGACTAATGCAGGAGAGACATGTTTTGTTGCAGCTGGGGCAGAGGTGGGGAAATTTCATAATGGAACTAAAGTGTCATATAATCTGGAGCTAATGGCCATGTTTGCACACCATGTTAAACCAGATTAGTACAAAGTGAAGGAGGTGTAGTGTAGCAAACCTCAGGCTCAATGCCTTCCCCTTCTGTACTCCTGCATGGTTCAAGTAGGCTTGTTTTCAAACTAGCCATAGGTATTTGCAACATTTTGTCATTTTGGACTAAACAATGGCCCATGGTTAAGAAGAAGCAAAGCCTTCCAAATTCTTCTGCATGGAAGGAAAGAGAAGAGAAGGGAGGACACAAGAGCTATACTGGATCAAGCCCCAGGCCTATCTGTCTGTTCCCACAGTGGTTAACCAGATGCCTATGTAATGCCTGCAAGCAGGATAGTGGCACCCACCCCACTTGTGATTCCTAGCATCCTGCACTTGCTAGGATGTGCACTTGCCTCTGACAGTGGAGGTAGAGCATAGCCACCCTGTGTGGTTTAGTGGAGCCTTTCTCAACTCGATGCCCTCCAATTGTTGTCCTGTTATAGCTCCCATCTTACCTGGCCATGGGCCATCCTGCCTGTGGCCGGTGGAAGTTGTAGTCCCAACAGCATGAAGCACTGACTTTATTCTTTAACTTACATTCTGTCCATTTGTGCCAGAGGCAAAAGCAATAATGGATCTAAAATAAATCTGCAGTGTTGCTAGTTGACTTAAAACACTGATTGTGTTTGACTGTAACTTCAGTG
Source organism: Zootoca vivipara (assembly GCF_963506605.1). Lineage (NCBI taxonomy): Eukaryota > Metazoa > Chordata > Lepidosauria > Squamata > Lacertidae > Zootoca > Zootoca vivipara. Next base: position 41,960,634 of record NC_083284.1, read on the forward strand.
TAAAGGCCAAGGGAAGGGGGAGTGTCTCTTAGAAATCTCTCCAGGCCTTCCAAATTTTCCTGTGCTCTTTAACCAGCCCCTGTGTGTTCATCATCATCTCGGCACTATGTGGGAATTGCTTACAATATTTATCAGCACTAGAAGGCAAACAGTCTAAGGGGTGGGAGGTAGGGAGGTCGCTATCCCTTCCTTTGTGTTAATCATTCCCTACCGATAACCTGTGGCATTGGTGACAGGTTCCTGTTTGCATTGGAAGTGATGGTGCTGAGACACAAGGTTGCTAAGAGCTGTCAGATGACACTTGCTCACATGAGCCCATTAGGAGGGTGTTGCAGCCAGTTTTAAAACAAGTTTGCAACTAGGGAGTAAGTGAGAAAGCAACCTCTCTCTATATATCCAAGGCCATCTGGTTAGGTCTTGTGATCAAATAATTGCTAGCTACAGAAGCATACCAGGAAGCAAGATAGTCATAGCTCTTACTAGCTACTGCATCTGGCAGCGAATTGGTTGGTTTACTAGGATATACAAGTTGTGCTTATTTCTTTTTTGTAATTAAATTATGTAGTGCATTGTGAGCCTTTGGAATAGAGAATATTTACAGGCATGATGCAGCAAGGACCACTCCTTTAAAGAAAGAAGACGACAACAAAGAAGAAGAAGAAAACCCAAATGAATTCCCCCCAACCCCACTGAGAAAGTTTATAACCAATAGGTACTGAACTGTAATGAAGGACCCTAGGTAGATCACTCTTCAGTACACACCGGCTACTTCTAAGAAATGATGAATGTGTGTTTGTGTAAAAGAGAGAGGGGATACCTGTGAGCTCAACATGTGTGGAGGCCCGCCAAAGACGTCAAACAGCACAGGGGACCAGGCTGAAAAAGGAAGAGAGATTCGCGGTTCCTCTACCACATTGGAGAACAGCTTTTCAAAGGCAAGGTTGAATAAGGCTAAGAAACCACTTGTGGTGGAAAAGAGTTCCAATTATTCAAAGGGAGTATCTGGAAAGCTATCAAAAAGGTAGGAAAGCTTAATTCAAAAATTGCATTTGGGTTGGGTAGGACTTTGAGACTATGCGTTCTAACTTGCATAGCAGGAGAAAAGTAAGACTAATCCTAAAGGGGGGCATCACAGTTTTAGCCAATTAACCTTTCTTCCAGGGAATCACTTGACAGTTACCCTTAATATCTTAACTATATTGCATATTGGATGCTAACAAATTATTGTGTAGGTTAGTTGGAATCTAACTAACTGAGAGAAGGAAGTGTTTGACTGAAATGTTCTGCCTGTGTGTTGGTTGTGTATATTAAGGTAAGGAGCGTGAAAAATGATTCTCCATGTGTGGCCCTATGAGCTACAGATGTGGTTTACCAATAAAGTGCTAGCAATAAGTGAAATTCTTTAAAGATTACAATTTGAATAGGTTCCTCAAAAGGCAACGGAAAACAGACTGAATTTACACACATGCTACCTTCAGCACTTCATCATTTAACAAAATGAATGTACCGCTTGCTTGTCATACGAACCTCTAAGCGATTTACAAAAAAATAAAGCAAACCTGAAAATAAAGAAGAAATTTTAAAAATAAAAAACCTTTACAATAAGTGGGAAAAGATTAAAATACATGTTTGTCTAAATAAAATGTTTTCAGCAGGTGCCAAGAGGATGTGAGATAGTTCCGAAGAGTAGGTGTTGCCATGCTAAAATACACATTGTCTTTCAAGTGTGGAATGGATATTCTGTGGCACCTATAAAGTGGCAATGAAGCAGTAGGTAACTCCAGAAACCTACCAGTAGTTCGATTTGTCTTTTGAACCTCTGAAGTTGAAGTTCTGCATGAAGGCAGGTTGTATGAATTCAGCTAGGTAGACAAGCAACTTGGAAAAAAGAGGCAAATTTCCACTTTCCTGTAGTAATACATATTGCAGTACAAACCCACAGTAATGTTCAGAAACTCAAATGCCCAGGAAGGGAGAGGGCAGGTTGGTGTTAGAAGTGTGTTTAGTGGATAAAGAAATTCAGTCCTTTTCAACATGTAGATTATTCTGACACCCAAGAACAGTGTTTGGTAACCTTTCCTTAGCACAGAGCTGGGTGTCTTGCAGATACTGAGCCATGTACTATATAATATTGAAAGATTTTGACTTCTCTCTTATTGTTAAAATCTGTTGGCGGAATCAAGGAGTTCAGCCATCTGTGAGATTCTAAGCCAGGGATGCGAGAGTCTGTAGCACACCTGGATGTTGCTGGACCAGTGGTGGAGCTTCATGCTCCGGCACCGGGGGGGCGGAGAGCAGGCAGGGGTATGGCACGCTGCCTGCGGGGGCATCCGCGCTGGCATCCCACCGGGATCGCGCTGCCAGGGGCGGTGCGCTCCCCCCGCACTCCTCTTCCTCCGCCAGTGTGCTGGACTACAATAATCATGTTGACTGGAACTGAGTCCGGCAGCAACATCTGGAGTTTTAAAATCCTACTTTTTAAAGCACTTTTGGGAAAGAACCAAAACTGTTGCATGCACAGGATAAATTAACGTTGTCTAATAGCATGTGTTCTCTCTCTACCCTGTAGGTGTGGTCTAGCTGGGCAGGGCTGTACTGAATTGAAACTATGATACATAAGGGAATCCTCTTCTAGAAAATGCATATCTCTATGTTGCAACAGCAAAGGACTTCACTGTAGCAGTGCTTTCAAATATTTCCATGTCCTCTAAAGTCTTGTACTGTACATTTCAAAAGTGCAGGGTGGCAATGCCATGTAATTCAAGGTACAGTACTGGCAAACAGATCCGAGTTCTGCTTTCATTGGAAACTTAAAAGAGCACATTTGAACCCAAAAGATAATCAACAATTCTACCTAAAAATGCATAACAAGGAATACGCAAGTTGGTCTTGCCTGTTAAGATGGCAAACTACTTTTAGGAGACACAGCTACTTATTTCTTACCTATTTGAGAACTCCCTGACAGTAAGAGCTGTTCGACAGTGGAATTTGCTGCCAAGGAGTGTGGTGGAGTCTCCTTCTTTGGAGGTCTTTAAGCAGAGGCTTGACAGCCATCTGTCAGGAATGCTTTGATGGTGTTTTCTGCTTGGCAGGGGGTTGGACTGGATGGCCCTTGTGGTTTCTTCCCACTCTATGATTCTATAACTGGTAATTGGCATCTATGATAAAAGAGACAGTTATGACTCTTCTGCATGGGTGGGCAAACTAAGGCCCGGGGTCTGGATCTGGCCCAATCGCCTTCTAAATCCGGCCCACAGACAGTCTGGGAATCAGCGTGTTTTTACATGAGTAGAATGTGTGCTTTTATTTAAAATGCATCTCTGGGTTTTTTTGTGGGGCATAGGAATTCGTTCATATTTTTTCTTCAAAATATAGCCTGGCCCCCCACAAGGTCCGAGGGACAGCAAACCGGCCCCCTGCTGAAAAAGTTTGCTGACCCCTGTTCTTCCGTATATGCCAGAAAAACATATGTAACAATTTCTCTATGCCATAATAGAAAAAATGGTAATACACATCTATTCTTGCTATCCTGCTCCCAAACACACAAGGAAGCATTTGTCAGGCGGGAAAGAGAATGTTCTACTTATTAACCTGGGGTAGCCAGAGGTCAAGTATTTTCTTCCTGCCTGTGGGCTGGACTCAGTATCCTCTCTGATTGGATGCTGATGCTTTGCTCCCTGTCCAGAATTCAGCTATTTAAAAAAAGAGTTTGATTTGTGGCTACACCTCTTCCCTGGCAGAATCGTACCTTGGCATGCTGAAGGATGCTTAAGTGATTTTTATATGTGTTCAGGCAGAATTTTAGGGTTGTTGTTTTTAAATCCAAGTCTTAAGGGTTACCTAGACCAGCGTTTCTCAACCGCTGTTCCGCGGCACAGTACTGTGCCGCGGGACGCTGGTTGGTGTGCCGGGAGACGCTGGCGACGAGAAGGGCGATTTGCTGCCCTGTCACGTGACTGGCGGCCGCCATTAGGGGCGCTGACCCGCTGGAAAGGAAGCCGGCCGGGTCACGACGGGGGCGGGGCGAGCGCAGCTCTCAACAGCCACCACCGCGGCTGTTTGTCTCGCTCTCGCTCCTCTTGCTGGCGGCGCCCGGGAGTTTTTTGGTCGGCGCGGGAGTGAGCGGCCTCTTCGGCAAGGAGTCCTGCAGAAGGTGAGGTGCTCTTCTTGCTAGCCCAGGGGTTGGCAACCCGCGGCTCCGGAGCCGCATGTGGGAGCCTCAAAAGGGAGCCTCACCAAGAAGCCCCAGCCCACACAGACAGGGACCGATCGGAGGTCGGTCCGTCGTTTGTTCCCTTCCGCTGCAGAAACTCCGCCGTCGGGGCTGCGCGCACGGGGAGAAGGCGGCGAGTGGCTCCGCCAAGGACATAATGCAGAACAGACCCACAAAGGAACCCCTCAACAGTCTTTTGCCATTAAACTCCAACTTTTACACCATGCACTTTTTGCACCCGTGTGTGTAATGATTACGTCTCCCCTCCAAACTAAACTAAATATAGGCCGGCACAGAGTTGGTGTGCCGCGGGATTTTTTTTCATAGAACAAGTGTGCCGTGGCCCAAAAAAGGTTGAGAAACACTGACCTAGACAATATTGTGTGGTTTTTCTTCCTTCCTTTTAAGGCAACCTGCAATTTCTCTCGAATGGTTTATTAAGGGTCTTAAATTAGAAAGCTGGAGTTGAGTAATGAGGTTTGGTATGTCTCGCCACACTGACTGTCCCAGCTAATACTAGGGTTAGGGTTAACTGTGGCTTTCCAGTTAACTCATGTATATACTACTGTGGCCATCCCACATTAATAGTGAACATTACATGTAGGCATGTACTGTATATTCCTGCGTATAAGACTACTTTTTAACCCAGGGAAATCTTCTCAAAAGTCGGGGGTCGTCTTATACACCGGGTCGTATTTCTTATACGGCGAGTATATCCCAAACTCTATATTTTAACTGGAAAAGTTGGGGGTCGTCTTATACGCCCAGTCGTCTTATACGCTGGAATATACGTATGTGGAGATGTATGTGGTATTCCTATAAGTTGGAAAGCGACTCTTCAGAATTTTCTGCCTATACTTACACTAACTCTTCATCAGACTAAATGGAAATGTAACAGAGTCTCACATGTACAGAAGGCAAACTTTTTCTTTTCTTTTTTACTTGCTTTAGTTACTTTAGCCAACCTTATGATTTATTTATGAGCACCTTTTGAAAGCGGGGTGGTTGTTTTATAGTGGCGTTTGACCCCACTGGGGCTTTGACTTAACTTTTGAAAAAATGGCTCGTGGTGTACGGTAATATCCAACTGTTCTGCTACCTTTTCAGTGTGAATGTATGAGGAACATTTGTGGCTTTCACATTCCCAAGACCACACCATGGAAAAAGTCTCTTGAATACCGTAATTGGCTGTTTATCTTCATTCCTTCTTGTATTTACAATTCACAGCTCGTCCTCTTCAGGGTTTGACCTAAATGAAATCCGCTTGATAGTCTATCAAGATTGTGAGAGGCGAGGCAGACAGGTCTTGTTTGACTCCACAGCAGTCCACAAGATTGATGAGACAGCAGTTCAGGTATGGGTTTGTTGTTTCTTCCTTTTATCCAGGCATAAAAATAAAATAAGAAAATGACCACAATTTTTTAAAATCACAATCATTATTATATTTATTTATATCCCGCCTTTATTTAAGGCTTAAGAATACAAGCATCACCATTCTTTTCTCTTTGTTTACGTCTCAGTGGATAACTAGCCTCTTGCCTACCTGAGATATTTCCCTCTTCCCGCTACCCCACTCTTTTGCCTCTAGGTGTAGACTTGGCTGTCTACACAGGTCTATATGCAAACTCTGGCTGCATACACACCATGTATTTAACACATATGGCTTCGCCGCCCCCCCTCCCCAAGAATCATGGGAACTGTAGTTTATCCTCCCACTGAGCTGCAGTTCCCAACATGTTTAACAAACTACAGTTCCCAGGATTCTCTGCGGGGGAAGCCATGTGCTTTAAACATATGGTGTGCAACGCAGCTGGCTCTGACTTTGATGCCGTCTTAGAATACAAGCTCATTTTGAATACAGTTTACACACCAGGCTCAGCTTTGGCTGATTGATGTAAATTACTTCTGTCCATTCCAGCCGTGGTTTCCATTTCACTCCTCACTTCGCTGGGCTTTTTTCTCCTGAACTCCTTTAAAAAAGTCTTCAGAGCAGCAACAACCAAATGTACAGGTTGAGCCAACTTCCCATTGGGCTTGTTTATCTGGAAGCCTAGGCTGGTTACTTGCATGTAAAAAGCAGAGCTTAACCATGAAGTACAGCTAATGAATTCTGTTCCAGGCTTTTCCTGTGGGTGGCCCACAGGCAAACAGTATAGGAAGGCTTTCTCTCCCTACCCCTACCCCCTTGTCAGTAGCTTGTGTCAAACACATGACAACCAACAATTTTGCTCTTTCCCTAATGACAGTCACATTGGGGGATTAGATTAACCGCCCTTAACTAAATGTAGTACAAAGCAAAATCTCTTACAAAAGGAATGTAAATAGGTGGTTTGAATGTGCAAAAGGCCTGTGTGCTTTATGGGGGCAGATAAGGAGTAGGTGTGAGGCTGGGGAAGAGAAAACCCTGTTATGCTCCTGCTTTTAATGAGTTCGGGTTTTTATTGACCTTCTAAAACCGATGGCTTGTTGGGCTCGCTCGTACCTCAAGGAGCATGTGACAATGAGCTCACCTCCCCACTCCCACCCCCTCACAGCCCTGCTAATCAATGAGTTTAAACTAAAAGAATAAATTAGGCCCCCATCTGCACTATATATTCAAAAGAGTATTCTACCAAACAGCCATGGCTGTCCCTCACAAGAAGGACGTTTGGGAAGTTCGAGAAGGGTGCTGGGAGTTGCTAGGAGACCCTTATTCTCCTCCCAGAGCTACAGTGTTGGGACTACAACTCCCATCAGCCTCAACAAACATCTGGCTGAGGATGATGTCATTTGGAAGTGCAACAACATCTGGAAAGCACCCAATTAGCAGATCAGGAAAACAGCCATGACCAGGATTAAAAGTGCAAGTGGATCCATTTTAACATGGAGACAGTACTTTCCTTTTCTGCACTGAAATGCCCCAGGGTTGCTTAGAAATTGTGGGGATTCTGCATTACCATGAATTTATATATTTCCTCTTATAGGATGCTTCTGGGAAGACGTGGGGCAAGGGCTACCAAACAACCGGTGGAGCCAGTGCAGCTTCTCCCTGTAGTGCTTCAGTGGACAGTAGGCAGAATGTCAAGGAAGACATTCCTAAGTATGAGGTAACTTGAACATGAGAACTGGCATCTCTACATACCCCAAAGTCAACCAAATCGAAAACCAGATTTGTCTTACGTTTTGCCACATATGTGGTAAGGAATAGCTTTCCATTCGGCCTGGAGGGATAAATCCTCACCATCTATTTATGTAATGATTTGAGGGCCTTAATCATTACATGTACATTTGAAAGTACATTCTGTAAGCACCCATTTTGGACACTTAAAAAGGCATTTGGGTGGCATGTATCAATTTGTATGTATAAATTAAGGCGGATGTTGTTGTTGTTGTTTAGTCGTTTAGTCGTGTCCGACTCTTCGTGACCCCATGGACCATAGCACGCCAGGCACTCCTGTCTTGCACTGCCTCCCGTAGTTTGGTCAAACTCATGTTCGTAGCTTCGAGAACACTGTCCAACCATCTTGTCCTCTGTCGTCCCCTTCTCCTAGTGCCCTCAATCTTTCCCAACATCAGGGTCTTTTCCAAGGATTCTTCTCTTCTCATGAGGTGGCCAAAGTATTGGAGCCTCAGCTTCACGATCTGTCCTTCCAGGGAGCACTCAGGGCTGATTTCCTTAAGAATGGATAGGTTTGATCTTCTTGCAGTCCATGGGACTCTCAAGAGTCTCCTCCAGCACCATAATTCAAAAGCATCAATTCTTCGGCGATCAGCCTTCTTTATGGTCCAGCTCTCACTTCCATACATCACTACTGGGAAAACCATAGCTTTAACTATACGGACCTTTGTCGGCAAGGTGATGTCTCTGCTTTTTAAGATGCTGTCTAGGTTTGTCATTGCTTTTCTCCCAAGAAGCAGGCGTCTTTTAATTTCGTGACTGCTGTCACCATCTGCAGTGATCAAGGAGCCCAAGAAAGTAAAATCTCTCACTGCCTCCATTTCTTCCCCTTCTATTTGCCAGGAGGTGATGGGACCAGTGGCCATGATCTTGGTTTTTTTGATGTTGAGCTTCAGACCATATTTTGCGCTCTCCTCTTTCACCCTCATTAAAAGGTTCTTTAATTCCTCCTCACTTTCTGCCATCAAGGTTGTGTCATCTGCATATCTGAGGTTGTTGATATTTCTTCCGGCAATCTTAATTCCTGCTTGGGATTCATCTAGTCCAGCCTTTCGCATGATGAATTCTGCATATAAGTTAAATAAGCAGGGAGACAATATACAACCTTGTCGTACTCCTTTCCCAATTTTGAACCAATCAGTTGTTCCATATCCAGTTCTAACTGTAGCTTCTTGTCCCACATAGAGATTTCTCAGGAGACAGATGAGGTGATCAGGCACTCCCATTTCTTTAAGAACTTGCCATAGTTTGCTGTGGTCGACACAGTCAAAGGCGGATGTATTGATGCTTATTCCTTTCTTTATTTTCCTCTTTTTTCCCCTTTAATACATTTGCATTTTTTTTTAAAAAAAAGCAGTTAAAAAGAATAGCTCTACAAGTTGCACTGCGCTGAAAATGGCTAATTTCTCACTAGAGCTGCTTTCTGCTTAGTACATTTTAATTCTGCATCTCCCCATGTTTGTTGTGCACCAGCTTCTTTAAACTAAGAATGGTATGGATTTTATGTGAATGATGAAGTAGACATGCAAAAGAAAAACAATTGGGGTGGGGGAGTAAAAGTAAATAAATGAAATTAAGTATATCTTTTTGTTTCAAGAGACCTTCTTTTGCTCCATGATCTCGTACATATCCTTGGGGTGGGTGTGTTAAATTGGGGCAGCTAAAAATGTATTCAAAATCAAATTGTAATATGATGTCCCCCATTTTCACTCTGCCTGCTTTTAGTAGTGGCTGTGCAGAATCGGTAGAACTTTGATAATTCTGTAATGCTACGCCTGTTGTGTTTTCACTTGCTTGTGTTAATACTTCATTGGGACTCAATGTACTACAATGGTATAACCCAAAAGCTGCTTGGTTTGAAGCAGCATATGACAAAGTTTGCGTAAGCAACTGTTTTTCCTTCCTTACTTCTAGTACACCAGGCCAGCTTCTGATGTCAACATGTTGGGAGAGATGATGTTTGGTTCAGTAGCAATGAATTACAAAGGCTCTACGCTGAAAATCCACTATATACGGTGAGCTAATGCCTCCAGTTCCTTCTTGTTGTCATGGAGTTATTACTGGAACAGCGGAATTATTAGTTTTATTGTTTATCCTTTCAGCTCTCCTCCGCAGCTTATGATGAGTAAAGTTTTCTCTGCCAGAGTAGGCAGCTTGTGTGGAAGTGCAAATAGGTGAGAGCATCTTCCTTCCTCATTTTTACTGTTTTCAGATTCAGATTTTCAAGGGGGAGGCAGTTCTCACTCAACTCCGTATTTTATTTTTTGAAAAATCCTGCCTTGGTAATCATAAACTAGCAGTGCAACACCATAAATGTGTAGTTGAGGCACAGATGTCAAGTCCTATGAGACTCAACAGTAAATTTAGGGGGCTTGGCTTCAGAATTCACAATAAGCAGCTTTAAGTGGTTGTGTAAAGATAGCTAAGTCTTGAAAGTGGAGGGATTCACCATTTTGTGTAGAGGAAAAAGACACTCCTGTGCACATGGTCATCACTTCAAGTTGTGGTGGTGTTACTTAGAGTTGTAGCCAACAAGAGCCAAAGATTTACACTTGGGTAGTGGACTTTCCTTTCCTCACTTCTTACTCCCACAAATCTGCTCTGCAGGGTTGGGGGGACCCCCAGAACAGATTTAGAGGGTGAGTGGGGACAGAGCAGAGCAGGGGAAAGTTATGTTGTGCAAACTAAAATCCTTAGGTTGTTAGAGGGAATTACTTAGTGCTACTTGGGATGCAAGGGACGCGGGTGGCGCTGTGGATTAAACCACAGAACCTAGGGCTTGCTGATCAAAAGGACAGCGGTTCGAATCTCCGCGGCGGGGTGAGCTCCTGTTGTTCGGTCCCAGCTCCTGCCAACCTAGCAGTTTGAAAGCACGTCAAAGTGCAAGTAGATAAATAGGTACCACTACAGTGGGAAGGTAAAAGGCGTTTCTGTGTGCTGCTCTGGTTTGCCAGAAGCAGCTTAGTCATGCTGGCCACATGAGGGAGCTGTACGCCGGCTCCCTCGGCCAATAATGCGAGATGAGCGCGCAACCCCAGAGTCAGTCACGACTGGACCTAATGGTCAGGGGTCCCTTTACCTTACTTGGGATGCAGCCTATAGATCTTGACCTTTTCCGATTGCATTGCTACCTGCTGTGTGTGGGTGAAATTGATGCTATCTTACATAAGTTTAGAAATCTCTTTCTGATCATGGATAGCCAATTGCAGGGGTACAGAGAGGACAGTTGGGGAAGAAGTGCTCAATGGCAACTTAACCCATCTTTCTTGGATGGATGTTTCATTTACAGCTTGCAAGGTAGCTTTGAATACATGAATCAAGAACCCAATTTAGCAAGACCGAACTCTAATCCAAATAGTTTGGGCCCCTGCCACAGTGGAAGTAACCTAGGTAAGTACATTCACCAGTTTAATTATTTCTGTGCACGTTTGTGCAGACCACAAGTTTTGGTTCGTGGTCTGTTACATTTCCATGTAATCTGATTTTCTTGTTTTGTATGTTTCTCGTGTTGCTGCCTTCTAGGTGTGTTGCAGCTGTGTAGCAACAAACTGCTGCATGGTGTGGCTGAAGGGGGGCCTCTCTGGCTCACCCGGAGTGCTTCCTTCTTTGCAGGTTTGTGTGCAGCGTCGAGCACAGGGTGGTGCGCCCGTACATGCCCATCTAGCTAGCTTCTGGTGGAAATCTCTTGGCATGGGATCAATAACTCCTCTCCACAAATGGACTGGGTTGAGGTGGTGATGGTGGTAGCTCTCTAAAATATCCAGCAAGAGGTCATCTAAAGCAGGGGTGGGGAACCTATGGCCCTTCCGATGTTGTGGGAGTCCAACTCCCATCAGCCTCACCCAGTGTGGACAGTGGTCAGGGATCAGGACCATCCAACTTGGTGGGGGCAGAGCCACGGCAATAGCCTCCCAGCTATTGGGAGGGGGACACACAGTGGTGAGGGTGGGAGTGCCGAATTGGTTTCGCTGGGGTATCCACAGCACACCGTCCTTTGCCAACCCTAGTAAGTAACAGTGACACTGCTGCTGGGTGGATGCGGCTTTGCGCCACTGGCTGAGCAGTGCAGTCGGAACACAGGAGACCATTGCTCCTTCTAGGTCAATATTGTCAACACTAACTGGCAGCAGCTCTCCAGGGCTTTGAGCAGAAGCCTTACCTGGAGATGTTGAGGATTGCACCTGATACCTTTTGCATGCAAAGCAGATGGCTCTACCACTGAGCCATGGCTTTTGACCAACATTTGGAGGGCTGCAAGTTCCTCACACTGTCCATGTAGCATCCTCAGTAATGTTTTTCCCTTTTGGTAGCACTTCATAGCGCCGTATTTATTTCCAGATGACAGAGCCCTTCCAGTTTTGAGAGGAGTTGTTTTTTCCAAGTTGATCATTTGCTGGTGTGTTCTGTTAATTTTTTCACATGTAATAATGTTGGAGTGGTTTCTCTCTTTTTTTCCTCGATCTTCCCCTGCCCCCACATGCTAAAGTAACCCAAATGTCACCGAATAAGCACAGTTAATTTTATAGTGGAAGTGCTGACCTATTGGAAGAGGGAATCTTAGTTAATCTAAACATGGATCACAAATTTTGCATGCCCTCTAATCAATCGATCGTCTTTGCTTAATGTTGGGAATTTATGGAGCTACAAATGCTGTTCAATCTAGCATTGGGAGACACCTGAAAACAGATATTGTCATTTGTGTGTATTGTCATTTTAAAGCATGTAAGAGTAACAATGGGTTGGATCCAGAAGTTCACTTCTAACCACAAAAGTTGCCTTTAACTTGTGGATAGTTTGTGTTACTTCCTGCTAGCATGTTACACAGGAAACTGAAACTAATGCCACAATAAATTTATTTAAATTTTGTATTTCTGTGTGTGTGTGTGTGTGTGTGTGTGTGTGTGTTACAACAGAGCAATATAGTAGTCAACATTACATAAGGTACTCATTTAACATACTCACCTATTTTCACTTATATTCTCTTCTCAGAGTTACCAGATCAAATTAATTGACAGTATTATACACACACATGTACACACACATGCACACACACACACACACGTCCATGTGTGTGTTGAGTTTATCAGGACTGTGATACATCATCTCTCTCTTTTATATATACCAGAAGTGGGATCTGTTTTTCCAAGACATTGCCCTTGAAATTAGGATACAAAGCAGCTCTAGTCTACAAAGATCTTTTGTCTTGAGAATAAGGAATTGCTTACTTGTTCAAACCACCCTTGGCTTAATAGGTGCTATCTAGGCAACTTAAGGCTTTAGTCTTACTCAGGCTTTCTTCCCCCAGCCATACTATGCCATGGGCTCCATTCCCTATCCCCTACCCCATGAGAAGAGAGAGTGGGTAAATTTCTGCAGCCTTGAGCCAGCTGTGGTCATGTATGCTGGGAGGTCCATGTTCTAAACTGCATGGAGAGCATACATAAGGAAAAGCTCCCTGTAGAAGTTCAGCCTGCTATGAAGGAAGGTTGTGGCAGCAGCGATAGCTGGGAGCAGGGAGGTGTCCCCCATTCTCTCCCCTTCTGGTAATTGCAGTGAGGAGAATGCCTGAAGGGAGATTTTGTTGTTTTCAAACTGAAAATATTTCCCTTCATTTCTCAGTGTCTTCAGAAGCATGAAAACCTCAATGGGAACTATAATTATAACACCATGTCAGCTATTAGGCAACTGTTTGCGCAACAGTGCTAATGGCTATTTTCCTTCCAATCAGCGTTCCAACCTGATAACACTAACAAACTAGTTGAAGTCGGACTAGGATTTCAGACAAAAGGCATACGTTGATAAACTTGCAGGATCAATAGTATGTTTGTTAAAGCAGACTTGACTAATTTTAAACCTGCGATTGTGTCCTCCTTGCCTCTGGTTCCCCCTCCTTGTCGCTCTTGAGGCATTTGCTCTGGAGCTTTGAGAAATATCACTGTTGATTTTAAACTGCTGCTTGTGTGGCCGTGTTTTAAAAGCAGGTGAGAAATAGGATGCCTGTTAAATCTCCTATGTCCCCCCCCTTTCAGCGCACAGCACACCTGTTGACATGCCTAGCAGGGGGCAGAATGAAGACAGAGACAGTGGCATCGCTCGATCAGGTATATCACTCCTCTCTGCTGTACCAACCAAACGTGGCAAAGAAATTTTTGGTGACATGTGAACCACCAGTTCCAGATTTCATCACACTTGATACGGCACTCTTATGAACCCTGATACTCTGTTAAAAATGGAAATGTATGCTCATTAGTTTCTTATTCTAGGATTATTTGTAAAATCCATTTTCTGGTCTCTTTAAGGCCATTACTTCTGAATTATTCTTATTAATGTTATTGTTATTACCTGCCTCCCCAAACTAATTCTTGGTACTTATTGCCAATTTGACTTTTCCCCTATGTAGTATCTTTATGGTTTTCCTGTAGATTGTAAGCTTCTTTAACATTCCAGTTTGTTCTGTGGTGTCTGGCACTCTGTTTTAGATTTAGACTTACAGTGGTACCTCATGTTGTGAATGGGATCCGTTCCGGCGGCCCGTTTGCAACATGAAGCGCCACATCTGCACACGCGCGTGATGCAATGTGGCACTTCTGCGCATGTGCAAAACACGATTTAACGCTTCTGCGCATGTGTGCAGGTTACGGACGCTCTGAACCCGGAAGTAATCCGTTCTGGGACTTCCAGGTTGGGCGTGTCCGTAACCTGAAAAGACGCAACATGAAGCGGACGTATCCTGAGATATGACTGTGTTTCGTTATCTCTCCCTGTCCCCCAGGACTGCCACCTTGCAAAAGGGGTGCCTGGGGGTGGTCCCATTGGCCCCTCCTGCGTGTCTTCATTGCCATTCCTGCAGCATCCCCACCCCAAAGTGCATTGGGGCTGAATTTCTGCAGGAGGGAGCCTACTGTGCTCAAGTAGGGCTGCTATACAATCTAGAAACCGGGTTGCATGCAACACTGTGTGTGCAGAGTTCCACTTGAACAGTGTGACTATCCCTTCCTTTCCTCTCCCCGTGTGTCCTCAAAATCTGCTCCAGAGGGTCCTCCATATCTCTGGGGAGAGGAGAGGAGGGAATAGTTTCATTGCCTAGCAGATGTCTGCTGCAGTAGCAGAAAGGCAGTGTCGGAGAAGACCCCTGGAGCGGAAAAAACCATATTAATCTATTTGCTTCTGAATTTGGGAATGTAATTGCTACAAAGACTTTTAAGTTTTGCCTATGGGAAGGGTAGGGGAGTTGCCTGTTCTCTTGCATTGCCACATCTTTAAGTAAGACCAACTTTTGTTTCCTAAAACACGTGTCCCTACTGCGGAGGAGTCGTTATCACTCTGTGGTGGGGGTTCTGCATTTCAAGTGCACTTAAGATGAAGCTGTGGGTCTCCCTTTTCCTACCCCACCCCAAGAGAAGATGTATTTAAAAGACCTGGGGGGGGGACATGGTGACAGGGGAAATCACTATTGAAGGACCCTCTTGGGTGATGCTTCTTTCTGCTTTCTTGCCAGCTTCCTTAAGCAGCCTCTTGATGACTCCTTTGCTGTTGTCAAGCTCTTCTAGCAGCTACCACCGCCGCTGGATACGAAGTCAAAGAACAAGTTTGGAAAATGGCATTATTCCTAGGTGGTAGGTTTCTAGGGCATATTCCTGGAATAGGATTTTGTAGACTCTGTGGAAAGAGCTAGCATAGCATAGGTGGGCATCTGCTTACAGAATCGGGCATCTCCTTCCCTCTACGTGCTCCCAAAATCTTCTTTGGAGGGCTGGAGGGCATTCTGGAGGAGATTTGAGGGACTGGAGGGAGAAGAGGAAAAACTGGAGAGAAGTCCAGTTGTGCAAATTGGTTTTAAAATTTATAGACTTTATCCCACCCACCCCCCGGTCTTAAGTGCCTTGGAGACTTGCCACAATTATAAATCATCTGTAAAACTGGTTCTAAAGCCTGCAGAGTTAAAAACAACAGCAATTGGATGCCACCAACAAAAAAAACGGGCCTTTAAAAGCTTGCTTAAATCAAGTACATGTATAATAATAATTTTTAACGGCCTGGTGGACTTTGCTGGAGAGGGAGTTTCGCAGTGTAGTTGCTATAGTTTGGCACACCCTGTTTCCAGTGGGAAGTCATCTCCCTGCTGACGGTGGTGGCACCTCAACTAATACATTTGGGGAGGGAAAATTGCATACAATACTTCAGTATATGTATTTAAATTTTGTATGAGCCAGCTTTCAAAGTTTTTAATTCCCCCCCCTAAAAAATGGAAAATGGCAGGAACATAAAAGCCAGTGACAAAATCACACAAGCCTGGCAAAACTGAAAGACTTTAGAGCCTGCCTCAGTCTCAGGGATAAGACAGATTTGGGGGTGGCGGAGGGAATTCAAAAAATGTGGAACTACCACTGATACCTGATACCAGCCTGCTCACTTTTAAGCAGGACCTCTGCAGCTAGTCTTGGTATTCAGGCAGGACGATAAGGGTGTAGGTCAGGACTGGAGAACCTGTTGCCCTCTAGGTGTTGTTGGACTCCAACTCCCATCAGGCCTAGCCAGCATGGCCAATAGCTGGGAATGATGCGAGTTGTAGACCAACATCTGGTGGCTCACAGGTTCCCCGTTCTTGGTGTAGGCTTCAGTTAACATGGTCTCAAAATGGATAAGGATTTTAAAAGTTAAAACCAGCACCCTATGCATACACACAGTCCTTGTTTTTAAACCTGTTGCTAATATCAGTGCCATAGGGTATCAAACAAAAACCTCTTGAACATTGTTGATTTTTCTAAATGAGCACATAGCTATGCTGTAATTTTCCCACTGCATTTTCTTTTTCAGGTCAACTGAAGAAACTTTCAGCATGGCAGATGAAAGCTGTGGCCTCAATCCTGCAATGGTTCGAAGGAAGAAAATTGCCATCAGTGTCATTTTCACCCTCCCGGAAAAAGAAGAGGCCCAGAGGGAATTCCAGGATTTCTTCTTCTCTCACTTCCCCTTATTTGAATCACACATGTGCAAGCTGAAGAGCGCCATTGAAATGGTAGAGCATGGAACACATCCATTCATTATTATTATTATTATTATTATTATTATTATTATTATTATTAACCATCTGGGAAACAGGCTGGGCTGAGTGATGCCATGTCAGGGGCAGATCTCCAGGGAGTTGGATGGCTGAGCTGACAATGTACAGCTTCTGCTTGAAATCTCAAGTTCTTTTCCATGGCACCACACAAGCTCTGAAAGTTACGTATCGTTGTGGAGGTAGGCCTGTCTAACCTGACATGGACTTGGCAGATGAGCCTCTTGTAGCAAGACAGACGGAAACTTTCTTTGGGAAGAATGAGCAAATGATCTACTACAGCACTGATTCCTGTCTCTTTCCCCTGCACCCAGCAACCAATTTATTTAAATACTTTTTATCTGGTTTCCATGAAATGTGATAGATGCTTCATGCATATACCGTGTTTCCCCTTTTTTAATACGTAGTCAGAAAGTAAGCCATGGGAGGGTTTTTCTAGAAGTAAGATAAGTAAGACGTACCCCGAAAGTAAGCCACCATTGTTCCTGTCACCTCCTCAGCCCCTCCTGTGTGCACAGGGAGCCAGCGAACCAGCGACAGGCGTGGGGGGAAAACGCGCCTCTCAGCTGATTTCTCCACCGCCTGCTGAGCGCACAGGGAGAGGGGGGGGGAAAGCCTCTTCCTGCCCCTCTGGAGCAGGCCTGTCTTTCCTATTGGGGCTACTGGTGCTTTCCTTTTCGACCCTGGGAGGCAGCGAATACATCCAATGGTTAGGGCGCTTTGGGGCGCCCATCTCTCCCCGTCTGCACCTTTTCTCCTCCTTCTGGGCCAGCACGCGCCCTCTTTTGCTCGCTCCCTGCCTCTCCCGTGACAATAGGCAGCGGCGGCGGCAGCCACAGCCGGCTGCAAGGCAGAGAAGCTAAGCCCAGCGGAGCCAAGGTGCTGTTGAGCGGCTGAGGGCTCCCTTTGGCCGGCCTTCCTTGTGTGCACCTGGCCGCGATGCGCCTCCCTCCTCCTCCTCCTCCGGCGTAGCAACGGCAGCGGGAGGCTCCTCCTCCTCCGGCAACGGCAGCGGCGGCTCCCGCTCGGGTATGCACCCCTCCAGCCAGCAGCCGGCCAGGCGGCTCCCACAAGGGCTGCAGCGGTGGCTCCACCCGCCTCCCTTTTTCCACCTCCACCACCTCCTCCTCCGCCAGCCAGCCAGCCAGCCTCGTCGCCGCTTTTGGGCGCCTGCCTCCGTCCTCCTCCTGCTGCTGCCCAGCTGGGCTCCAGCTGTCGCTGCCCAGCCGCCTCCGCGGCCCCCAGGGGCTAGCAGCAGCAACAGCAGTGGGAGGACGAGGATGACACTGCTGGGTCCCACTGCCTTGAACCGAGTGGCGCTGCTGCGCGCTTTGTTGGGGCTGCAGCAATCGCTGGTTCCAGGCGCCTGCCTCCTATTGCAGCGGCCAGCGTTGCTGCTGCTGGCTCGGTACTCTCCTTCCGCGTGGAAGGATTGCTTTTTTAAAAAAAACCAAGATTGCTTAATAAAAAATAGATTGCTTAATAAAAAAACCAAGACACCCCCCGAAAATAAGCCATAGGCTTATTTTCTTGAGTAAAATAAATATAAGACGGTGTCTTAAAATGTGGGAAACACGGTAGCTCCTTGATCTCTCTTAGCAGTCTCAAGAAGCCTTCTCTCACTTGAGTCCCCAGATGCGGTTGGACTACAAACCCCATCATCATCACCAACCAGCATATCCAGTGGTCAGGGATGATGGGAATTGTGGTTCCCAGCCCGACACCAGGATTGAAACTGGGACCTTTTGCGTGCAATGCATATGCTTCACCTCTGAACTAGAGCTGTTCCTCTATTCATTAGATTCCGGTGCTTAACTTTTCAAAGTTTTTCAGTAAACCTTTGAAATAATAATAATAATAATAACTTTTGCTTTGCTTTTTTAAAAAAACCTATTTTGATTGCTTTCTCTCCAAGGCCATGATCACCTGCAGAAAAATAGCAGAAACAAGCCAAAGAGTGCAAGTGTACATCAGCCGTGTCATGGATGCTCTGGGTGAATTCAGGTAAGTTAGTGGTCCATGGGAAGGCAAGCAGTAGATTTGTACTTCTCCATAAAGGGCATCCAGGTCACCATTCAGAGCTCAGTTCATTGCAGCTTTGTCCCTGTTGCACTAGTCTTCCT
Source organism: Zootoca vivipara (assembly GCF_963506605.1). Taxonomy (NCBI): domain Eukaryota; kingdom Metazoa; phylum Chordata; class Lepidosauria; order Squamata; family Lacertidae; genus Zootoca; species Zootoca vivipara. Next base: position 41,979,188 of record NC_083284.1, read on the forward strand.
CCATTTCCCAGGTACACATGCCTTCTATAGATGGGAGGACTGAGTTTCTTAAAAGATGCAGAATTTGCAGGGTGTAGGTATGCAGCCATATACTCTTACATTAAATAACAGTGTGCAGGTACAAAGGCACAGATTCACCTTAAGCAAACAAACAAAAAGATTGGAGGAAGTGAGACTACATGGTTTTTCTGTTTCTCTACCAAAAATATATGCCGAAAGTGGTGCCTCTTTAATCACTTCTCCAGCTTTTCCATGGAGAAATAGGGGAAACGCAGCAGTGGTGAGACATCCCAGCATACGGGATTTGCATCCATTGTGCAATGTCAGTAAAAGTTTGTTTCAAAAACTGCCATTTTTACCTGCAGCAGTCTGCCACCTAACTTTCCAAAAGAGGGCTGCAGTGAAGTGCACATGAAGCAGAATGAGGTGGCAGAGTGAAATACGTCACTATAGGCTCCTTTCGCATTAAACCCTGTATTTAAAAACCTACTGAAGTTCATAAATGCAATGCTCTGTCAGCAGTCTACTTTGCCACCTTGCTCCCACTTCATTCTGCTGTGTGTGTAGGCAAGGTCTACATTTTCAACTCATTTGAGGCTGTCATTTAGGCAAATTAATGGAAGAATGACTTCAGCTGCAGTGCTGTGGGCCCCCAGGAAGGTGTATCGGGGGTCACCGAAGCTCCCTGCAAAGCGAGTGTGAGAGCCAATGTTCTGCAGAAACCTCTGATGACCAATTCATGTAGGAGCTCCATCAGCACAACCACAAAAGGATTGTGCTGGTAGAAGATTAGGAAACTGCTTGGAGCCACTGCCACCACCTAGCATGCCTCCAAACCAGGGAGAGATTTAAACCATAGGAAGAAAATGAGGAGGAAATAAGTTTTAAGAGGAAAAACACCCATGCAAAATGGACAGCCAGGTGCAAGCATGCTCCTCTGGCCTCACTTCTTCTGGCATTATCCTATAACTTTTTTCTTCCTCCCAGAGAACAACGTTCCCCAGCTGTAGCCACTACAATTAGAAATTCGGCCATAAATCCTTTCAAATCATGTCCAGGATATGTTTTACCAGCAATCACAGATAGCTAATTACGAATGTCCATGTCAACCTATTAACCTATGCTGTGATGCATATAAAATGTTGCCTGCGGTGAAATAAGGGGGAGCTATTATCGAGTTTGAAAAAAAAATAGTATTTGGATCAGGATTTCACACCTCTCTGGGTTCTCTGTGGGTTCGGTCACCTGACCGTATCTTATTTAGGCACCTGACTGAGGCCATGGCCACGACTGAGAGGGTGGAGAGGGATTATATAAAAGAGGATGTGAATTGTTCACGCCATAAAACAGCCTTCACCAATCTGGCACCCTCCAGCTGTTTGGACTACAACTCCAATCGGCCCCAAACAGTACAGCAGAGAATGCTTCAGACTGCTGGGCAGTAATCTGTCAACAGTCGCTGACCCCATATTTTCTGGGCCTGCTGCAGCGGCACTTGGGAAGCAGAACTAATAGTTTGGCTTTGTACACTTGAGATCATCTTTGTTGTGGGATAGAGGTTTTGCATTTTGAACAGCGTATACTGTTTTAGCTAATAGATCTCTCTTTGGGTCCCCCCCCCCCTTACAGAACTACAATCTGGAACTTGTATTCAGTTCCAAGGATTGCAGAGCCTGTATGGCTAACCATGATGTCCGGCGCTTCTGAAAAGAATCAGTTGTGCCAACACTTTCTGAAGGAATTAACCATCTTGATAGAACAGACCAGCAAAAACCAGTAAGTCATCGCTGTGACTTGCTTGCTTGCTCTGCTCCCTTTCATAGGAACTGTAGGTTCATCGCCCTATTTATCTTGTTTGTGGCACTTCTCTCCGCAGGTTCTTAGCGGCTCTCTTGACGGCAGTGCTGACCTATCACCTGGCTTGGGTCCCCACAGTGATGCCAATTGACCACCTTCCCATCAGGGCCTCTTCTGAGAAACGTGCCTCTCAGTCTGTGAACATGCTGGCAAAATCTCACCCTTACAATCCGCTCTGGGCACAGCTTGGTCAGTGTGAAACTTTAAAAACAAACCCAAGGCGATCTTTTTTATTCAGGATAAGACTTGATCTGCACAGAAATGTCCTTGTGCACATGCATTTTAAAATTGTTTGTCATATTAAGCTGAGGAATAAATGGAGAATAATTAGAAAGTTGCTTGATGTATGGTTGCACAGTGGAGATGTTTTTGAAATAGCTCTGTTATACTTACCAAAAATAAGGGACGCGGGTGGTGCTGTGGGTTAAACCACAGAGCCTTAGACTTGCCGATCAGAAGGTCAGCGGTTCAAATCCCCGCAACGGGGTGAGTCCCAGCTGAGTAGATAAATAGGTACCGCTAAAGCGGGAAGGTAAACAGCGTTTCCGTGCGCTGCTCTGGTTTGCCAGAAGTGACTTTGTCATGCTGGCCACATGACCTGGAAGCTGTACGCCGGCTCCCTCGGCCAATAACACTAGATGAGCGCCGCAACCCCAGAGTCGGTCACGACTGGACCTAATGGTCAGGGGTCCCTTTACCTTTACCTTTACTTACCAAAATCATGCTTTGAACATGCACATATTTTATCAACTTTAGTGAACTCTTCATTCAGCATAAAAGCTTGGTCCTTGCAGCCAGATGTTGGTCAGGTCTAAGGGATTCTGTTGCCAGTGGTTGAGATGCTGTTTTTTAAAAAAGCGTGATGATGCCCTCTAGTGGTTGCCGCATAAGCTACAGACTTACTTCTATTGATACTTGTAATACAGTGAAGGTGCAAGCGATAGATTTTTTTGTTTTGTTGAGCAGCTCACACTTTAATAGTCTCTAACTCTCATGGGGTGTGTGTTTTTTTAATAGAGCTTCATGTTTTGTGAATTGCTAACAGGATTTCTATAACGAATAACTGGTTTTGGTTTACTCTCATCTGTTACAGACCTGTAAAGTATGGGTTGTCATAAATCATTTAATTTTACACTTCTGCATTTCTCCTATGATAGGAAATAAAAATGTAAATTGTACGCCATTTAGCTTTTATAGGGGGTCACATAATTCAGGTGTTCTTGGCACAGAGATTGTAATTGATTTTTAGCACGGCGAGTAAGATCTGCCTGCTAATGACTTGGGAAGAACCCTTTTTCAAAAAATAACTAATTATGTAGTGCAAATAAAACTTGAGGGCATGATCTAGCCAGTGGCAAGCACTTTTGGGTCCCATTGATTTTCAATGGGAAGTTAACCATGTGTGTTTAATTCCTCCTATTGAAATCAATGAAATGTAAAATAGCTTAACTTGAACTGGATTGTGCCCTTGAGTTTTAATTTGTCTCTCAGGCTAGACCAATGATTATAATCATGTTTGATTCCTCAGTGCCAACTTTCACAGCACATTTTGTAACTAGATGGATCTTTTTTTAAAAAAAAACCACCCAAAAAACCACAAAACAAAACTGGATTGGATTGGACGTGGGCCTGTTGTCTTATGGCCTTCTGGGTTAAAAGGCAGTACAAATCCCCACTTTTCTCCCTTATGCTTTTTCCAGGTGACTTGTATGGTGCCATAGGCTCACCTGTCAGGATGACGAGGACTGTAATTGTTGGAAAGCGTAAAGATTTGGTTCAACGCATCCTCTACATTCTTACGTATTTCTTACGGTGCTCTGAGCTGCAGGAGAATCATCTGACCCGGAGTGGGCAAGTTGGCAGAGGAGAGCAAGCCCTGAGTGACGGCAAGATCTCAACAGCTCTAGAAAAGGGAGAAGTGGAGGATTCTGATTATGTAGTAGTCACTGTTAGAAATGAACCTGCTCTCATACCTCCCAGTTTGCCCCGGAGAACCGGGAGCGCTGCTGCTGTGGGAGAGAGCTGCTTTGAACCTACCTGCTTGAGGCGGGAGCATGAAGGAATAAATGCTGGACAGAGTTCTGAGCTGCCCTCTTGCTTGCCCAAAGCTGGCTCCTTCAAAGGACTTGTGGAGGAAGCTAAGAGGGGGGAAACGGTGGCTGGTTCAGAAGGTATATCCAGGGGGTGTGCAAAATTAGAGGATTTAACAACAGGAATGAAGGACGGCAACCAGTGTAACACAGCAGGACAGCTGTTTTGCAGCGAGGGGGCTAGCCAGAGGTACCCTCATTTGGAAAGAGTTACCTTCCAAATTGGAAGCTCCCCGCCACCCGAATCTGATTTAGAACCCGCCCAAAGGGATCTGGATGAAACTGTAGGGATGCCGAGGAGCAAAAGCAAATCTCTGTGTTTCCTGTCAAGTCCGCTGCATGCAACTGCCCAAGTGCAGCAGGAGACGTCTGACTTCTGTCTTAAACCACGTGCTAGGCAGAAAGCTTGTAAAACGCGACTACCAAGTGCGCTTCGGTTGTCATGCCATCCACCTGTCCCTTCTGAGAGCAAAGTCAAAACTGCAAAGCCAGGAAGACTGGGGGAAGCTGAAAGCACACACTGTGAAAACTTGGAAAGGGTTTCTCTTGACTGTGATTCAGGAAGTCCCACTGACATGCAGATATATGGCCAAGCTATTACGGAGGATGTCCCCTGTGGGGATGCTGGAAGCAAACACCCTTTCAGAGTGGAAGAGAACATGCCTAGAAATGAGAGCTCTGACAGTGCCCTGGGAGAGAGTGACGATGAAGGTAGCACAAATATTCCAGATGGGCAATCTCTGAGCTCTGTCAACAGTAGGACAGAAGAACTTTCCGAAGTAGAACTTGCTTTGCCAAGGTAAAAATAAGTAAATGTGACCAACTCTAAAGGTGTGACTCCTCAAGCGTTTGCTGCATTGTTATTCGCACTGTTCTAAGATAGCGCTTCAAAAATCTGAAGGAACCTCTAGCCTGATATGTAGACCAACTTAAACCATATGTTTTCATTATAAAGTAGTATTGAGCCTATGCTGGGAAAGCCGAGACAACCTAGTATAGTGCAAATTGGGTTTTCCCCCCATTATTACTTTTAGGTATAATACTTGCATCACAGTTTTAATGTTTTACAATAATAGAGACTGTTATCAATTTAGTTAAATGGACTAAAAGGCTCGTTTTTCTCTCTTAACAATACGTGAAAACAGCAAAGTCTTAGACTAGCATGAGCCTTCATGGGCTAGTGTCTACATCACATGCTACATTATGCAGCCTTTCAGTCTTTACAAACAGGTGGTTTTTGTGAACTTGGCTACAACAGAGCACAAGTGATCCAATGTAAAAGTTAACAAGTATGTAGCTATCATTTTAACCAGTAAAATAGGTGTTTTGCCTAGCTGTCAGTTTGGATAACTCATTAGGTGCACATTTATGAGATGTTAAGAGATAATTATCAGATGAGTGGTTTTAAAATGCTTACATTAGTATTTAAAGCCCTAAATGATTTGGGCTCCAGATATCTGAAATATTGCCTCCATTCCTGCTGATCTTCCTGGGTGTTAAGATTAGCAAACCGAGGTTTCTCTTGGTAGTTCTGCAACCCTCAGAAGTGGGAATGGCAGCCCCTAAAATGTGGATCGCCATCCCACAGAGGTGCATCTAGTATCTTAAATGTATGGTAAGGGGCAGGTAAGAAATGTTATAAATAAATGAGGCGATCATCAATCAGATTGTCATGTCAAAGTTCCATAATTGAGGCTCCTGCTGGGGAAAAGATTTTGTGGTACAGACAAAGTTTGGGAACCGTGGACTGACTGTGCGATTCAGAGCTGAGAATGATAGTAACTTTTTCCATGGTCATTTTTGATCATGAGCTGTAATCTTGCAAGCAAAGAAGGCAGTGTCATCATAGCATTACAATCTGCCAATCTTGCTGAAATAACTCCACTTTATTCCAATACCTTTTCACAAACTGGCCTTAGAAATGGCTGAGTACTAAGCGTGCAACCAATTCCTCTGTTTCAGATCCAACACAATCAGCAATCAAAGTGTAAAGCATTTTGGAAGGTCCCTTCTCGGTGGCTATTGTGCCTCATATATGCCTGACCTGGTGTTGCATGGAATCAGTAACGATGAGCAGCTCAAGCAATGCCTATCAGCTGAGTTGAGTCATGCAGTGAATGTAAGTCTGGACATACTTCTGAGCCTCTTTCTTGCAGCGAGACATAGAAGGCCAAGTGTTGGCAGCAGGAAATGTAAAAGTGGGATAGTTGTAGGTGGATCAGATCTGGCAGCACAGGTACGCAAAGTGAAAATGGAAAGTGCGGGGGAGCACCCTAATCTATATTTTCCTTCTATTAATAGAATTCTGATTTAAATTTTGGACCTCACTGTTGCACAATGTATTAATAACCGCTCACTTAAGTGGCCTTTAAAAGGGTTAGACCAATTCTACAAATGGCTACTATTCATTGCAGCTAAAATAGAACCTGTCTCTCTAGAGGCAGGGTTCCAAATGTCCTGAACAAACAGGGAAAGGTTGTAATCATTATGGCCTGCTTTCGGGCTTCTAGAAGTGCACAGCTGACATTAGGGTTGCCAGACTCAATAGTGGACAGGACTTCTGTGCCTTTAATTGCCCTGCTCTCTTTTGAGTCTGGAAACCTTAAAGAGAAACCAACAGACCCTTTGTTTAATTTCCAAGCAAAGGGTCTGCTGGTTTCTCTTTAAGGTTTCCAGACTCAAAAGAGAGCAGGGCAATTAAAGGCACAGAAGTCCTGTCCTCTATTGAGTCTGGCAACCCTAAGCTGACCTCTGATTGGAAACAAATACTGGATTTAGATATACCTTAGTTTGCTACCTGCCAGACCCCTCGTGGACGAGACACACAAAGAAAGGGTATCTCAGGGTCTGGGTAGGTTCAGATGGAGAGAGACAGTCCTTGAGGTATTGTGGTCCTGGGCTGTTCCATGTGGATCTTGCCACACAGAATCCCTTTAATATCATTTGACAGTTAAGCATAGAAAGATGCATTATGACAAGTCAGATTATTTATCCATCAAGCCTGGTACTTGTATACCCTACCTAGCAGTTGCTCATTAGAGGTCTCTGTCATCACCCACCTGAACTTTTTTTAAATTGGAAATGCCAGGTACTGTACACCAAACCTTAAGAGTGCAAGACAGGCATTCTACCACTCGGTTATGCCCCCAAAATGCACAGTACATCTTCCACATTGTGTCTGTCTGCCTTGAAAAAAAACTGTGTTCATACTCTGATGTCCATTCTGAGCTTTTGCATACATGGGACCACCTATTTATTTAAATGGAGGGGGTCCTGTCCATATGTGCACCTAATCTCTGCCCTGAAATTAACAGGGTTTTTGTGGACATGATTGCTGGGTTAAGACACCTTTTTTTGTCTGAAAAGGCTATTGCGTCAAAAACATATTTTTTAAAACCAAAACCATTTTTCAATTAAATCAATATTTGACAATAGAGTTATCACTTGATCAGTGCCATCCAAATTTATTATTCCAGTAGACCACAGACATATTCTATTAAGAAGAGCAAAAGCTACTAGCCATTTGTCATTAGAGATTGCAGTAAACTATGTTGAATGTAAACTTTAAATTTGTAAATTGAATATATGACATATATATATATATATATATATATATATATATATATATATATATATAATCTAAAAAGTAGACAGCAGTTTCAAACTGTTCCATTTACTTTCTTTTTCCTTTCTACAGCATCCAGTACTAGATGAGCCCATAGCAGAAGCTGTTTGCATTATTGCAGATACAGATAAATGGACAGTACAGGTGGCCACAAGCCAAAGAAAGATAACCGACAGCATGAAATTGGGCAAGGATGTCCTGGTCTCGAGCCAAGTGTCGTCTTTATTACAATCCATTTTACAGCTTTACAAACTTAACCTTCCTGCTGACTTTGTAAGTCCACATTTACAAATGATTGCCTGCAGAAGGAATTGATTAACAGGGAGAGTGTGACGTGCAGCCAGTTTTTACATTCCATAGACCACTACACTGACTTCTTTCAGACCTTGAAGGAAGACTGCATAGTGGAAATAGCACCCCATCCCCCAGCATAACCCACCAAGTGAATAGTCTAGGAATCCTCCTCTTTGGTAGCTGTTAGAGAATTAACAACAGCTTTTTAGGAACCTTCCTTCTTTGCTGCAGACTTGTTTCTGTCCACTGGCAGGCCATGTTTGCATCCTTTTATTCCCTGTAATCTGAAGGCCCAAAGCAAAAGTGAGTTGCTTGCATTCTGTTTTTGTACCTCCCATCAGACTAGAGTGGGCAGGAGGCTGAGCACCACACACCATTTATGGCACTCCTGATTATTAGCAATGCAACACCCCCATTCTTAGGGGCAAGCATAGCAGTTGCCCTATGGCAGGTCCAGACAGGCTAGACACCATCAGCCTAATCAGAGAGGTGCTGAGCTAGGCAGAACCCGGGTCTGGCCTCAGGAAGGATCAGTTCACATTTGATGTATTTGTGTGTGGCATGGCTTTGCCCTCTTATTCTATTGGATTGGATCACTGTGGGGTTCCATATCTTTTTACAGTGCATTATGCATCTCGAGGATCGGCTACAGGAAATGTACCTCAAAAGCACGATGCTGTCTAAATATTTGCGAGGCCAAACGAGAGTCCATGTGAAAGAACTTGGAGTGGTATTGGGGTGAGTGTTGATGCTGGAGATCCTTTTTTTAAAAAAAATTTTTATTTATTTTTTAGTTTTTCCACCCCCATCATGCACTGAATATTCAGGATACTACTGTTTATTCCATTGTCACATTTTCTGTGAAAGACATGCCAAAGTGTGAAATGTAGCTTGTGTGTGTTCCACTGAGCCATCTGGAAATCGAACCGAGCTGTTAAATGTAGGAAAATAGAATGGTTTTCTTGTCCTTCCTTCACATTCTGAACAAAATGGAAGTAATAGAAAAGCGTCGGCAGCACAGGCAAGCACCTCTTGGGCCACCTCACCCAGAATGCCTCGCCCTGAAGGAGGACCCCTTTTTTTCAGGCAGAGATTAAAGCAAGGCAGAGGGACAGCAAGTGCTATTTCTGCTGCATTAACAGTCACGGCAATACATTGAAAAAGTAAAAGGAGGAGGGCAAAGAGGAGGGACAGTGGTAGAACGTCTTATTTTGGTCAGCACCATGTTTTCAATAAGCACTGGAGATGAAAGTTCTGTTCAGGTCACTTTAGTGGTCTGCATGGAATGGGTTAGGAAAGAATTCAGTACCTATGTCTCGGTATTTCGGCTACAGGGAGATGGAACGGGATGTCTCCTATTAAACATGCTGTGAGAGGATGGCATGGCTGTAATCTTAACTGGATAATATATTCTTGACTTGAAGCCATGAAACCTTCCTGTCTGAACAGCTCAAAAATAAAAGGATGGGGGAGAATCTTTAGCATTGCTCTAAGTGCATTCCTGAGATGGGGGGGGTTTAAAACTCACCCTCTGAGGGTTACTAAAAACTTTCAGATGAGAAGCGACTCATTCAGGTATTCTTGGAGATCCTACTGTTCTGCACAAGACCTGGAATATAGGTTGTCACTTAGTGGCCATGGGTTGGACTCTGGAGCATTCTATGCAAATTAGAATGTTGTGTGATGTTCAGAGTTGCCCCTTCTCAACCTTGCAAAGAGGAACCTTGAGACCGATTGTGTGAGCAAAAACTTGGCCACAATTTAATTCCAATTGCCCATAGATTCTCAGGTGGTGGCTGCATCCAGGAGTGCCTTTTTTACCAGCTTAGTTCAGCAACTGTGCCAACTCCTGAAAGATAAGAGATCCAGCTACATAATTTGGGTCTTGTTGACTGCCAGACTAAATTACTGTACTGTGCTGTACATGGAACTGTCCTTGGAGATGATTCAGAAATTACAGCTGATGCAGAATGCTGGTGCCTTTCTGATGGTATAAGTAGCTAAAAGATTTACATTGGTACTTAAATATCCGCATTGGTTACCGGTATGTTTCTGAACCCAATTCAGCAGGCTGGTTGTGATCTCTACATGATCTGTGTCACAAGTATCTTAAAGAATGTCTTTTCCTGTGTAAACCCCTCCAGGGACCTTAAGAACTTCTCTTTCAATCTGTCAATTTCATGTGTATATGTGCTCATAAATCTGTTCAGTTTCATTTTTGCATTAATAGCAATTTATTAAAAGACTGTGCGATAATTTTATTTAAATTCATATTTAATCACAGTTTATGCATTTCTAAAGTTATTTTATCTTAAAATGTGCATGTGTTTTGCACAGCACGGTACATACTTTGAACCGTGAAATATATCACAAAATTTGGAAAAGCATGCATTCTGAATGATATTTATGATCCTATCTGTATATTAAGGAGGTGGCAAATTGGGTTGGTTCACTTAAAAGTGTTCACTGAAAGAATTTCTCCTCTACCCTTGTCCCTGTGCATGGGCTTGCTGGTGGGAGTTCCTACAATATCTGAAGGTGTCACAGGTTCCCCATCTATGCTTAGAGAATTAAGGTCAACTTACTAGAAGAAGAGCCTTTTCTCTCGTAGTTTCAAACTTTTGGAATGCTCTCCTCTCCTGTGCAATGGCTGTGTACAGTCCTTCCTTTGTAGAAAAGTAAGATATGCTTTCATTCCATTGCGAGTTTATGATTCTTTCATAGTTTTCTCAGTGCTTATATATTCATCCATTGGACTGGTTACAGCAGTTAAAAAAAAGCTTCCCTTTGAACAGTTTTCTGCCACAAGGTTGTCTTATAAATAATAATGTATTTGGTAAAGCATGTAAGCAATGCAAGTAACTTAAAATCAAATACCGTGTTTCTCATATTTTAAGGCATCCCTACATATAAGGCATGGCAGGATTTTCCCGAGGTGGAAAAATATAAGGCATACCTCGAAAATAAGCCGTACTGGGTGGTGGGAGCAGGTCTGTGGCAAAGAAGGGTTGCTGCTGCCGCGTTAACCCCCAGAACCCAGCTGCAGCCTCAGTGCGCAGCGCGCGCAGCCCCAGAACCCGGCTGCAGCCTTTGCGCACCGCACACGGACACCCGGGACCCGGCTGCAGCCTCAGCGTGCAGCGCGCGCAGCCCCAAGACCCGGCTGCAGCCTCAGCACACAGCGCGTGAAGACCCGGCTGCAGCCTTTGCGCACCGTGTGCAGACACCCGGGACCCGGCTGTGGCCTCAGTGCGCAGCCCCAGGACCCGGCTGCAGCCTTTGCGTGCGGACACCCGGGACCTGGCTGCAGCCTCAGCGCACAGCGCGCACAGCCCCAGGACCTGGCTACAGCCTTTGCCTGCCGCGTGCGCAGCCCCAGGACCTGGCTACAGCCTTTGCCTGCCGCGTGCGCAGCCCCAGGACCCGGCTTCAGCCTTTGCCTGCCGCGTGCGCAGCCCCAGGACCTGGCTACAGCCTTTGCCTGCTGCGCGCGCAGCCCCAGGACCCGGCTGCAGCCTTTGCCTGCCACGCGCGAAGACCCGGTGGGAGCAGGTCTGTGGTCTGTACAGATACCAGTACCGGTACTTAATTAAAAAATAAGACATCCCTTGAAAATAAGCCATGGTGTGTTTTTTTCAGGAAAAAATAAATATAAGACGTGTCTTATAATATGAGAAACACGGTATATAGGAAGGAGACATATCTATATCTATGTCTGAAGGCTACTGTGTCGTGAGTATAAAGATAAAAATCACTCTGTAGTAAGCTGTCCCAGTTTTAGAACATTGAAGGGTTGGGTTTTTTAGTCTATAAAGCACTGTCCATAATTTACAATAAATAAAAACATTTGGAGGTCCATGAGAGGCAGTGCTATTTAGTTTGCCGTCTGACGCTTTTAAAAAAGCACTTCTTAAAAAGTATGTGGTTGAAGCATCAAATAATTCAGTCCTTAGTTCAGGAAATGTTTTTGTTTTAGCCTATAAAATAGGGAAGTGCTGAACTATCCCATTTCTCTGTTACTGTGTACCTGAATCAGAAACATTCACAAAATGGCCTTCCTAAAAGCACACTGAATAATAGAATTAGACCATTTAACCTTGTTTCGGGGCCTTTTTGCAGGTTTGTGTTGCTAGAGTGCTGGGTCTTGTTACCGGGCCATCTATCACTACTACCTCCGCTTTTGCTATGTAATCCATATCTGCTCTCACGAGACCCTCCCTAATCCATACAGTTGCTTGGCTGCGCATAAGCATCGATTTTCCCTGCCCCCAACCTTGTCTTTGTTTAGATTCATTTTGCTCCTTTGCCAAAGTCATTCAAGAAAAGTCTGAGCGACTTTTGGGGAAACAATATTCTCTCCTCTTGCTGGTAGTGTGCTTCCTGAGACTATCATGTGCTACTTGGCTCATCAACTTGGAAATGGAAATGTGATGCAGGGCAGGGTAGAATTAACTTTTTAAATGAAACTTTAAACTAAAGACAAAATACAAAAATAAAAAGAATCAAACATACCGATACAATAGGCTTTTGGACCAGTTGAAGTTTCCAAGTTATCTTCAAGGGCAGCCCCTCCTTGTTGAGGAAGTGAGTGTCGGACTGTGGTCTTAGTTTCTCAAATATGACCGTTCACCGGCATGTCTTTTCTGTCCCTCCTTCTACCCTGACCATATTGAAACTGGTCTGGAAGCTGCAGCATGCTGCAAACAGGTGGTTGAGTGGAGCACCTTGATGTGCACATATTACACCTCTGCTGAAGGAACTGTGCTGGCTGCCAATCAACCACCATGTAAACCCTGAACAATTTGGCACCAGGTTACCTGCAAGGTGGCGCTGTGGGTTAAACCACTGAGCCTAGAGCTTGCCGATCAGAAGGTTGGCGGTTCGAATCCCTGTGACGGGGTGAGCTCCCGTTGTTTGGTCCCAGCTCCTGCCAACCTAGCAGTTCAAAAGCACATCAAAGTGCAAGTAGATAAATAGGTACTGCTACAGCAGGAAGGTAAACAGCTTTTCCGTGTGCTGCTCTGGTTTGCCAAAAGCGGCTTTGTCATGCTGGCCACATGACCCGGAAGCTGTACGCTGGCTCCCTTGGCCAATAACACGAGATGAGCGCCGCAACCCCAGAGTCGGTCACGACTAGACCTAATGGTCAGGGGTCCCTTTACCTTTACCTGCAAGGCCACCTGTCCCTCTATAGACTTTTAAATTCACTTAATCATCTGGAGAAATTTTGCTACAGAATAACACATGGTAAAACAGGCATGTTTTTTCATTGCATTGTGGATGCTCTTTCCTCTGCCATTTGTAAAGCAACACCAGTTGCCTCAGACATCTTGTAGAGACATCTTTTTGCCCAGAAGAAGAAGAGTTTGGATTTGATATCCCGCTTTATCACTACCCGAAGGAGTCTCAAAGTGGCTAACAATCTCCTTTCCCTTCCTCCCCCACAACAGACACCCTGTGAGGTGGGTGGGGCTGAGAGACTTCAAAGAAGTGTGACTAGCCCAAGGTCACCCAGCAGCTGCATGTGGAGGAGCGGAGACGCGAACCCGGTTCCCCAGATTACAAGTCTACCGCTCTTAACCACTACACCACACTGGCTTTCCATGACCTATAAAACTAGACCCTGTTATTACTGTCTTTTTCTGCTTTTATAATACCGTTCGGCTTTTATGTTGCATCTCTGGTTTTTATGTTGTATTTTAGCATCCCATTAGAGATTTCTAAATATTAAGTGGTTCAGAAATGGTTTTAATTAGATACTTCAATTGTCTGCTATAATTTACATATTGAAAAACATCCCTTTTTTAATTTCTAGGATTGAATCCAACGATTTGCCGCTGTTGGCTGCTATAGCAAGTACCCATTCTCCGTATGTTGCTCAGATACTCCTCTAAGCTTAAAAGCTGAAATCACAACTCCCTAGCAAAGTAAAGCAGATGGGATGGGTGTGTGAAGAAGAGAGCAAACATGAAGAGATGGCGGAACAGAGGGCCATTCTGTCACTTTTCCTCTTCTGCATTTTGTCTGGACGCTTACCAGCGGAATTTCAGTTTACATAATATAAAAGACATTCAGGGTTTTTTTACTGTTTTTGGAGTAAACCAATCAAGAATGCATCATTGTATTTTAATGGACAAAAGGATTAAACACTATTGGAGGATTCCCTACTTATACATAGTTTTCAGCCAAACAAAAGAAGTATGGTTTCCTTACTATTATTGTCTTGTTCTGATTTCCCACCCACCCAAATGGGGAGCAGTAAGCAAATCTGCATTCCCATTCTCTTTTGTTAGCGCATCAAACCTCCGTGGAACAAGAAGTTGGAAGTTAGCTACCACAATCTTGTTCTGTGGCTGATTGGCTCTTAAAATGGACAAAGCAGCACGAGAGCGGCAGTGTTGTTTTTGGTTGTTCTTGGCGGAGGCGGAAGCTTTGGATCTGCATCACAGCTAGATGAAAATGGGAGAAAGTAGTAGTAATCTCTATTGCAAACTTACCTTGTTGCAAATGTCATGTCTTGAATTTCCAGTTTTCTGGTCTTACAGGTTGAGAGCATCCTAACATATGTACAACCAGCTCAAAAAAGCTCATGTTTGAACCTTAAGAACCGATACAATCATGAACATAGGTTTGTATCCATCCTAGTCCTGCTTGGGTTAGAAACACTGAAATGAATGAACCTGTTTTAGTCATGTCAGTTCATTTCACTGAGTCTACTTTGTGTAGGACTAGCATTAAAAGCACCCATTAACATCAACTCTGGATAGCTTGTTTTAAAACTCTTATCTGTTGTCCCATGAATAAGGGATCCCTCTTTAGCACACTGCAGAAGCAGGATCAACTTCTTTAAGTGGATGGATGAAACATGCAGAAGAAATCCCAGAGACGATATCGCGAGGGGAAGGTGGTCATGGTAACAGTGACAGCAATTCATTATAATTCTCAAGTGTCTGAAGCGATCCCACAGAATGTTTTGCACTAGCCTCTTGGTGCCTTCCTCTCTTGTATGTCTTAATTCTAAAAGAGAAAGGTATGTGGTTTTAAATGGGAAGTTAGTAACATGAGCTCTCTCTCAATTTTCTATGTTGCTATACAACTGTACACATAGGACCGTATTTGTCTTGGTTTCAATCCCTATACCTAGGGCTTTTTCAGAAGGCTCAGTATAAATGTGACTTCATTTTAACTTCCAAGTTCTGCAGGTGACTGTGTGAAATTAGAGTAAGAAAGAGCAAAAACTACTTACAATTTTTTTGAAAGGCTCCCGATTGGCACATTGTGCAATCTCTCATGTTGGACTGAAAGTGCTAAATGGAAGTAAAAAGAAGTTTTGTCATATTTGGCAACTGACCCAAGCAGTGTTGGCAATTGGATGCAATGTTTGTCCAAATACCGATTTAATAATTTTCTTTTTCTGGGGCTTGTCAGATTTTCCATTTTCTCTCATTGCTTATTCATCCTTGCCAATACTTCCATGACAACACTTAATCATACGGTCATTCCTGTTATAGAAGCTAGTAGTTATCCATAGCAGCTTTATTCTGTTCCCTGCCTTTCTTTCTATTGCAAATTAGCTAAAAAAAAAATCAATTTTCCTCTGAAACCTTCCCTTCCAAATGAATGAAGCCCAGTTTTTGACAGAGAAGACCACAAAGGCAAGGGTTAAAGATACTTTTCTTGTGCTTAAATCATGGTCAAGGAATCAAATTAATTAACAACCCTTGCTTTTATCTCAGAATAAAAATCATAATATACTTTTCCCCCTTTATAAGAACCATGCAGATCTTTAACAATTGTATCCTTTTAGAAAAAGTAGCTTCATTCTATATTTAAGAAAAAACGATGTGTTTTATCCTTCCATTTAAAAAAACTACCTCAGTTGACAGAATTAAGCTGCCAGTAGGGGGCAACTTAAAAGTTGTACATGTCATGAATTTTCTGAAAGATTGTGCTGTAGCATTTGAGAGGACAAAAACTGCACTGGTGACAGTCAATAGCTACCTTTTTATCATAAGCATGCTTTAGTTCTGATATTTTTAATAGTTTTTAAAGTAATGTGAATGTACCTGAGAACCAGTGAAAGTGGCTATGAGAAAGGAATCTTGTCTGAAATCTTCAAGATTCCAAAACTTTTTATTTTTCATGCTGTGTTAATAGTATTCTGCTCTCCTCCCCTCCAAACATGTCTACTTCTTTGTTTGTTTCCTAAGCAGGAGCAAATTCCTTCTGATTCATATGGACCATATTTTAAGTGTAGCAAGCTTATTTAATAAAGCATGTTACCTGGAACAGATGAAGTAACATATACCGTACTAGGAGAAGGGTGTGTGTGTGTGTTGCTGCAAGTATGTGTTCCGAGAGAGAAAAGCAAATAGTGTTTGGGGTTTTTTTATTGACCAGCTGCTAATGTCAAACTGTGGAAACTTCTTAATTTGGGCTGTAAATGTACAGTATCATTTGTCAATTTCTTTGTGGCATTGGTGCAATAAAATTGTAGAAAACCACTTCATTAGTGGATTGCATAAATCTCTCTTTGACAATATTGTCTTTACTGAGTCACATATTCAAAACCAAAAGAAACAGTTCGAAATATTATAATCAGGTGTTCATAGTCTCAGATGTTTAGCAAAATTTTGCAGAGGGGTCTTCACACTTTGCTAATGTCTAACAAATGGGAGTACTCTGTCTTACAGAATATTTCCTGATGTTTTCTGTAAACCTGAATTGTGTGAAGGAAGTTAGTATTTATTAAGAAATATATCCTTAGCCAAGGCTCTTCTACATGTTCCTACTAGCTCTTAAGTTTGCTGGCATGCACATTGAATCTTCTCAAGGGCCAGAAGCCAGAATGGTACTTGAGGATCTAGTCGAAGGGGTAAGCTCTGATCAGCAAAGGACTGGGCTGTGTGTCATGCTCAGAAAAACCACAGGGTACAGTGTTTTCCAAGACCACACCACTTCAAACTGCAGCTGGATCAAGTATTTTGAATATTGTCCCTCTGAAATATATCTGCCCTGCCTGTGGAAAATTTTGCATGGAAAAAAGTTTGGTGAGGACATGGGAGAGGGCCTTCTCAATAGTTGCTCCCAGACTTCTAGACTGGGCTTCCCTCCTCGCTGTCTTTCCACCAGCTGCTGAGGACTCTCTTATTCTAGCAGGCTTGGGGGAACTGGCTGCTTCTAAAGAAAGGGCTTTTTAATAGTGTTGCGCTATTTTTGCTATCTGCATTTTAATAAATCTTTTTACATCATTTTAATTCTGTTACAGTTTAGTTGCTTTTTAACTTATCTTTTATATGTTTTTCGCTATCTGTGTTTTACTTGTGTTTCAGTTTTTGTGTGCCACCTCGAGTCCTGGTTCTGGGGAAAAGGTGGATGATTATTATTATTAGAATTTATATACCACCCTATATCTGCAGGTCTCAGGGCGGTTCACAGGATAAAATCAGAATATAAAACCACAAAATACATAATCAAAATAATAACAACAACCCGATAATACAAATTATCACATAGCCTTCTCATTGCTTTGTTATTCTTCTATGTGGAATGATATTTTTTTTGTGTGTGTGTCACATTTAAATCCCTACTTCCAAAGTTTAAGTGGTACAGTCTAGAAAGGGTTGTACCATGTAGTTTCTGAATGTGCCCAGCTCTCAAACATTTTAATCTGAATAAATCATGGTGTTCACACAGGTATCCAGGTGTATAACTAACTACATGTGGCCTTCTTACTAAATTGTTTGGATTTTTCTTGGGGCAAATATTCAGCCACATCTTTTATCAGTCACCATCCATTGCATGACTTATTCTGAGAATGCAACCTTGCAAGAGAACACTCTGTGATCACCTACAGCAACATGTACTATGGCCATTTGCCAAGTGAGCGTTGTTGTTTTTCTTTAAAGCAAAATTCAAAAACAAAATTATGGTGGGTAGATAATACGATGGTTTAAACATTAAAATCCTCTGCGCTTTGATGAGTACCATTTAAAAATAAACAAATCTAATTTATGCAATGACCCCTTGCTTGCTTTTCAAACATAAGGGTATTTTAAATGCAGCAAGAGACAATCAAAATAGAAATGTCCTGATTGTACACATAAAAGCAACTACTTGCAAGAATTACAGTTTAAGCTCAGGAATTCAAATAAATAAAAGAGGTGTTGAGTGGGATCAGGTTTTTAGCTATTAATGCATGTTTACTTTTATCCATGAAAGAAGATTGACTGAGTGGAACTAAAATATGCAAAATGGAATAGTTGTGTGTGTTGGTGGGGGAGAGCCTGGTGGCTGATTGGATTGGCAAGCATGCAAAGTACAAAGCATTGACCTACTTCTAGTACCACACAAAATTAGCTTAATGACCACATGTTGGTAATCTGCATGCTGGCAAACTACCCTGTAAAACATGTCAAGTCATAGGCACTTGTCTCTCTTGCTGAGTCTCAGGACTGAGGAAGTTGTCTTATAAGAGATAGCTGAAGGTAATGAATTGCATATAGCCAGGAATTCATCAAGGTCAAGATAGTACATGGAAGCTTAGGAGAGACTGCCTGTCAAGTCTTTAAAAATAAATGTAATCTCAGCTAAATTGGATTTCTTGTATTCAGTGCTACAACAATCTGCCAAAAGTCCTTTAGGCAGGGGGAGTCCTCTATGCTGACGCTAACAAGAAGTTCCTATACCAAGAATAAACAGTCAGTCCTGTAATAAAGAAACTAATTTAAGCAGGGTGCATTTAAATGTGACACTTGTGGGATATCTTTGGGGAGAAGAAAAGGCTAAGGAATAAATGCTACATAAATCCGGAGTGGAATCCCTAAGACTGTTGGATGGCACCTTGTATGCCTCCTTGCAGCAACTGCTGATGCCCAAGCATATTGTTCTACTTTGGGTAGTGAGGCGGTCTTGTTGTCTAGGCAGCCCAGCACCTCCATACACGCTGCACAGGCTTGTGCCCTGGGGAGATCAGTGCCCTGCTAATACAGCGGTTTGACTTCACCCCTGGACGCTCACTCCATTGTCTCGAGACAAGAAGGATGCCACCAACAACAATAGTGGAGTCCTATGCATATTTACTCAGGAGTAAGTCTGGTTGATTTCAGATCTTGTTGAGATGCATCCCTTGACTTGATGTGATTATTTTTTAATTGCTGAATGGTTTTTGGCATCTGCTCTACTTGTAGAAGGGACCCAGGTGGCGCTGTGGTTAAACCACTGAGCCTAGGGCTTGCTGATCGGAAGGTCGGCGGTTTGAATCCCCGTGATAGGGTGAGCTCCCGTTGCTTGGTCCCAGCTCCTGCCAACCTAGCAGTTCGAAAGCACGTCAAAATGCAAGTAGATAAATAGGAACCGCTACAGTGGGAAGGTAAACGGCATTTCCATGTGCTGCTCTGGTTTGCCAGAAGTGGCTTTGTCATGCTGGCCACATGACCTGGAAGCTATACGCCGGCTCCCTCGGCCAATAATGCGAGATGAGCGCGCAACCCCAGAGTCGGCCACGACTGGACCTAATGGTCAGGGGTCCCTTTACCTTACTACTTGTAGAACTCCCTATATGATAAGAGAAGAAACCCGTAACCAAACCTACCTCCATTTGATGAGGTGATGTTTCTGATCCATCCAAGGTCATCATAGGAGGAGGATAGTTTGGGTCGTCTGCCCAACCCAAGTATTCTGGATCAGGGGCAGGATACATGCTCAAACTATAATTCAGAAAAAAAATGATGTCAGCACGCAAGAAAGAACATGCTAGAAACCTTTTGACATGATACAATGCGGCTGGGTAGAAAATATAATTAAATAAAAATATAGATATTGAAACTGCATGGTACAATGTTGACATCTGGGTCAAGGGAGGCTGGTTTTATCCCTTAATGCCTCTTTTAACTTTTGCCCTGTCAAGTTTGCCTCACCTTTTAAAAATGAATTCCAATTCTCACCACACAAACCGAGCACTGTCGGGGGACAGAAATCTCACCCATTCAAACCACTGCCTAGCGTAATTTGTTTTCCTTTTAGATGCCATTAACAGCAGTACTGCCTGGTAGCAACGGACTTGGGGTGATAAAAAAAACCTTCCCACCCTCCATTTCGAAGCAGTGGAAAGCCAGCACATCAGATCATGTCACAGATGAGCGGAAAGAGGCCAGAAGTGTGTGAGAATGTCTCCCAAACATTTGGCATCTTATACCAGGTTAAAGCTGAAGGTTCACATATTCTGCCCAAACAGGCCTCTTGCCATCCCTGACCCTAATGAGAAATAATAGTGTTCAAGAATATTCCCTTAGAGAATTAGTTTTAGCTTACATATATGCCTTCAAAGACGGCTGTGGGGTGGGAACTGTAAAAGGTTTGGAGAATGCCCTCAGGTCACGTTCTTAAAACCCCATAATAGAGAACAAAAGCACTAACTCTGCCTTTTTGGAATAGTTCCTCTAGCTAACAAACTGGTCTAATGGCATAATGGCACTTGGGTGAACATCCACTCTCTTTTAACCACTTCATGAGGTAAATTCAGTGGAAATGTTCCTCTAGGCCTGTGCAATGTTTATATTGTATTTGTGCTATGGGGTGCAATGGCATGGTGTTAGGGCTGTGGAGCAATATACTTCTTGTCCATTACATCTATTGTTACAAGATCTCCAGCTATTAAAATACCTCTGTGTCCAGGAATGGCCTGCTGACTTACCCAAGGGACTGGAACTGCCCTCCCACAGGGGCCAAAGCACAGCAGTGGCCCTACCAAATTTCAATCAAAGCATGTGGTAAATTTTGATTGCACTCTTTATTATTAAGGAAGGTAATACTGATAACATGGAAGGTGCCCACTTCTGATATCCTCTGTTCCAGACGGCTCTGCTCATTATCAATATGTGCATCCTGCACTTTACAATGTGCCAAGAAAAAATGAAAATTTGCAATGTGTAGACATTTATGTAAATTAAGGAGGTTTGCATCTATTTTCTGTCATTCAGTTTCTGCTGTACTTCACTCCTTTATTTCTTAAGAAATTTTAACTAGGCTTCACTCAGGGGTACATTTTCAGTTTTAAGGACTAGAAGCATGCCTTTATGATTCTCAGGTGCTGACACCTTTGACTGGGCCTTGATTTCTACAAGGGATAATATATAACACACAAATTTGTATAACTTTAAGTAAATTGCTCATCCAGCTCACCTGGCTCCATCATCCTCGACTGTCCTACTCCCTCTGAAATGACTCCATGCAGTCTCTCCTACTGTTAAGTCAGGAACTGTCTCCTAGAATACCTCTTTGAGCTGACTGCTCTTCCTAAAACCCCCTCCTCAAAACTCGCCATTCCCAATAAGTCTTTGGTGCAAGCCCTTATAATACGTGGACTTGAATGTGTGACAGATTATTTCACAAACAGAATTGTAGATTTATGACTGTAAATAGGTATATTAGTTATGTATATTAGTTATAGGTATATTAGTTATGGTATATTAGAAGTCATACATATGCTGATAAAGAGGAAATGTAAAAACTCCCCCTGGTTAAAAGCTGTTGCAGCCTAACGTTTTCATCACCATTGAACTATGGTTATTATTTGGGATGAATTGTATTACACACTAGAAAAAAATAGGTGTTGAATGGGGTAATAAAAGCTATTTATAGCAGGGATGGAGGAGTACCTATTTCATGTAGTTACTTGGGTTGTCTTTGTTTTTATTATGTATTTCGTCTTTTTATATTGTTATTTTATGTTGTGAACCACCCTGAGATCTATGACAATAGGGTGGTATACAGATTTAATAAACAGCAACAACAATAAATAATCCTTTGGATGGAATGTGAATACTGAGCAATGAGGGGTTCTGTCCTCCCCTACCCTCACAAATACCAGCTTCAAAGGAGGATTTTCCTCATGACTACAGCAAGGGACAAAAGAATTAAATTTCCTTTACTCATGTGCTCCAATCTCCATAATTATATATATAAAAAACCCTGCATATACTATTTGCTTTTTAAACAAAAACAAAAAGAAAGAAAGAAACCACTACTACATATTTGAAGTAAACGTAATGAGATCAGCCCCGGCCCATGCATGAGGCAAGGTGAGGTGACTGCCTCAGGGGGCAGAATCCACAGGCCGCAGATCCAGCCTCTAAGGAATGGGGCGCCAGCTGCTGCCACAGTGGCAACAACAGCTGCAGCATTCTACTTAGAAGCCAGATCTGACTCCCACAAGGCTGATGCCGTCACAGCGGCCTCTTAGTGAATAGGAGGCGCTACTGGTCTCTTGTTCCCACCCTTGTTCCCGGTGTAGATCTTTATTCCCTTCCCATTCCTGATATTGCTCTTCACTCACCCTTTCTTCCCTGCTGATTGGAGAAAATGTCATTTTGTGGTTCGCCTCAGGTGCTGAAATGTCTTGGGCCAGTGAACGTTATATGTAGGAACGTTATATGGTGAACATTATATGTAGGAAAGGCATGAGGTAATAACCCCTCATGACATGGTAAGAAATAATTATTGGTGGTTGTGGAAACTGACTCTCATTTGCCTTAAATCCAACTGGTGAATTTTCATAGCAAAATACCGTACTAGCGAAGGTTTGGGGGGAATTATAGCTTTCCGAGGCTTGTTAGGTATTAAAAATAAGCCATGTATAAGTATATTGAAGACATTTATCTCCTGCAGCTAATCTTCGTCCTACTTCTGAAGGAGGGGGATGAAGGGAGAGCACACCATGCCCCAGTATGATGCTGACTAAAGTTAATTATCATTTAACTGAGATGTTTAATGGGACTTATTAGGGGTGGGGATTGGCATTCTGTGTATGCATTTTATTTTTCTTTGCATCTGAGAAGCCCGACCTTGCACTCAGGTGGGGATCGTCTGCAAAAGCTAAGGTTGCACTTTTGTGGCGTGTGTCTGTGTTAATGACTTCCTACACTGACAAATGACATTTACGCTGCCCTAGACTGGGGTGGGCGGTTGTTTGCAGAGAAGGGATGTCTCAGTGCCATGGTGATGTCACAGGCACAATGCTGATTGCTACTTACGGATTCCAGCTGGGCTTCAAATTACTCTGAGGTAATGCAACCTAAGCAAATCCTATTTTCCTCTTCAAAGCAGCTTCCAAAAGGGTTGGGGTGGAGGTGGGGAAATAAGGCCTCTGCACCAGGGACTCCTAGGTAAAAATCCTGTCATGGTCAGAGGAGTTAATGGACTGGCAACTTCTTTTAATTTTTATTCACTGCTGGTCCTTAACTCACTGCAATAGAAGTAGATAATCACAACTGTTGCACTGGCATATTTCATTATCTGGTTCTAGCATTACAAGGGTTGGGAGATAAAGAACTTTATATTTATTGCTAAGTCCTGTTTGGAAGGGACTTTAATTACTACTGATGTTCTACTAACAGCATTAATGATTCCTATAAACTCCAGGTAGCTTGTTCCGCCAGGGGAAACTGAAAATAGCTACTCTGTGTTTACATGACTAATAAATGCAGCAAGGAGACATTCCTGTACTGTCCTTGCCACTGGTGGAGTTGGGATATCTCCATAATGCACATGCAAAGGGAGGTAAATAGTAATTATGGCAAAAAACATTTTTAGATAGGCTTATATTAAGTGGCTGTGTTGACATATTCACAGCAACCGTATTTCCTGAGGACATTCCTCTCTGAATGTTTCAATTTCCTGCCTGTTTTGTAGCCTTTTATAGTGCTGTAGGAAAGAGTGTGTGTGTGTGTGTGTGTGTGTGTGTGTGTGTGTGTGACAAAATGAAACAAAAAGTTCTGCCAGTGTTATGGAAGTAGCAAAGGCAGCTGTTTTTTCTTGTTAACAAACACTGTAATTCTTTTCTGTTTTACCTTAATTACATCAATGCTGTTAGCCTGTGACAATTAATTGCCATCTTGTGTAACTTCAGAGCAGCTTTGCTCTTTTGGCAGCTTTTGGGAACATGAAAGGCAACAAAGGTTGATGCCTCTGAAAAGCATTTACCTGTGTAAGGTATTCCATGCAATGGAAACAATGTTGAAGGGCAGAAGAGCACACTATTTGTTAAACTATAGCTATTAATTTAGGACCCAGGTGGCGCTGTGGTTAAACCACTGAGCCTAGGGCTTGCTGATCAGAAGGTCGGCGGTTCGAATCCCTGTGATGGGGTGAGCTCCTGTTGCTCGGTCCCAGCTCCTGCCAACCTAGCAGTTCGAAAGCACGTCAAAATGCAAGTAGATAAATAGGTACCGCTACAGCGGGAAGGTAAACGGCGTTTCCGTGCACTGCTCTGGTTTGCCAGAAGCGGCTTTGTCATGCTGGCCACATGACCTGGAAGCTATACGCCGGCTCCCTTGGCCAATAATGTGAGATGAGCGCGCAACCCCAGAGTCGGTCACGACTGGACCTAATGGTCAGGGGTCCCTTTACCTTTACCTAGCTATTAATTTAACTGTAGCCACAGGAGCACGATCAGGACCGTGGTGTATGAGAAGTGGGGATTAATCCTCCTTTGCTCACTGCAGTCCCACTGAAAAATCACCCATCAAAGCTTTCCTCCCATGATAAATATAAGCTCCCTTCCACCATGAAACATTTAATAGCACCTGGATGCAGGGGCTTATAGCTGGTAGGTCTGAGATGTGAGGGAAAGTGTCACGCTCTCTTTGTCATGCTCTCATGTGTTTGCTCATTTTGAGACCGAAGGCTTCTGATCGTGGTCAGCAGAAGCCATGGTTCTGCTCAAACCAGGATAGTATACTGCAGTTTGATCCTGGTTTTCAATCCTGATTTAAGGGCAAACCATCACCAGCTTCATGTGATTGGTCAGGTGTGGGATCCCATCCTCAGCACTGGACACTGGGCAGATTGCCAGGCCCTACCCACACTTTGATGCCTGTCTGTAGTAAAGAACCCTATGTGCAAGATTTCAATCTCAGTGAGCAATGAAAGGGAAGGTACAAATCTGGCCCTAAATGTGCTTCTAAGTGGGAGTGTACTACGTGTACTATTCAGCCCATTTGCAGAAGGAAAACAGAATGTTCTATTTGTCTCATTGCCTCGTCTTAAGCTGTTCGAAACATGAAATGCAGTAACACATTCTGATAGCAATTTTACAATAATGAATTAATGTGGAAGAAAAGCTCACACACTGAAAGATGGAGTAACACAGCACATGCCACTTTGTTTAGCAGAATGCAAAAAAAAAAAACCCAAACCCCACAACAACACCCAACCCTCATCCATCTGGTTATCCATACATGCAGGAAGCAAAACAACAAATTTCTCCACCCAATCAGTCTCAATATGTCACAGCGCAGTTTAAGAACTCAAAGACTTGCAGATGTTAGAAGAATTTCTTTTTAAAAACAAAACAAAACACTACTTCAACATTTTGCCATGGGATCCTTTGGGAGGGATGGTGGGATATAAATTTAATAAATAGATTGCTGCAATCAATTCTCTTTAGAGATTTGCTTAATTGCATGCATTGCTCACGAATACCATCTGCCATATTAATATATATACTGCTGCTATTTAATAAATTTGGGTTGCCCATGGAGAAAAGCCGGTAAGTGACTTACACTTTAAAACCAATAAACAGCATACAATATAACAAGTACTGTACCAAATATAAAACATGACTAAACTACACAAGTCAACAATTAACAACAGAATCCATCTTGCAAGCATAGACACATGCGTAAATAAAAATCATCCTCAGATAAAACAATCCCAGTGAACAATATTAAAATAATGGTTGATAAAAGATTTTAAGATGGTTTAAAACAGGGGTCAGCAAACTTTTTCAGCAGGGGGCTGGTCCACTGTCCCTTAGACCTTGGGGGGGGGAGAATGAATTCCTATGCCCCACAAATAACCCAAAGATGCATTTTAAATAAAAGAACACATTTTGCTCGTGTAAAAACACGCTGGTTCCTGGACCATCCGCGGGCTGCGTTTAGAAGGCGATTGGGCCGGATCCAGCCCCCAGGCCTTAGTTTGCCTACTGACAGTTACTTAAAGGCCTGGAATAAAAGGTGGAATAAAAGGCCTGGAATAAAAGGCCTGGAATAAAAGTGTGTATAGTGGACACCAAACAGGCCTCCTTGGGGAGAGCATTCCTTAGGCAGGGAGGCATTGCTGAAAAGCCCCCCTCTCTTATTGCCTAGTAGACTTCTATGGAAAGAGGTCTGCCTTCAGGTTGTGGGGTCTCAAGCAGACAGTATGTGCAGAGGAGATAAATCAATCCAAACTACGCCTGCAGGTGAATTTCAAAGTGGTTTGCTGTGCCTGCTGATCGGCTATAGAGCAAGCCCCTTTTAACCTTGGGAGGAGGGCAGGGCTGCTGCCCACTTTGTCAAAATGGACCTGCTGGGATGGAGGAATTAAGGATCCAGCCTATTGGATTCAGTTCGTCAGCCTGCTTTATAGCCTGTTGGCAACAGTAAACCCAAATTATTTAATAGTGAACATGTAAGCATGGTTCTAAAAATAGCACTGCAATTTAATTCGCTTCGAACTGCCCAAGAAGCAGGAAAGTTTAAAAGAGTCCCATTCTGTAAGGTTGCGAAGTAGGTATGTGATCTTTGCTCAGCGCCTTTGTGTATTTTCACTTGAACGGGCTCTGTGGTCATTCCTGATCTGGTGATCAGTACCATGCCAGAAATGGACAGGCAAAACATAAAAAGTAAAGGGAAAAAATAATACAGTATTTCTTACATACGGTGATCCCCTCATTTGCAGTGTGCCTATGCAAATGAAGACATATGCACAACTACAAATAGTGTGTGTGTGTGTGTGTGTGTGTGAGAGAGAGAGAGAGAGAGAGAGAGAGAGAGAGAGAGAGAGAGAGAGAGAGAGAGAGAGAGAGAGAGAGAGAGAGAGATCTACCGTAGTTCTTGCAAAGAAAGAAAAATTGATAAGAGAAATGTCAGTTATTCTTAGCTCTCCTCTGGTTTATCTACCTTTTTTCATAGCATTTTTTTTAAATGTTAGTGACTTCTGTCTGATCAAAGCTGGAGGAGATGGAACTTAACCTACCAACAGGGCAGCATGGCCACAGTAAATGCAGTGCAACACACGTTTATCTCATCTACATGCTGTTAGAATTTGAAGCAGAGAATCTTCAGCCCAGTAATGTCAGGAAGTGCTACTTTCACATACTCAGCCTGTTGTAAATACAGCATTTCCCTCTTCACTTAGATAAGGCTTACATGGCACACACACACACACACACACACACACACACAAGATAGGAAAGGCCATGAGATTGCACAGGCTAGCCCCACCTGCACTGCTGATGTCTGTCATGTCCATGCCTTCCACACATTCAGATAACATGGAAAAGGGC
The DNA here is from genome assembly GCF_963506605.1 of Zootoca vivipara. Taxonomy (NCBI): domain Eukaryota; kingdom Metazoa; phylum Chordata; class Lepidosauria; order Squamata; family Lacertidae; genus Zootoca; species Zootoca vivipara. Next base: position 42,006,384 of record NC_083284.1, read on the forward strand.
TCTCTAGACAGGGAGAGACTCTGGACCAATCAGGACCCCTGCCCTCCAGTGGAGGAGTTCTACCTGTGCACATCAGTTTTGTGGAGAGCCCTTTCTCAAGCTGCCCACCATGGGCATAGCCAAGGAGGCAGGCAGCTGCCCCCCTAAATCAATAAAAAAATCCATAAAAATACTTAACTAACCAAAGTTATGCCCCCCTACCCTAACAAAAGCCTGCCCTGCCTTACAAAAATCCTGGCTATGCCCATGTGCCCACCTGTGCATGACAGTGTCTGAAGGCTGAGCCAGCCCATGCAGCCCCATACCCTCTCTTAAACCTGCTGTTCCCTACAGAAAAGAGGGCAAATGCATGAGAAGAATTCTAACACGGTTATAGAGACTCTTGCCCTGACTCTTATCTTGTCCATGCCCTGACTCTTATCCTGTCCACATGCAGACTGGCCAGGTACACATCCAAACAAGTGGCTTCCTCCCCAAGAATCCTGGGAACTGTAGTTTGTTAAGGGTGCTGTAGCTCTGTGAGGGGCAAACTACTGTTTCCATGCTTCTTGGGTACGGGGAGCCCCTGTGCTTTAAGTGTGGGATGTGACCCAAGTTCAGAAACCAAATCTAGACAAATTGAGAACTCTTGGTAATTCATGATGTGCAAAGTGGCATCAAAACCCCGTGGTCTAAATATCGCCTTTTCTCCCGACCTGTGCAAACATGGAAACTGCATGTATACTTGCCACGCAGGTTACACAAAGGAACAGTAGTCATAAGAGATGTCTACATATTATAGTTTGAAAAGAAGCTTCTTTGTTTTGAAAAGATGAATTGGCAAACTTAATGGGAAGTAAAAACAAGCAGCTGATATCTTTTGTCCTTAATATGAATGACTTGGAAAGGGAAATTGTTATATCCCACCCCACCCACCTGACTTGCTCACTCTGTGGAATACACAAAGTATTCCCTAACAAAAACAACAAAGGGGTGGTAGAAGCTGCAAGAAGAAAAAGAAAAATTTAACAGCAGCCCAAGGGTGGAGCTAACAAGAACTGAAACACAAACTGGGAAGTCAGTCATAAGATATGTCAATTGAAATATGAACAAATACTATATGGGTGTGAGAAACTGTTGTGGAGTTCTCTCTTTGTGTGGACTGTAACAAAAATAGTCATGTCGCCCTCTGAAAAACCTCCAGAACTTGACTTCAGTTCAGTAATTTACCTAATCCAACTAGGAAAATATTATGCTTTGTGGGGAATCCAGAAGTAGACCAAATTTCACATTTGATCAGAAATAATATAGTAGTAGTAATAATATATCTAACATGTTACCAGTAACATCTGTGCTAGTTTAACTACTGGTTTAGATTACATTCCTTTCTGGTGTGTGCTATTTTCAAAAGGGCAAAAGTGTGTCACCACCCACACCCTACGTAGTCCTCTTGTGTGTTTCAGCAGGAATGCTTAGTTTTGATAGAGGCATGTGCCTTTCATTTCCCATCACGGCTTGATGAGCTTTAGTTTCCAGAAGCTCGGGAATTACATATGACCTTAAATGTAAACACTGTGGTTTTGGTGGGAGAAGAGCAGGAAATAGGATTCCAGTCCAGCTGAGCAATGTGTGAAAAAACTGAGGGGAAAACCGATGAGCAGGAGCCCATATTTGCATGGAAGGGGCTATAGTTCAGTGACACAACACATGCTTTGGTTGCAAAAAGGTCCCAGGTTCAATCACCAGTATCACCAGTTAAAAAGATGAGGGAAAGACTCTTGGCTGACACCCTGGAGTGCTGCTGCAAGTCAGTGTTGTTAATACTGAACTGGATGGACCAGTAGTCTGCCTTGAAAAAAGGCAGCTACCCATGTACAGTGGTACCTTGGTTGTCAAACGCCTTGGTACTCATCCGTTTTGGCTCCCGAACGCCGCAAACCCAGAAGTGAGTGGTCCAGTTTGCAAAAATTATTTGGAAGCCAAACACCAGGCGGTGTTTCTGCAGCTTCTGGTTGGCTGCAGGAGCTTCCTGCACCCAATCGGAAGCCGTGCCTTGGTTTCCAAACAATTTGGAAGCCAAACAGACCTCCGGAATGGATTCCATTCAACTTCTGAGGTACCACTGTACATACAAATTTTACAAACATTTATCACATGGCGGTTTTGTACTTTAGGGGCTGGTCTCTGGCACTTGGTGAGCACTGCTATACCCCTCTTCCCTCAGATCGCCAAGTCATGGGAGGAGTGTGGTAAAACATGGCTCAGAGCATGACCATTTGGTACAGGCAACCCACAATTAAACACATCAGGAGGAACAAGATATGAGGAGGGTCCCAGAGAGGAATCGCTACTGTGACTCTACTGGAAAAGTCACAGAATGCTCCACAGTGCCCTGGAACATTCCACAGAAATCCACTACTGCATATATGTATTTTCACTTGCTTTTTTTTTTTTAAATGCTCTGTTATGGTTACTATCTGCTTTCTGAGGAAGTCAAACCTCAAAAAGGAAGTGCTGGTTTTCATGGTTTCAGTCTGAAGAGAGCCTAGGAATTCCCTCGTGGTGAATGCCAAAAGCATAGTGCAAGCAACAAATGCTTTGGGAGCTCTGGGGAAAGGTGTAAGATCCATTTGCTGGGAAACGTCTGCTGTGCTAATGTAAAAGTAGCAATTGTCAACTCAGTAGCAATAACTAGACCACTACATTGATTTATCTTTTAAAATACATATACATTGCAATAGCAAACATTTTAGAATAACTAGGCAGGCTGTTGCCCACATTTACTTTGGGTATATGATAGAGGAGACTAATTTTCTGGGAATATGATTATCCAGAAATGTTTCCCACAGCTTATTATAGAACTGAGGACTAAGTCTTCAGTAACATTTCACTGAAAATGGTTATCAGTGCTTTGTGCTGTTGGCATAAACATCATTACCGGTATTTTTCTAAAGGCTTGTGCTCTGTTTTGAGATATTAATTTAATTAACATTGGCTCTGTTCATACATACGCTTCCCAGATATTTGAACCATAGCTTAGAATTGAGGGATGAGTTTCGCTCACCTACTCCCTTCCCTAATGGTGTGTCAATCCCAGTTATCTTAAGTTGCATTTCCCCAGTATACCCAAAATGGACAACTGTGATTTAATGTCAATTTACTAGCCAGGATCTTAAACTATGTACCAAGCCAGAATCTCAATCTGGGAAGCATTCCATTCACTGATTGTATGCATCTCTATAGTTACCTTTTAAACCCACTGTGAATTTTAGTATTAAGACTAGCCATGGACTTAATCGAGCTCCTAAGTTTTTGCCCATATTCCAATCTGTGAGGTGATAAAATGGGTACCTCTTCCCCTCTCCCACATCCGTCAAGTAGGCAATCTGTGCAGTGTCCCAGTTCATGAACCCTAATTTTTATTTCTTGGGCGGAAAAGAATCACAAACATGAAGGTGCCTTTCGCGAAGTCAGGACATTGCTCCATTTTAGCCAGCATCGTCTGGTTTGATGTGCTGTCCAACATCTCCAGCAGATGTCTTTCTGTATCCACCCCAGGTACCTGAAAGCCCTTTGGCTGCAGAAAAAAAGAACCTCGGGGTCTCCTGCATGCTACATGTTTGCCTGTTACATTTTTAAAATATCTGACCTTTCCTCTAAGGAGCTCAAAGTGGCATGCATGGATTTCCTCCTTTTATCCTCAGAGCAACCCTGCTGGGTAGGTTACACTGAGAGGTAGTGTCTGGCCCAAGGTCACCCACTGAGACTTTATAGCTGAATGGGGATTTGAACCCTAGTCTCCCATGTCCTTGACTGACACACTTAAAAAATTTTTTTATTGATTTATGATCAACATATGTACAAACATAACCATGCAAACAATAACAGAACCATACACGGATCATATTAAGTTTTAAAAAAATCACAGAGATGCTGCTGTTACATATAGCCAAGATTTTAAGATGGGTCTACACAGCCCAGACACAACGAGGAGTGAGTCACAGGAAGAGTACTTATCCGAGTCTCCCTGTCATGACACTCTAACTACTACACCACACCAACTCTGAGCTATCACCCCAACCCACATAAAGAACCCCCATTACCTTAGGTATATGACAGCGGAGAGAGGTATGCACATATTCCTATGCCATCAAAAATAATTGGCAGGAGGGTGTCTGAGCTCAGGTACTGGCTATTATCTGATCCATCTAGGGAGGAAATGTGCGTGTCGAGAGAAGAAAGGGTGTGGGCGTGCACAACTAGAGCGCTGATTCTTATTTGTTTCAGCAATTTCCACCGCTGGAGATGCAAACGAATTGGTGTAGTAACAGCAGCCAGCAAAGCTTGCAAGCATGGCACACAGTCAGGGCTCGTGTTGTACAACCAGCGGTATGCCTGCTTCCACTGAGGCCCAGCCTCACTCATGGAATCTTTCTGAGCTACTGTCATTTTGTATCAGAAGCAATTGTATGCAAGTTCTAATATACCCAGAATATAGTTACAGGTAGGTAGCCGTGTTGGTCTGAGTCGAAGCAAAATAAAAAAATTCCTTCAGTAGCACCTTAAAGACCAACTAAGTTTATATTTTGGTATGAGCTTTCGTGTGCATGCACACTTCTTCAGATGTATCTTCAGATGTATCTTCAGATGTATCTTCAGATGTATCTGAAGAAGTGTGCATGCACACGAAAGCTCATACCAAAATATAAACTTAGTTGGTCTTTAAGGTGCTACTGAAGGAATTTTTTTATTTTGCTTCGACTCAGACCAACACGGCTACCTACCTGTAACTAGAACTATGGAAGGCACCACATTGAGCCGCATGAAATGGAAGTCCATCATACCCAGAATATGTTTGGCAGTTTAGCAAAGCAAGTGAGAAGTTGTCGTTCTAAATGCAACCTGCAGATTTGCTGCAGTACTGCCCCTAGAACTCAGTCAGTACTCAAGGAAGGAGGAATGTGCGACAAACAATTTTGCTTCCACTTTAGTAGGATTTATGAACTTCACACTATTGCAGCCAGAGCTGGTGCCTTGTCTCATTGTGAATAATATTAATAATATATTTGCTATCCTGCTTCAGATATGAAAATGTATTTGGTTATGTGTATGTGTGTGTTTATGATTGACTGCTACTCCAGGAGGAACTAAAGCATAAACAAATAGGGAACCTATACATATCCTTCAGAGTTTGGGGGAGTCAGGTTCTTGCTTAACTTCAAATGAGTCGGGAAGGGTGGGGAGGCACCGGATCAGAGGTGTTGACTACTTGGTTTTATCAGAAAAGGATTCATTCCACCACCACCCCCAGGTGATTTGAGATGGAGCTTTGAGCAATATTTAATTTCTCCATAGGAAAGGATTTTGGTTGCTGGTGATGATCATGGCCTTGTTTTGGCACCAAAATCAATGGCACTTGGCAATCTGTCTCCTTTCTCTCCCCTGCAGCACAGCTGAGCATATGAACATATTTAAGCCTTGACAGTGGACAGCCAAACTGGAAAACCGAGAAGGCAAGTATCTCTGTTCTCATCAGGTTAATATACACAGAGTGATTCATGTGGGCAGCATTTGCTGAATTCTTTCTATCCAACTGTAATTTAAGCTGCTCAGCATAACATTAATTGTAAAGCCCTTCCTACTTGCAGATACTGTATTGTCATCATATTGGAAGGCCACTTAGCATCATTGAGTCATAACAAGATGTAATTATTAAAGCCATTCCATTCAAAGTGAATAATATGGACAGTACTACTTATATCTTGCCCATCACTTATACAGTAGGTTAGTCCGTACAGGAGAGTAAAAAGAAATTGTTTATAGAGCAATTAAAAAACAAAACCCCACAGCAGCCTTCAAATAACCCTACCTGGGATTTCTGTATCGAGCTATTATTTCAAACTCTTCAGCTGGAGGAAATCGTTCATGCTGTCAAAGAGAAACGAATTATTATGCTTACAATGCATGTTTACACTCTATTAAGACACTTTGTCTATTGGGGGGGGGCACTTTCCATATTCTGATATTTGCAGATATGTTACATAGCAATCAAGAGCAAAACAAATCTGCCTGAGTCTATATGTATAGTGTACATATCACAGGGACCCAGGGCTAATTGGGGATCAATATAGTGATTCTAGTTGCAGAGTATGTCATGGGCACCTGTGGTACACAGGATTCCCAGGGTGTGAGAGAAAGGGCCATAAACCCTGCCCTTTTTGTAGGGTTATCGACCAGGACCCTGTGGCCCTCCAGATGTTGTGGGACTCCAAATCCCACCAGCCTCAGGAAGGATGCTAGGGATGATGGGATTTGTAGTTCGGTAATATTGGGAGGGTTATACACCTCCTATCCTGCCATTTCTGATATTGGTATTGTTTGATGGCTTCAGCTTTTATGCTTAAACCAGGAGTGGGGAACTTATTGTCCTCCATAGGCTGGTGGACTCCCATCATCCCTAATGGCCATGTTGTCTGGGATTGACTGGAGTTGGAGTCCAGCCACATCTGCCGAACCACAGGTTCCCAGTCTCTAAGCTGCATCCTTCTTTAACAATGTTGACTTGTGTGAAATTTACATAGAAGTGATCAATGGTTTTTTTTATCTTGAGTTATGAGGAATAGGGCATTACAGAGCTATGCAAGAATTATGGCAAAATATGGATTATTGAATAAAAATAATCTACATTTTAATTCACAATCTTTCTCTCCCTTTTAAAACCATGCTGATGCCATCAAATTAGCATCAACTTTAAGTCCAAAAATACAGTTATCATCTCTTCTGCTAGCAGCTTCAAAACTGGAAGGAGAATTTGGTTGAAAAGATAGCAGGACATCCATCTATCTATCTATCTATCTATCTATCTATCTATCTATCTATCTATCATCTATCTATCTATCTATCTCACAGCCCTGTGGCACTCTCCTGCTTGGCATGCAGGTTCTATCCCACACCTGAAACCCTAGAGTACTGCTGCCAGCAAGTGTAGACAATACTTAGCTGGATGGACCAACTTTCTGATTTGGAGTTAAGGCAGCTTCCTATGTTAGAGACAGTCGACCATGAAATTAATTATCTTATTGGAATCATCACAGAGTAGCCATTGTATCTTAAGGGCATGCTTCTAATCTTATCATATTTTTGAGGATTGTGTCCAGTACCACTCAATACAGTAGAAATTATCGGAAATAGTACATGTCTGCTAGATAATTTCTAGATATTATCTAGATGAACAAGCATGTATCAGATTCCTGGTTCAGTAACAGAATCCACCTACCCTACCCTTTCCATTTTTTTATTATTATTTACAATGTCCTAACACATTCAGAGATGGCTATGCCAAGTTTTCTTGCCATCCTGCAGTAACTATGCTGTTGTAGCATGAGGCTGAGGGAATGAACCCTAAAAAGCCTTCCAGATAGGACGGCATTTGGCGTAGAAACATTTGGCATAGAAACATTTTCAATGATATTTCTTCCAGAGGCTTCTTGCAAACTTCAAATGATATTTTCCTAATTCTGAGGGTTTTATTATTTTTCATTGTTATTCATTTAAAAAAAGAAAGAAAGAAAACAAAACTAGAATTTGAAAAGGGTTGAAATCCACCATAGTGATTTGGAATTCTGAAATTCTGCCTAGTTTTAAATTTATGCATTTCAACTATACTTTCAGCTGATATGTGCTGACTATGCAATATACATGTCTACTTGGAAGCAAGCATCATTGAGTTGCTCCCAGGCAAATGGTTGTATGATTGCAGCCTACATTTTTAAAAGTGTTTGCTCCCTGTTGCATATCCTGGCAAAGGGGAACCTCCAGCCCACAGGCATAACTTGACCTGACTGACCTTCCCATTTGGTCTGCGAGGCCATTTCAGGAAAACCAGGCCAACCTGCCATATATGCCATATATGCCAATGCCATATATGATGTCATATTGTTTGTTTGTTTGTTTGTTTGTACCCCGCCCATCCGGCTGGGTTTCCCCAGCCACTCTGGGCGGCAGGGCCGGCTCTAGGGGTAGGCTGAGTGGCGCGGGGGTGCCAGGGCGCTGGGGCGCCAGGGGGAGCCGCGTGCCGCACTGCGCCCGCCCACCAGGGCAGGGGCACCGGAGCAATCTCCGCACCACGGCGCCAGGGCGCCTGACATGCCTGAGACGGCCCTGCTGGGTGGCTTCCAACAAAGATTAAAATACATTAAAATGTCACACATTAAAAGCTTCCCTAAAAAGGGCTGCCTTCAGATGTTTTCTAAATGTCAGGTAGTTGTTTATCTCTTTAACATCTGATGGGAGGGCATTCCATAGGGCAGGGAGGTAAAGGGGAGGTGTGAGGGACAAGAGATACCGGCAGGTCCCTCCTATTCTGCACACCAGCTCATCGCCCAGCGCCAGTAGCAGCGGGGAAGGGGAAAGCTCAAGCGGTGACTCAGGAAGAGGGGTCCGAGGCTCAGGCAAGGTAGCGGAGCCCATGCCCAGCGGGAGACGGGAAGTGGGAGGCAGAGGGGGAAGGCCCATCCCATCAACCCCAGAATTGCGCCGGAAACGGCGGGGGCGGCGATTCAGTATCCCGAGACTATTTTGCTGGAAGAAAACGCGCGAACATCCATTCGGAGGTTCTGACTCCTAACTGACATCATGTATATAGTACTGCTCTGCACTGTAAATACTCAGCACCAATAAAATCATGAAAAGGCAACGAGTGGAAGAGTCGTTACTCTAGAGTAGCCGCTACAGCACCTGTGACAGGAGGTAAAGACGTGGTTGGGCCAAAAGTGGGTTTGGGAGGCAGATCAACAGTGTCAGCAAAGCTCTGCAGGACAACGAGGAGAAGGAAGAGGATCCCGGCGAGGGGTGTAGCCAAGACTGGGACATACCAGAGCAAGCAGGGAATGGCGAAGGAAGTACTCACAGGGTGCCGAAGAATGGCTAGGGTTTGGGGGTCATTGCACAGGAACCAGAGCAGCAGGACTCATCACCAGAGCTAGAACACATGTTCACTCTCCATGAACACGGACTTGGAGGCGTAGGGGGCAGCAGCAGGCAGGGAGTCTGAGGCAGGCAAGGGCCCACAGCTCAGCTCACTAGCTGGCCAGGTAAGGCTTGCTAACTCTGGGAGGAGGTCTGTGATGCCTCAGCTGGAGTAGGCTAGGAGCAGGTGGGGGGTCACATGTCTCATCAAGCCCAGATGCTGTAATCAGCATGCAAAGGTACAAAAGGGGAAGCAGAGCTGAAGTGTTGCATCTGCCCATGTTGTTGGACATTAGCTTGGGTTCTCCAGGATCTCTATGGGACTTTGGACACATGGATTGATCCCGGATTTGGGACTTGATATACTGACTTGCTGCCAGGTAGGCCAGAGATTCAGGATACCTTGTGATCGCCAGTGCTTGCAAAGTTTGCTGGCACAATTTGATTTTGAATTGTGTGGACATAGGGAAATTGGTAGCCTGGTGTCAATGTGGCACCAGCTGGCTGACAGGAAGGCAGCCCTGCCGACTGGTCAAACTTGGTCTATGGGTGACTGGGGGGGGGCGACTCCCACCCCACAATATTATGACACCATGCTTAATGTTAAACGGCAGCATCTTCCACTGAAGCTGGGTGAGGCTTCCTTTTCTATAGTGGATGATATATACTTTACACACAAGTTAAGCTTTAGCAATACTGGATGAACTGTCACATCAGGCTGATTTATTTTGCCCATCATAGTAATGATTGTGCGTGGTCTTTTTGTGTAGAAACATCACCGTGCTATTTAGTCATGAGGAAACCTAACACACTACAATTAACTAACACACAACAATTATGCAGCTTAAGTCTCTAGAAGCTGCTCCAGGGGTAGCCAATGAGGTGCCTTGCAGTTGTGGACTGCAACTCCCATCAGCCCATAGCTGTCAACTTCTGGACTGGAAAATAAGGGCTCAGCAGCGGCGCGGCACCAGAAGTCGCTTCTGCGCATGGACATACGCAGAAGCGACTTCCGGTGCCGGGCTGCCCGTGTCCGCATGTCTGGCACCAGAAATCGCTTCTGTGCATGCCCAGGCATGAGCAGAGGCAATTTTTGGCAGCACTCGCCAATCCTGGGGGATTTATGGGATATTTTTCCATTCAGGATAACAGCAGGAAATGGATTTAAATACAGGGATTTCCCGCAAAAATGGGAGAGTTGACAGCTATACATCAGCCGCAGCAGCATTGCCACTGATCAGAGATAATGGAAGCTGCCGTCCAAAACATCTGGAGGGCACCGTGCTAGCTATCCCTCAGCTACTCCATCATAAGAGGGCATTCTGAAATAATAAGGAGATTAGTTACCATTAACTGCTGGCTGTTTTTCTGGGCGAGAGAATGAAACTCTCCTACTCCCCAGCCAATTTCTCCTACATAGCAACTCCTGTGGTACCATGGAGGAGGATTTCTTGGTGCAGGTCTCCACAGGTAACCAGCTTCACTAGTGCCCTCTTCTGGCGCAGTTGCTGCTCCTATATAAAGCGTGGTTTCCGGAAGCCTTGATCTGTGATTACGCAAACCATCTGGGCCTTGAGAATAGAAAGTATTTTAAAATATGGTTATACAAAGGCAAGGATGGGGTACATAATCTTAGATTTGCGACTCCCATTCTGACTCTAAACGCATTTCAGTATTTAAAAACGGTTGCGAATTGTTTTCTTTTTCCACTGCTAACTCAAATCCTTTGGATTCTGCATTTATTCCAGTGCAGACCTTCTACCTCTTTGAATGTGCTTGTGCCACCCCCTATATAGACCTTGGAAAGCTGTGAACAATAGCAGTATGATAGGGTGGAGGAGGGAAGGATGCCAGCAATGCCATGTAGAAGTAAATGCTGGACCGCTTTCCAGATTCTATGCGCTTGCCCCCAAATGTGCATAGCGTTCCTATATCATGAAGGTATGCTTCATGCATAGGGTCCTGTGCCTACAATGCCTTAATGCACAGAGACTGGGAATAGACCATTGGCTGTGCTATTGGTTCCTCCACCTCCTCATTTTCATTTCTGCATGGGATAAACACTTGCATGGATGGTCCTATTGTACTAAACCCAAATCAATGCATGGTGTCTATATATTAAAGTAATCCTTGTGCGGCCCTGTTTGAAAGAAAAAAATGAAGTATGACATAATTACAAAAACATCCCGTGAGTTATGAAGTAAATTCTGTTACTCATTTCTTTGGCACTTCAGTGTCCTGAATGTTTAACAAGAGTAGAGGAGTGATTAAATTGTGTTCAACTCTTTCAAAATAAAGCTTGAACTCCTCTCCAATCAGGCTGAAATTGTGTGTTTGAGATTGATTTGGCAAATATTTATAATAGTACCATGCCACTGCCTATAGTAAGCAAAAGTATCCTGCCTTTATTGTGTTACGGATTATGATGATGATAGGCTATTGTTACTTTTTAATATTATGTTCAGAAGAATGAGAAGGTTGTCTTTGGGGAATGGGATCTTTCATACTACTGGTATGTATGATTGCAAAATGCATTAAATGGGAATCCCTTTGTTGAATGTTAAAAAGTGCACCCGTGTAGGATTTGAGGCTCTTTATTCCAGCCATCTGTATGCTCTCTGTGGATTAATAGTATATTAACAATACGTATAGGCACTGAGTTCCTAAGGCACTGAGAGGCCTTCTGAGTTGAGTGTGTGATATAGAGATTCAAAACCAACTAAAATGATAAAATAAAAACTATAGTATGTGTGCTCTTTCCTTCTCTCTCTCTCTCTCTCTCCCCCCCCACCCTGTTTAAGTGTAGTCTGTCTCATGGTAAACTTAACCCAAATCTGTAACCTGGTTTCTTTGTCTTACCCTATTTAAGGTCACAGTCCTATGCACACTCACCTGTGAGGAAGTGGCATGGGATTTACTTCCGAGTAAACATGCAGAGGTGTTATGCTTTAAATGTTTCTCTTGCATCATCTTATAATTTGTTGGCTACCATCTAGGGCTCCACACCTTGTGTGGTTGAATTCTACCCAGCTACATCTGGGTACGACTCCTTCTGATATCTGCCAAACACATAGATGTCAGGGGAGCATGGTGAGGTGTTCTCATGACTTTTTCCCAAATCTGTGGGGTAATAAAAATGAGAACCAGAAGCACAGAGCTCCTATATCCTGCCATTGTAGACTACACACCCAAGTTCACACCACGCTAACAGAGGGGTCTTAGAGGCCCTGATGTGGTGGGGGGAAGGCTTGGGTTGAGGAACCAGTGACCTTCTGGATTTTGTTGGACTCAAACTCCTACCAATCCCTGCAAGAATGGCCACTTGCCAGAGACAATGCGAGCTGTTGTCCAGAAACATCTGAAGGACCACAAGTATCCTGTCAATATTATAAGCTGTGAGGGCCACGAGAGTTGTCTAGCAAAGTGTGAGGCAAATAAGGAAAAACTTCTCCCCTTAAAAAGGAAGGGTGGTCTGCAGCAAAATGTAGAAGGAAAGAGGAGTTCCCTGAGAATGCATATGAATTAGAGAACAGAAAGCTAAAAGGGGAAATTGATACTTTCCCTTTTAGAAAAAAGAGGCTACCACTTCAAATCAGTTCTCAGCCCCTTGGAGATGCAACACACTTATGCTTTCCAGCACAAGAAAAGGCCCCACTGGATTCAGCCCCAGCAACCCTAAATCTCACCCAGCATACTTTACCCAAAGTTAACTCACGTCAAAATTTAAGAGAAAATAAAAAAGATGGAGAACAGGTGGCGAGATGAAAAAGAAGCAGTAGAGAGAACCAGCAGCTTGTCCCTTAAAATCACTAAGATTTCTTTTTTTGTTTAAGATTCATTTGGAAATAGAAGCAAATATAACTATATGAAAGAAGGAATATCCCTTGCACTGAAGTGAATGGGAAACCCCTGCTAGAGAAAGAAGAAATGCTTTTTGAAATAAATGTATGGCTCCTTTAAAAATAAATGCATAATGTAATATTTTTAACAGTACCTCTAAGCATGTAGAGAGCATCCTCTCCTTTCTTCCTTCAGGAGGATATTGCTCCAGATTTTTTTTTCTTTTTGGCAGAAGTGGGTGGAATTTGCAAAAATTTCTGAAAAATTAAAGCCTGCCAAATTTTAGACTAATATGTTCAGAGAGATTTATGCACTACTAAAGTTGCTTTGGAGGAGGAAGGAAGTTAAAAGAAATCACTTTGTTTATTGTGGTTTTCTAGTTAATTGTTTTAGTACAAACATGGCATATATTGCAAAGGTTCCCCTGGGAAAGTAACCTGAAAAATTTCAGGAAGATGAAAGCAGGGGCTTGGGAGTTATGATGAATGAAAAAAGTAGCTTTGGGCCTGAGTTCTGTTCAACTGGCACCAAAAGTTATAGAAACTAAGTGCAAAGCTGATTTGACAGGCATGGATGGCGTGTGAGCATGTGACACATAGGGAGGAGTATTTGAATGTCCAACATTTCTCAAACATGTACCATTAGAAGTAGCAAAAATCACAGGACAGGCAAAAAAAGGACACCTATTACTTCAACATCACTCCCCAAACCACTATGATTGGGGCTCTGGTAAAATAATTCCCTCTTATTAGAAGCTAGACCTGTGAGTCACAAAAGAGCTAGCCTTCCCGCCTTCCCCTCCGGATATTTCCTTCTATAGATAAGTTTCAATTTTTGCAAACTCACTGACTTTACAGGCTTTCTTAGCATCTCCATCTTCAAATTGCCCCAAATATCTTCAGAGCTTCCAACTTCAAAGGTGTTTTGGAGAGATCCTGCTTTGGTTTGGACAAGGCCAAATCTATCTGAAGTGACCCCCTCTGGTTCACGATCCCTACCCACAAGCACTCTTGCTGTTGCATTCTATACCCACTGAAGTTTCCAACTAGGCTTTAAAGACAGCCCCGCATAGAGCATGCTATACTAATCTAGCCTGGATTTAAAAGGAACATGTGATTCTGAGGCAAGTTCTGCTTCCTCTAGGTAGGACTGCAGCTCGTGAGTCAACCAATGAAGCAAAAGAGACCCACTCCTGGCCACCAATGCCATTTTGCATTAGTAGCTGCAAATCCAGAAGAAAGCCTAGGCTATATGCCTCACTCTCTTCAGGATGTCAAACCTGCCTAGACTCATTTTGTCCATCTCTGTCCAGATCAGCAGATATCCCAACCAACAGGACTTCTGCCTTATCAGGATTTAGCTCCAGGGTGTGTGTGTATGCTTTGCTCTTATCCAGGCATCCCCAAACTGTGACCCTCCAGGTGTTTTGGCCTACAACTCCCATGATCCCTAGCTAACAGGACCAGTGGTCAGGGATGATGGGAATTGTAGTCCAAAACATCTGGAGGGCCGCAGTTTGGGGATGCCTGCTCTTATCCATCCCCAAACTGGCTCCAGACAACTTCCATCTCTGCACTGGATTATACTGATAACATTTGCATTCCAAATCCCCAGGTGACCTCCCTAGTGGTTTAATGTAGATGTTTGAATGTGGGGCATAGGGGACATGAAGGAACAGGGACAAAACGGAACATTGTGGCTTCCCACCACCTTGTGGACTTATCCTCCCCCAGAAAGGACTATGACCATTGCAAAACCATGCTTCCGAGTCCTGTCCCAATGAGATGACCCAGAAAGACACACATGGCATTGAAAGCTGCTGAGAAGCCCAGGAGAACCAACAAGGCCACACTTTAGATTCCCCAGCATGTCATCAGTCAGATGGTTCCCCTCAGATCGGAAGTCATATAAATGTAAACTTCTCTGCCACATTTATCATGTTCGTTCATTTTTGCCCTTCCATGCTCCTTTAGCAGCACAGAACAGCAAATCTCTATTTATAGAACGTGATACAGAGCGACGATTTGCAGTGCTGCGTATGATGCAGCAGCTGAGTGTCACTTCTCACGCTGCTCCATCGATATGATGGATGCTATTGCTTCAGCTTCATTTGGCAGCCAGCCATTTAAGCGGCTATGGAACGGCGGCGCTTACCTGTGAATATCATTCTATTCCCTGAATACAATGGGGTGCTGGAAGTCAAAGCGCGTGTTTTCTCCTTGCCCTTGGCAGGCTGGTCTATAGACTGCATTGTCACCAATCAGTTAATCCTTGGCAGGCTCGCACGAGTTCTGAGCACTGCGGCAGCTGTTGTTGCTGGCTGCCTCGCTAGACAGCGCAGACAGGGAAAATGGTAAGCCAGGCAGCTTTGGAGGACACAAGGGCTATTTAGTGACACTTGCTACATTGTGACATATTGTCCTTGTGACCTTGCAAGCCAACAGGATCCCACTAGCTGCTGCCTGCTTTCTTCCACCAAGGAGCAAGAGGTCTCGACTCTACTGCACCTTCGTGCATTTCATTTAGAAATACATTGTGAGCCAGCCCTTACATCTCTTAAGTTCTTAGGCCATTTGGTACATTTGTAAATATAAAGGAGGGGGGTTTACTTGGTTTGCCGATACTTGGCCTCCTTCAATGTTTGGCAGTAAAATAATGTATTTAAGGGGCACAGACAAAACTCTCTCTCTCTCTCTCTCTCTCTCTCTCTCTCTCTCTCTCTCTCTCTCTCTCTCTCATATAACCACAATGTGGTTTTGGCTCTGCTGCCACAAAGCAACAATGAATATTTGCTTCTAATTACTGTATTGATCACCTGCTATTCTAAAGTGATGGAGGTCTGCCTTCTCTTTTCCATTAGTGCAGTGCAGCATTCTCCAAGCAGATGCCCTCGGGCTCAGACTGTAACTTCCATCAGCCCCAGTCAGCATGGCTTAGAGGCCACCAGGTTGGGGAAGTTTGGGGAAGGGCATTTTCAGTCTAAAAGTGGACCTTTAGACTGAGGTTTCCTTCTGGGATGCCCTCTGAAACAGGGAGGACTTACGGTAATTCCCTCATTTCCCAGAATGCAGTGTGGTGCAGGGCAAGCCCAACTCTGAGGCAAGGTGAACCCCTATGCACAGGAGCAGGCCCGTCCTAGCCATAGAGGCTAGTGGTGCGGAGAACCACGGTGCTGGGTGCTGGAGGGCGCTGGAAGGGCGCCAAGTGAGCGCAGGGTTCTGGCGATCTGGCCAGGACTGCGCTCCTTCTCCGAGGACTCTGTGCTGCGCCTCCTTCTCGTTTCCCCAGCGCTGGGTTCCGCTCAGTTGAGCTTCGCCACCAGCGTGTGCACAGCACCCAAGCAGCTCTTGCTGGTCCCGCGGTGCACATGCTGGTGGCGAAGCTTGACTGAGTGGAACCCAGCGCTGGGGAAATGAGAAGGAGGCGCAGCGCGGAGTCCTTGGAGGTGGCCTCCCACTGCTGCCGCGGTCCGCTTGGCACTCCCAGGCCCTTGGAGAGGCTCTGGAGGGACCTAGCGCCAGGGCGCTGGATGGGCTTAAGACGGCCCTGCACAGGAGGCAGAGTGAGCTCACCTCACCTCTGGCCCACCTGCTTGCTTGCCTCCATTCCCACACCTGCAAGCCCAACCACTGGGTTATATCTGTCATAGTGAGTGGCAGTGTTTGATTTAAGAAAGGATTCTTCTGTGCTTCCTATCTTATATTGAGTTTGCAAGGGGCACCTGCTTTTATTTCATTTATAGCACACACACACACCTTCAAAGGTCTTGGGTCAGATAGCAATGTGTTATAGGACATCCCCTTCTTAAAAAGAGGTCAAAACTAGATCAGTACTTTGGGGATTAAGGACTGCAATCCTTCCCACTTTCCTAAAGTGTAAGCACCATTGAACATAGTGGGACTTTCCAAGTAAACTCCACTATACTGCTGCTGCCTTGGTCCTGCCTTGCAGCAAGAGGCTGTTTTGTATGATTTTGTGGTCTAATCTTACTCTATTTCTATGACACTATGCAATCTGCACATATTTTTGATGGTCAGTTTGTTTGCATTTGCCAAGTACAACACTGAATTCCAGTGCCTTTTTTTCTCAGAGTGCTATTAGTTTGTTTGACACCTCTGACAAGCCAGAAGCACTTAGCGATTTGCAGCTACTGTGATCTCTCTCTCTCTCTCTCTCTCTCTCTCTCTCTCTCTCTCTCTCTCTCTCTCTCTCTCTCTCTCTCTCTCTCTCTCTCTCTCTCTCTGCATTTGGGACTGCAGCAGTTGCTTGCTAGACAGCCTGAGTTCCCTTCCAAACAGTGAGCAGAGGATGCTGGCTGAAATGTGCATTCCGGCATGCCAGGCAGTCTGCCTTCTGCACAGATCAGCTGATTCAAAACAGGAATAGAGGACTCCGAATGAGAATGACCTTTCTTGTCAGCAAGGGCAATCAAGTGTTTGTATAAAGCCAGGATACTCTTGGCAGAAGCTTCCTTTCATAAAAATGAATTTGGCTTCTCTTTAGAGAATTACAATTGTTTTGCAAGCATAGTTTAGCTTAGAGGGGCCAATTCGCATCACTATATTGTCATGGAGAATATGTGGCCTGAATGGATCTGGATTGATTTTCACCTCACTGTGAAGAAGAATGTGTTTGTTTAATTATACACCCAGCTTACAGCTCAGCCACTATTTGCCATGCTGTTGCTCAACCGCCTTTTGGCTTCTTTGCTGCATGAATTGGAGTTTGCTTCCTTAAGAAATTTGTTTGGCACCCTGCATGTACAATTTACAATACCATTTATAATACAAAATTACAACAATGACAACACATTAAAACTCAATAAAGCAGCAGAGTAGGAAAATTTGCAAAACTACCAGTGCTGAACAAATATGTAAGCATTAAAATTCTTGAGGGGGTTTTTTTAATGTCTTAATCTGGTTTATAAAAGGCGGATACCAGGTGAGTGCATGAACACACACTCTGCATGTGTATTAATCAAAAAACAATTTTTGGGAAATTAGCAATACTACTGTTGGGGTCTTAATGGCAAGATTGCATTGGCTATGAATACCTTTCTTACTTTGGGGGATTAAGCAATGACCGCTAAAGAACCAACATTAGTGTGCTTGCTCTAGAGTAGGTGTCGGTAACCTTTAGACACCCAGAAGTTGCTGAATTTCCTCTGTTGTCATCCCTGGCCATTGTCCATGCTTTCTGGGGCTGATGGGAGTTGTAGTTCAACAACATCTGGAAGTCTAAAAGTTCCCCACATCTGCTGGTAATAACCACACCACTGTTGCAATTGTAATAGTTATTTTTTTAAAAAAAGATTTAAGAGCGAAAATAATGGCTTTTGTGGTTCGACATGCTGCTACAGAAATATATAGGGTTCAAAGAGTTGTTAAAATACAACACAGATTACACAACCATGCTGCCTGGGTTATATGCTTAGGGTTTATCCAGACTTCCTTTTGTGCTACATTTCTAGGCACAAGTCCAGGCTTTAAAGTTCCATGTCTGCAGGTGTCGGTGTTGGGGTTTTTTTTTTTTAATCTTGCTGTTTTCCCAGGAAACCCCACATTTTACCATTTGAGTTGGAGCAAATGGTAATCAAGATTTCTGTTTGTTCTGATTAGGGATTGCCATTTGCTCTTACTCAGTGGTAAAATGTGGGTTTCCCCAGGGAAAGCACCAGGACAAAAGAGAAAAGGAAAACCACTCAGACATGAAGCTTTAAAATGTGGATCTGTGCCTGGAATTAGCAAAGGTGCAAAAACTGAGAGAAACTTAGAGGCAGAGAGTTACCTTCAGTAGAATTGAACATGCACCACAAAGCATTTGTGTCACTGCATTTGCTGAACATAGCCTTGAGCTATGTGATTTCATTGCTTTATGTTAATAAACAAAAAAGATGCATAACAGTCTCCAGTTCCAGTTGTGCTTACAAAAATCCATCACTCTGTGGCTTGGTACACACTCCAGTGTACTCTGTACCCAGTGCACACCCATTGCTGGTTTGGGAAGTGTACATACTACATTAGCAACAAACCATATCTATCTTATAATTTATGAAATACAGAGCCTTCATGTGTTTTCCTCCTAACCAGCTTTGTTCCAAATTGAGAAGAAGGCCGGAGTGCAAAGAAGTATCAACGTCACTCTTTCTGGTAATTTTACAGTCGGTGTACTCTGACATAGCTCCAAGCATACCTTCAGATGTGCCTTTGTGTTTTAGCTCGATAAAAGGAAGTGTAAACAGTGTTAGACATAAATGTAGATAAAGTGATACCTTTTATTAAAGCAACAGGAAGTGTTAAGTCAAATATCAAGTTTGTCTATGACGCACATAGATCAATTTGGAAATACTCTGCTGTCAAAAATCTGTAGACATGTGAAAACAAGGAAGTAAGACATTAGAATTCAAAAAGGGCACTGAAAAGTCCTATTGATCAACACCATAGGGCAGTGCTCAAATTATTGGGGGTGAGGTAGGGGGCGCACAATAAAACTCACAAGCCCTTTGACTTTCCAAGTTTAGCTCAATTGAACACGGGTAGCGCTGTGGGTTAAACCACTGAGCCTAGGGCTTGCTGATCAGAAGGTCGGCGGTTCGAATCCCCGCGACGGGGTGAGCTTCCGTTGCTCGGTCCCTGCTCCTGCCCAACTAGCAGTTCGAAAGCACATCAAAGTGCAAGTAGATAAATAGGTACCGCTCCGGTGGGAAGGTAAACGGCGTTTCCATGCACTGCTCTGGTTTGCCAGAAATGGCTTAGTCATGCTGGCCACATGACCCGGAAGCTGTATGCCAGCTCCCTCAGCCAGTAAAGAGAGATAAGCACAACAACCCCAGAGTCGTCCGTGACTGGACTTAACGGTCAGGGGTCCCTTTACCTTTTTAAAAACAATAGCTAAGGGGACTGTCCCAGCCCTGAGAAGGTCCATTTGGCACACTGTCTGATGGCCTTCTGCCAACAGGTAAACGCCACTATGTTCAGAAAGGTGTCTTGTCCTGCCAAGTTGATTAGATTCTGATCCTGCTGCTCATTGATATGTTTAGTTTAGCAAAAGTACTAATAAATAACAATATTGCGGAATGATCCCGAAATTTCTTCTGTACACTAACTTGAGAAAATGTGGGAATTCAAGCATGCCATTTGGTTCTCATCCATGTGATACCATAATTTTGAGTGTGTTTCAGTTTTAGGGTCATTCCACACATCACAACTGCTACAACAAAAACACAGAATGTGCAGTTGTCGTTCCAGGCTAAGTTAGTAAAACTTAGTTCCCATTGAAATCAATGGGAGTTCATATAGTCATGACTAACTTTTCACATTGGTTTCATTGGGACCCATCCGCAACTAACTTACTCAGGATACAACCTATTGTGTTTATGCATTATAGCTGCAGCCAATGTCTGAATCCTTGAGCATGGACGCCTTTCATTATGTGTGACTGAAAAACCAACATCACACAATTGTCACCAGGCTTAAGATAACCACTTTCTGTAATAGCTGATCTCTATATATATTCCTGCATGCCACCCCATTCTCTGAGTGATGCGAGACTCCAGGGGTTCCAAGCGCTTTCCCAGAGTCCAGTTTCCTTGGAATGAGGGAGAGTAGAAACTGTGGCCTCTTTACAACATAGGGTGGAACACCCTCCCACCAGATGTCAAAGAGAAAAAACAACTACCAGACTTTTAGAAGACATCTGAAGGCAGCCCTGTTTAGGGAAGCTTTTAATATTTAATAGATTCTTTTAATATTCTGTTGGAAGCCACCCAGAGTGGCTGGAGAAACCCAGCCAGATGGGCAGGGTATAAATTACTTACTTACTTACTTACTTACTTACTTACTTACTTACTTACACATATCTACAACCTGAGCCTAAGATGGAGGTGCTCACAGCATTAGCACTTCTTCCATAGTCACAGCCATGGATTCCAGCCAAAATCAAGCATGGCTCTGTCTCTCTGGCTTCTCTGGCTTCTCTGGCTGCTTCTTGCCCAGCTCTCACACACTCTAATCTGGATATTGTCCTCCTCATCACCAGCCAGGTGAGGGTGGGAGGCCCACCCATGAGCCAACTGGTACAGAGCAACCTCTTTAGTTATACTAATCACCATACATACGGTTACTTAGGTAGCAACTATGACCCTTGCCTGGCTAATTCAATAATGGAATCCTCCATTAGATTTTAACCCTTGCTGGATCCAGGTGATTAGAAGGGACTTGGGCATTATACAACTCACAACACTACCGTGTTTCTCATATTATAAGACATGTCTTATATTTATTTTTTTCCTCAAAAAAACACACTATGTCTTATTTTCAAGGGATGTCTTATTTTTTCCCTCCTCCTCCTGCCGCGGCCGGTATTGCTGCTGCGCCTATCACTATGTCTTATTTTCGGGGTATGGCTTATATATATTCCTTGAATGCTTAAAAATCCTGCTATGCATAGCTGCCAAGTTTTCCCTTTTCTCGCGAGGAAGCCTATTCAGCATAAGGGAAAATCCCTTAAAATAAGGGATAACTTGGCAGCTATGCTGCTATGGCTTATTTTATGGGTATGTCTTAAAATATGAGAAACAGGGTATAGATGTCGAAAACCAAATTGATGTTTTTTTTAATGAAATTGCAGCGTACAAGTATTCTTTAAAAAATAAATAAACCATACATTTTAGGTATTCACTTTAAAAACCACACAAAGCTGCCAGAATTCAGGTATCGGATCACAAATAAATAATTTTACCCAAGTACATCATTAACAGCCCCTTCTCAGTCCTTGAATAGACCTGAAATTGTGAATATTTGACATATATTATGGCAACTTCACCGGCCTAGATTTTGATGACAATGAAGTAGAAGAACTTGCATAATTAATGGATGTGATGCTTGAGGCCATGAAAGCTTTTAAAAATGTAGTTGCTGAAATTAGCCTCAACATGAACTGGGCTGAAACAAGAATGCTCATTGTTTGCTGTTTCAAACCCTGCTATGAAACTTCAGCATTTTAGCATATAGTAATCTAATTCATTATTTTTATTTCACCTACTTTAGCTCTGCAGTTAGTTACGCATGTAGTAGCATTAAAACATGAAGGTGTTGCTTAAAGCCATGCTGCCCAATAAATTCAATATTCAAAGGGATTCATTATATCAATTATATCAATATTCAATATAGCAAATTCAATATTCAAAGGGATAAAAGACCCAGATGGTTTGTTGTGAATCTATGGTACCTCTGCCAACTTTTTTTTATTAAAAAAACACCACCACAAAACCGATACTTTTGAGGTAAGATGCATTCAAACCATGGGAAATGTTAAAGGATTTAGATTAAAATCAAATTAAGAACTTTATTTTGGAACTTCAGCTAGATTGGGCTTTGCCAGTTCATGAATGATGTTTACATAATTCAGCCCTTTGATACGAAACTTCTGGCTCATATCAGTCCCCTTGGGAAGTTTTTTCAAATGCATTGGCTTTTTCTGTCTTGGATTCCCGTGTTCGTCACCTTAAAAAGTTGTGGTATGACCTGACCACATAAGACAACCCAACTAGAATCTGTTCTACAACAATCAGTTCTACAACACTGTCTTTAGTTCACAAATGTAGTGCATTTGAACACTCGATTGCAGCCCGACAGCCATCATTGAAAGAGAGGAGCAGAGTAGACCACCATGAATCAAAACCTTTATGCCGGATCCAGTGCCTATAACAATGTTCATATTCCACTTGCTAAATCATTTTAGCCCCCAGTGACTGTAATAGATAAGGAAAATCAGAATTATTTTACATTGCTGGGGAACATTGCAGACTTTTTTTAAAGAAGGGAATATGGGTTGAGGTATTGCAGAGCTAGAGTGTGTGATTTGGATAACTTTTTGCTGCATGCCAACTAGGATTGCCAACTTTTGAAGCAGACCCTTTAGTTGTTTCTGTAACAACAGTGTGATCTGCAGCAATTAGCAGGTTATAATATTTAGCTCCATGCCATAAAAAGCTTCTTGCCTGCTGATTTCTCCCTATTAAATCCCTGCTTAAGGGACATGAACAGACTGGACTGTTCCTCCCTCCCCCTATGCACATTGGCAATCAAAGTGCCAACTAACATGTACCAAATAAATCCTAAAATAAATGTGCTTGCTGGAACCCTGAATAGATGGATGAAAATGGAACAAAGAGATTTGGAGAACTCTTTCTTGATAGCAGAAGGAATACCAAGACAATAGTTTTATTTTGTTTTTCTTTTCTTTTCTTTTTACTTTCCCTGCTGGTGCCTAAGCATTTCTCTTCCGAAATGCATTGTTTCTGCCCTAGATTATTCCCACCCCCCTTTCTTAATTATTATCCTCTGCATTCTTCACCCTGGTGTCTTGTCATTAATTGCTTTGTTCCCTAGCTTGCAGTAATTAAAGAGCACTGAAATACAATGGGAGATTTGCCTGTTTCTCTTGTGAGTATGAGGTTGTTGCTGAAGTTGAACTGGGTGAGCAAAGCAGAGACCAAATACACAAAGGCACACATGGTCATGACCACATCATGATTAGCAAGTCTGTTTTCTCTTTGTGTTGTTCCTCAGGGATCTGTTCTTGGCCCTCTGCTCTTCTCTAGCCTTTACTCACTGTCCCTGGGTGACTTCATCAAATCCCACAGCTTTCAGTGCCTCCTGTACAGATGACACACACTCAGAACTCTCCTCTTCACTCCAGTCCTGCTTCATGAACTGCCTCTTCAGTATTTCAGCTTGGATGCTTGGTGTCATCATCTCACACTCAGTATGTTCGATCTTCCCTCCAGCCCTTTTCTCATCCCCCTTTTATCCATGGACAAATGTTACTGTTCAAGCTTTGGTTTTATCTTGACTCCCCACTCTTTCTCCTTTGCTCCCTATATTAAGTAATTCACTAAAATGTGCCACTTCTCCCTTTACTACATTTTGAAAATATGGCTGTTCCTCTTGGCAAAAACTCTGGCGCATGAGTTGGTCATCTCTTGGCTATCTTAATGCAATCTTCTCCTTTCTGGTTGTCCCATCTGTATTCTTTTGTCTCACCTTAATCTGTTCTGTTAATTGGTGGAAATTATCAAACTTCTGGAACAGAGGTTGGAAACCTCAAGCCTGGAAGCCAAATATTTCTCTACAGGCCTCTCGATCTGGCCATCAGGATTTCCCAACCCATGCCCATTCCAGTTTCAATCTCCTCTCACCAGGCTACTTAATAGCCCTGGGAAAAAATGCAACCTGATAAGAGGCCATCCTTTAAGCATGTCATTTGTTAAGGATGAAGGGGGAAGTTGTGGAAAAATAAGGAAAGCATATTGGTTAGATTACAGGCATCCCCAAACTTCGGCCCTCCAGATGTTTTTGATTACAATTCCCATCATCCCTGACCACTGGTCCTCTTAGCTAGGGATCATGGGAGTTGTAGGCCAAAACATCTGGAGGGCCACAGTTTGGGGATGCCTGGGTTAGAATAAGCAATGAGAAGCCATAGAGTGTGTGTGTGTGTGTGTGTGTGTGTGTGTGTGTGTGTGTGTGTGTGTGTAAATTTAACAGTGCAATTGTATACATGTCTACTCATAAGTAAACTTCATTGAGTTCAATAGGACTTACTCTCAGGCAAGTGGGGGGTAGGATTACACTGTAAAACTAACGTATTTTATGGACAATACCTATAAGCCACCTTTGAAGCCCAGTGTAATTTTATCTACTGTTTCTCCCCACACCCTCTTACCTTTCATATAAATAATGCATATATACATCTGGCTTATGTCATAATGTATACCTCCTCACTTATTTCCAGGTGAAATCTGAGTTGGTGAGTTCATACATGGGGGCATGTATAAGTGCATGTACATTATCTTAGTCTTCCAGGAAATGAATTCTTCCAGTGATGGTATCGGAGCCTGATGATTGATTACACCCCAAGAGTCTGCATTGTCTGCACATCTAAGTGTCCTCTAGTGGGAAAAACACCAGCTTTGGGGCAGGGGTCATTGCAAAAACACTGCCGGAAAAGATTTGTCCCTCCTTACCCAGCGTTGTGGCTCATTCCAGACTTCCACACATACACACCCGCCCATCCACAAGTCTCTGTTGTCTTGTCTAGTTAGACCTTCTAAGGTTGGGGTGCCTATAAATGCTAGGGTACCCCCAGGAGGGTTGGTATTATGTCCACTGGGCTAGCTGATCCCCTCTGTACCAGATTACCACAGCCCACCATATGACCCAAATTCATTGCTTAAATATCTAAAAAAATACTAGCCTGTTGCTACTTGGCTACAAATCATAAATAACAAACACAAGAGAGAAATGCCCAGAATTACCACAAAGACAAGTGAAATATACTCGGAGTCGTGAGTGAATTTCATGCTCTTTATTCAGCTTGTAGTAGCAAAAGAAGAATGGCTCTTTCCCCGAAACGTCTGCTATATATACATTATTTACACAATGAGCCTTGTGTGATTGACTACTTCAGGGCTGCTCCTGTAGGCCAATCAGGTTGTGGATACACTTCCACCAGAAGCCTGATTGGCTGTTCCTGCAGGCCAAGCAGATTGCTGACTCGCTTCATCCAGGAGCCTGATTGGCTGCTCCTGCAAGCTAGCAAGGTTGCTGATTCACTTCCACCTGGAGCTGGATTGGGTGGCTCCTGCTGACCAATCAGACTGCTGCATTCTAGATCCTATTGTTCTAGGATTCAGCTCAGTACATAACACCAAGTAAAAGCAAACAAGATAGAAGACCAAGGTTGGTGCTTTGTCTGATTATTCTGCCTCTCTTCACAAGTTCCATAGCATGCAACATAGAGTTCCCAAGGTACCGATGACTGGTCTTTGATAGCAAGACTTTTAGCTATCACAAACCTTGTATGCCTCGCTGGTATATCAGGGGCCTCTACCCCCTCATTTATATATTTAGTAAAGCCACACCACACTGAATTTAAAAAATGTCATATTTTGACATCCCTCTCTGTGAAACAAACAGAGGGTATCTGAAGAAGCGTGCATGCACACGAAAGCTCACACCTATGACAAACTTAGTTGGTATCTAAGGTGCTACTGGAAGGAATTTTTTTTATTTTTTGTGAAACAAACGTTTTGCTTAGCTTTTCTGACATCACCAGAAATCAGACTTTGTCATACCAAATTTCTACTGTGGCTTTATCCATCTACTACCAAAAGCATGTGATGTTCGGTCTAGCTGCCATTAGCAAGTAGTCAAATCGTTCTTTATTTTATTTGTTTCTAACAACGAGGAAAGCAGCCATTGTTTCTTGGGAGCTGATATCTGGAGCACCTGGGAGGGACTTCATCCGTTTTCAATCTGCATCTTGGAAATGACTCCACAGGATGACCTCATGGCTACAGCATCAAACTTAATATTTGTACTTCCTTGTCCCACCCACCCCCTCCTTACCCCGCCACACTCTGCTTTGTTAACATCTTTCCTAATTAAGAGTTCTGGAGAACTTGAACACCTGCAACATTTTTGTGACTTTTGGGTTGGTTCTATATAAAAGCATTACCGAACTCTGGACTTGGGAGGGTTTAAACACACACACAAAAACTGTCAGAAAATTGGTTCAAATCTTCCTATTTGGACAAGTGCCCAATAAGCTTTCATTGATGGTAGATTGAACTATATGATGGAATGTATTGTTAATTAGATTTTAAGTCTTTTAAAACAACATCAACCAATATTTGCTCTGTACTCAGGTTTTTATTATATTTACTTTAGATTACTTTGAGTTGTATAGAAAAAGAGGTGTGTGTGTGTAATTGCACACTGGCATTGAGGAATAGCCTTAATAGTCTATGCACATTCTGAGCTGTTCTAAACATATTGGCGGCTATTCAGCAGCCTCTGACAATTTATCCCCCCCACCCCTCCCTGTCTTCTGTATTTACCACTTGGTTCTTTGGCAGTGGAGAATGTTTCCCTTATTTTTCTCACCCCTCACAAAAGCTGTGCTCTGCTTAACATGCACATTCATTCTTTCAGAGCTCTTTGCAGCCCTTCCACCATCTACTACAATTGGCTAAATGCCAAATGGTAGGGTGGGCAACATAAGGGGGGGGGGAAGCTTTTTTCCACAGACAAGCTGTCTTGCAGTTTCTTTCTTGTATTCAAGGTGCATATGGATGCTATTACAGAAACATATTTTTAAAGCATGGATAGATACAGGCATTCCTACAGAACTGATACACAAAGCATCTGATGCTTACAGAGCAAACCTAGGCTAACAGAATGCCAGGGTTCATTGCACCACACCAATACAAGTTGAACAGACATTGCATCAAAGCAACTTTGGCCCAGGATAGAAAAAAAGGAACCAGAAAATACAAAAACTGCATTAAAAATGACAGACGTGCCCCCAGCATCCCTGGGAAATATTCTGGGGAGAGATTATGAAAACACTCCTGAGTATTTAGGAAGACATAGTAACATTTGAAGTAATTGATTTTTATTTCTATTTCTAGACATCTTTTGATTTCCAGCCGCCAAAGGATGGACCTGGAACTGATTTTACTGAAACCATTGTGATGTTTCCCATAGGTTCCAGAAATAAGCATGATTTTGCTATTCCTATAGTCTGTCATTTTGGGATAAAAATGCATCAGGTGTTTTGGACTGCCATTGAGAAGACTTATATAACAGATGTTTAAATGCATCTTGGAATGAGTGAATAATGAAGAAAATGAATCATTTGCTTCTGTCCAATAGATCCAGACATCTGCGACTAGTTAGCAATGTGCAGGCTTTCACAAACAAAGAAATCCTAGGCCGAAAGATAGCCATATGACTTCATTAATTCAGATCCTGTATATCAGAATTGTGTGTGTGTTTTCATGTTAGAAAAATGTAGATATATACAGAGGAATGTGGAGAGGACAAGAGGGAGGAAAGATGAAGAAACCTCACAATGCTTAAGGCCAGAAACGGGCAAGTGTACTAGTGGCCAAGAGATAAGATAGTTAAAGGAAGTGAGACAAAATAAGGTGAAAAGCAAGGGACTGTGGGCATTGGTTTGTAATACACGTCTAATTATTTGATTGGAGACTTCTAGTATTGAGTTTATGTTACTACAGTGGTACTTTGGTTCTCGAATGGCTTAGTTGTTGAACAATTTGGCTCCCGAATGCTGCAAACCCAGAAGTGTTCCAGTTTGTGAACATTTTTTCAGAAGCTGAACGTCCGACATGGCTCCTGCAGCTTCTGATTGAGTGCAGGAAGCTCCTGCAGCCAATCGGAAGTCGTGCCTTGGTTTTTGGATAGTTTCAGGAGTTGAACGGACTCCCGGAATGGATTAAGTTCAATAACCAAGGTACCACTGTACTATGTTTTGTACATTGTGGAAAGACAGCTGCCATTTTGGCTCATGTGAGGAAGCACACTTTTCTTAAGCAACCCAAACATTCCCAAATAATTACTTTATACTACCGTGTTTCTCATATTATAAGACACGTCTTATATTTATTTTTTCCTCAAAAAAACACACTATGGCTTATTTTCAAGGGATGTCTTATTTTTTTCCTCCTCCTCCTGCCGCGGCCGGCATTGCTGCTGCGCCTATCACTATGTCTTATTTTCAGGGTATGGCTTATATTCCTTGAATGCTTAAAAATCCTGCTATGGCTTATTTTATGGGTATGTCTTAAAATATGAGAAACAGGGTACATGAATACTTGTGAAGGCTTCTGTACTAGAAATATTACTGACCTCGTATCACCTGATCTTTCATGAGGTACACTTCTTTTCCCCACCCCGCAACTGCAGAAGTTGGCTAATATATATTTAACACACACACAGAGAGAGTAAGTGCATTAGAATCATCTTGTCAGATGCAATTTGAACAATTCCACAGAAGGCTTTAGACTGCCTTAACAGTTCACCACAGCTTTGACCTACATGGAATGAACTTTGCTGGGATGAGGCAGTGATTAGGTTTTAATGAGAGCTGATCCCCAGGATTCTGGAGGATGCTTGCTGCTTTATAGGAAAAGGCTAGTAGTTGAACAATGAGCAGCTGCTGCTCTGTGCATGGAGTGGACGTTTTCTTGTCCGGATCTACTTAAAATGTATAGCCTATGCAGAGATTCATTCATTCCCACACACCCACTAGGCCATATGCTTTGAACAGACTTGGGTGAAAATGACATGATGAAGAGACACAAACAAGGTAAAAGTTCCACCAAGGGATCATTACATTTAAAGCAACAAAATCACTCATGGTTTTTTTTCTTTTCAATTGCATACGTTTATTGCAAAAAATAACATACTGTTAAAGCATCTAAGATACAGAAATGATGGGAGAGTGGCTTTTGTACATAGTAATCAAATGAGACAGCCAAAACATGCCATATCTGTGGAGCCCGAAGACTCTTTCCAAGTAACTGTTTTGTCATAACCTAGTTCAGTTGTATAGCAAACAATGGATGTTGATTGACAAAAGAAATGATGTGTCTGGATTGGAATAATGTTTTGACTCAGGCACAGAATCAGTTACTTTTTTAAAGGTCCCTTTTGAGGGAACCCCATTAGGTCTTCAGCCTTTCCTGAGATACTCTACAAGTCCCAAAGACTTGGCTTGGAGCTCACTAAACTTGTTTATATTTGAGAATCCCTCTTTTCCATTTCTGGCACTGTCTGAAGGCCCCTTGAACCTATACTTCCTAGGCTGGCCAAAAGGAGCATTGGGAAGGTTGTATTGTGTGATTTATTGTTGTGAACAGCTTGAAAGATCCATGTCTTCAAGTTTGTTTTCAAACATTTGTTTGCATTTTTGCAAAATTAAGCATAGGTTGTGAAAATAGTTGAAATAACATTTGGATCCCCCTCTTATATTCAATGGGTGTAATTCAACATTGTCCTATTACAAGCATTCAATCTGAGCAAGTATATCAGCTTGCCAGAAAGAGCAATCTGAACCTCACTTTGTAAGCACATTATCTTTTAAAAATGCATTATCTGCTTTTAAAGTATTGGGGGGGGGGTGTCATCAACTGAGCGTTACTTAGAGTAGACCCAATTAATAGCCTTACTCTGAGTAGGACTTGCACTGAATACAACCCATTGATTTTGAACTGATGTTTAGCAAACTTCTAACTGGTAAAATCTTGACATGTCTGGAAAAACAAAAATCCTTTTTATTCCAAGGAAGTTTGCTTTTCACCGATTGATTTTACCTATTTTGCAAAGAAATTGTAGAACATGAGCTGGAAATTTTCTAGTTCTGAGCTGTCATCCATCATAAACCCACTAAGTAACACTGCTCTCATAGTTTCAGGAATATGACTTGCCTTCTAGGATTGTCGTAAGGATTGCTGCCGTAATGTAAATGAAGTAATCTGAACATGTGAAATTTGTTATAGATATATGCTAAATATTCTAATAAACCTGGAGAAAGTAGTAATTAACTCAAATCCTTTCAAATCCAAAGGACTTTGCTCTTAGCGTTCTATGGGAACTTCTAGAGGGTGGCTGTATATTGCAAAAGGGTCATTCAGATCTGATTGTGTGTGTGTGTGTGTGAGAGAGAGAGAGAGAGAGAGAGAGAGAGATTTGCATATTTGCTTCCATGCATTCTGTTTTTACAGTCATGCATATTCATTGATTTTCTACTGTTTCTCTCTTATACACTCTGGAAGTGTGTGTTATACTAAAATTAATAAGGACTGAAGCACTATATCTTGGAATGTGGCTGTGCACAGTACTCATCATTTTCTAACCCTAATGGTTCAGGAGAGAGACTGTTTCAATGAACACTGTCAACTTTCAGAAGGGAGTAGCTTACAGAAACTTAAATTGCCCACCGTTGTCATGGAGATGCTCTGTTCATTGCTAATAGGATATTCAGCATAGATAGCACCTGTTTCATTCATAGAACTATAGTACTGGATTATCATTATTGGCTTTTAGCACATTTGTAAGGAGCATCTTTGAAAACCAGTTCTGATTAGCAAGATTTTATGAGTATTCATTGAAATGCTCATAATGCTCTTCTATAGTAAAAACTTACAGCTCAGTCCTATGTCTACAAGCTGTATTGAGCTGAATGAGGTTTACTCCCAGGTAAGGTAGTATAGATTACAACTTCAATTTCTAACCCAAATAAATGAAGGGGGGACTGGCATTATCTTTGTGCTAATGCATCTAGACCAGGCATGGTCAAACTTGGCCCTCCAGCTGTTTTGGGACTACAACTCCCACCATCCCTAGCTAACAGGACCAGTGGTCAGGGATGATGGGAAAT
The DNA here is from genome assembly GCF_963506605.1 of Zootoca vivipara. Classification (NCBI taxonomy): domain Eukaryota; kingdom Metazoa; phylum Chordata; class Lepidosauria; order Squamata; family Lacertidae; genus Zootoca; species Zootoca vivipara. The sequence continues at coordinate 42,037,419 of NC_083284.1, forward strand.
GTAGCCCCAAAACAGCTGGAGGGCCAAGTTTGGCCATGCCTGATGACAAAACTTAAATTTAGATCTCCCTGTTCTTTTAGTTTATGATAATTTACACCCTATGACACTTGGAAAGTAAATACCAGTATATTGACTAAATCTCACAGAAGCCAAAGACTCTTTGCACAACCAAAAACCTCTGTTTTGTTGTACTGTATATGGCAAACTCTCTGTTATAGCTTCACTTCTTTATATTTCCTTGCTTATTTTAAGAAGTCATAAAAGTGGTGAATCAGCTGTCTAAAGGCTTCATGGGCATTGCCTTGACTTTCAGCTACTCCATCCACATGTCTTCCCCTTTGGCTGCTGTCACTCATAGCTCTTAAGATGCCATAACACTCTTACCTAAGAGAACACCCAACAGAAGTTCTCTTGTACTGTGTTGGCCAATACCCACAGAGGCATGTACATGTAAAATGATAGATTGCAATTGGTTCTGTATCTCTGTATTCAAGAAGGACATGGAAAATACAAGACTCTGTTGGTCATTACTCATTGCGTGAGCCAAGAAAAAAATGCATGGACAAAGATCTTAATGTAACATTTTCCATTTGCTTATCACCTTGAGCTTAGATCTGGCCATATTATGACCTACATGGATTAAGTGGCAGATAAGGCGGGGCAATGAATCACATGCCCTTATCCATCCCCATGGCTGATGCCACTGCCACTCATCATCACTGCTTTTATGCCTGTAGCATTTGGTATTTCAAAAAGTGGCTAAGAGCCAATGTGAGACTCTCTGGACTGCCCACCTCTGGCCTCACTCTGAGGAAGATATTGCGGGTTAGATGGGTGTCACAGGTGCTCTCTAGGTCATGTTCTGAGGAAGGAGCACTTCCTCAAAGTACAGCATGCAGGTGTCTTGCACCAGATCTGTGGAACTGATTCTAAAAGAGTACTGAAGAAATGAGAAAAATAGGGCCTTCATTTAATAAAGTGGGAAGTTATATTCTGACGATTCGATTCTATACCTGCCTTCCTTAATGGGAGGCATAAATATCTCTATATGGGCCCACAAGGCCTTTGACCCAAGATTTTAACTTTTAAAAATTCCAGGCAGCTGGGCTTGCTTCAAAGCAAAGTCCTGGTGAGGCTCTAGCTGTTTGGCCTCTTCATTTCTCCAGAATGCCGCTGGCCCCCATGTGGGCCCAAAGGCATTATTTTGGAAATAAAGATGGTAGTTAGCTGGAGTCTTGCTAGCACTTCACTTTGAAGTTTGCCTAATGGCCCATAAAATGTTTTTTAAATGGGATTGCACAATGTCTGATAAATGTATTGGTGGGAAGCAATGAAGAGTGATGGGGGGGAGCCTTGGGGTAAAGAAAGCAGTGGAGAGAGTGGGCACAGACAAAAGTCAGAGAAAGAAGTTTCTCTCTCTCTCTCTCTCTCTCTCTCTCTCTCTCACACACACACACACACACACACACACACACACACACACACACCTGAAAGCTTTTGAATGTGCATAGTTTTAATGCAGGAGCCCACAAAGCCACTATTAAATAATGGATCACATCTATCTCCATACTCTGAATCATAAAAATAATGGATCTGGCATTTGTGGTACCACTATGGCACAGAAAATGAATCATTGGACTGGATTGTTATGGTTTGTCATTCTTTTTTTACAATGATACCCCTCAAACCACAATGAAATCATATGGCACCTTTGTGTCCACAGGTGTGTTCTGTGAATTACTGGTGGTTCTGCTGGCATCCAACAAAAAAGAAAAGTCTTTTGGATCAACATTTTTGTGACACTGCTTCCCTGGCAAGTGCTGGACCTCTAGAGCCACAAATGTAAGTTTTAATTTGATGATGGTTTGGGGGAACCCTGTGTAAAAATCATGCAAATTCAAGAGGATTCATGCTATTCTGGATCCAGCTTTTACCCAAACCTCATGGAAAAGTGTGTGTGTGTGTGTGTGTGTGTGTGGCTCTATCCCTTTTTTCCTACATACAGTATACAGTATGTGTATGTGAGCAAGTTGGGCTGCGGGTTGGAGTAACAGATGGGGAGAGAAGTGACCCTGTGCCCATGTGAGGACTCTGCCAATTATTCAGGAAAAGTTTGCAGACATATTTTCTGAATTGGAAAAATGGCCAAGCAACTTCATGTATCTTATTTTTAAAACAACGAAAACTAAAAGTTCTAAAGCTCTACGAGTAGGAGTAATGGGCTGCTAGTTTGAAAATGTTTAACTCCACATTCATCAGTACCTTTGGTGACTTTTCCATTAACTTCAATAATATCTGGACTTTCTGTAGCGTTTTTCTTCTGTCCAGTTTGGTTTCCATCATTCTTACTCCTTTCATGTGCTTATGAAGGGCACAGATTCAGCTACTGGTAATCAACAGTAAGTAATGGAAATGATTAAATGTTAATCATCACTCTTTTGAGAAAATAAATGCCTTCATGTTTAATGAAGTTCAGCATTTGTAAAATTTCATTTCAATAGCCATTGTTTTTTCTCTTGAAGTTTAATAACTGTCTGGCTCTCCATTGTGAAATGCTGAATGAAAGGAAAAAGGAAAAAGGACACACAACCCATTGTACAAAAAAGATTTTAAAAAGGACTTCCACCTAAACTGCACTTTTCAGTTCTGTGTGCAGTGTTTCTATTATGTAACAATAACAGGCCAACATTCCCCTATGTACTGTATGCTAGCATAAAAAAAATCAGGCTATACTGTAGTTCTTTGGGAAAATGTGGTTATACAATGATAAAATCACAACTGAAATTGATTGAAGGGTCTGTATTGATAGATGGTTTAGAAATAAAATACACAGATACAATTCTTAAACTAGAATTATCTTTTGCCAGAGCACTTAGTTAGGTCACATGAATTTCTAATAAATATATTGCCATAAGAGATTTGTATGTGACCTTATGCAGAAGGAATCACATTCTTTATCACATTCTTTTCAAGCATATATGGTTACAGGGGATGGCATCCTTTTGCAGAAGAATTAAAATCCCAGCTGTATTGAAGCCCAGCTAATGGGAGTTGGAGTCCAAAATAGCTGGAAGGTACCAGGTTGGGGAAGGCTGTCCTACCCACTGTGATCTAATTATGATTCTGTTGACTTTTTTAAATAACTGGTGCCACATGTCAGTTGTCATATCCTCATTCATCTTGTGTAATCTTGATGTGAAACTATAAATGTTCTGTGATTCTTCAGCTGAAAAATTAGCTATGGAACTAACAGCCTGTTACTGACTCCAGCGTGGACTATGAAAATGAGGAATGAAAATTTACTAGAGATTCCACATAAAACAAACCTGGTGTTTTATAGTTAAGTATTGTTCAGCTTCCGGTTGGTATTATATCTGAATGAAGACTAAGCTAGCTCTATACTTCTCTCCAGTACTGCATTTTATGCTTTATTATCATACTGTTATCTAGTTTTGTAGTGAATTGCTTTTGGAGGTGAAAACAGATTTTTTTTAATGTATCAATAAGGGAATGCCATATCTGTTTTAGGCTGTTGGTGGGAAATAAGAAAACTATGGAGTAATTGAGGGAGAAAATTGAGATCATCAGGTTTATGTTGCTCAAAGCTCAGTCTGAAAAGAAATAAAAGAAAAACCTAAAAACAAACCAGAATGCAACTCTGACCCTAAAGAATGCATATCTTAGGTAGTGATAGAGTAGTTTGAACAGCTGTTGCTGCTGCTGCACTCTTTAACTTGTTTACACTTGTTTTTAAAAGTTTTTTTGTAAGTCACTTTGAGTTTTTTTCTGAATAAGTGACTAATAAACAATAAACAATAAAAATAAAATAAACAACTGCTTCCACTCTAGAGCTCCTTTGTGTTGTAAATGCATAGTTTTGTTGCAATGAACTGGAAACATAATGAAAACAGAGTTGCACCCAGCCTTTATACTGTTACAAAAGTAGCATGGTCATCTCAATAGGGTCTTGTTCCCCACAGGAGGACAGCCCTGGAGCCCAAGGCATCTCTCCCATTCTCTCTTCAGCCCACCTGCCAAGATGGTTCTGGCTATTGTTTCCCTTCTTCTTCCCAGGACATCTTTCATAAGACTACTGAAGAAAAACAAAAAAACAAAAACAAATGAAACCCAGTCACTAGGGGCCTGGTGAGGAGGAAGTGGTGGAACTGCCAAGCCAGGCCAGTGAGGGTCCCTTCTGAGCCTCTGGGACTGTGCACCAGTGCCTGTCTTGGCTAATCACTGGCCCCAGGTCTGCTCTTCTCCATGGTCAAGATCCTTCTAGAGTATTTACTGCCTCTCTTGCTCATCTTGTTGCTTGACAATCTTACTCAGAAAAACATTTCAGCTGCTCATGCGTTAAATATGTCGAAGTCAGGAAAGCAGCAGGAAGAAGTGAACAAGAGAAAAAAAAACCCTCAATGAATAGAATTAAGACATGCTCTATCCAGAGTAATCTACACCCCAATAACCTCTTGGTTAGATTATGATGTACTGTACTTTATGTGGGGCTGCCTTTGAAGATGGCTCAGAAGCTCCAGTTAAGAATATTGCTCCCTGTATTTTTAACTGGCAAAGTTCCTTCGGATCACAGCTTGCCACTTTTAAAAGAGCTTGGCTGACTCCTCGTTCACTTCCAAGCCTAATTCAAAGTGCCGGTGCTTACTTTTAAAGCCCTAAAGCTGGAGCTTCGAACTTGTGACTCTCAGTTCAGTTCAGACCAGACATACGTTAATGGAAGAAAGAAGTAGAAGAGGCATTAAATATATAATATAGTGGAGAGGCTGCATGGAGGAGAGGGATGGCCATATTAGAAGGTGATTCTAAGGCAAAGGCCTGGAGTGAGCCTCTGATAACAGAGCTGGGATTTACTTGAGACCATCTGCTTTCCACTCCTGTGCTGTGTTTCCCCTACCCCCTCACTCCTAGCTTACACTTGGCAGCAGCTGCGATCTCTTACAGCAAACCCTCGCTGCCTTGTCCCTCATGCACAGTGGCTCTCAAAGTTTTGTAAACTTTGGACTCGGATATTGTACTAAACTTTATTTTTCTATGTATGCAATGGGATAAAGATTTCGTATGGAGAAACTGATTTCGTATGGTGAAACTGAGCAGGCCAATTAAGGACCATCTTTTCAAAACCATATTTCCTGCATATATTTTACTTATTATTACATATTAACTTGCAGTAGTGCTAGACTATCAGCAAGTGATTGTTATGCGCTTCCTTAACATTATAGACTGTTTCTGTAACAGGTCAGGGCATAAAAAGTACAAATTGTTTATGGGAAGCAAGTGCAGTTAACAGACTTGCACCTTGCTTAGAAGTGTTGCTGCAACAAACATAATTACTATTTAAGCATCTATGGTAATGTGCAGTGCTATGGCAAGCACAAATGTAAATGTTTAAGCAATTTAATACAAGCAAAATCCATTACATAATACAAAATGAGGTGTTAAATTGTATTATAAATTTGCTTTTGCTCTCCTGCAAGGACATTTGTCAGCTGTGGGTGAACTTGGGGGGAAAGTAAGAAAAGTAGCTATGCCAAAAGAATTACACACACACACACACACACACACACACCCTCAAAATATGGGCCCAACGTACTATTTGCCCTACAAATTTTGGGTCCCATATCTAGTGCACAAAGCCTGTTGCTTTATTATTGGTTTTGTTGTACAGTATCTCCTCACATGCAAGATATTATTATCTTTTACCGCTGTTAGTCATAAGCCTAAATAACCATGGTGCATCTGCATCAGCAAAACCAAACACCTTCATCTACCCCAGCTGCAATAAAACATGTCTCTCCCATATTGCTCTCTACAGCCACAGCAGGCACTGTAACTCTCCAGTGGTTTGACTTTACCCCCTATGGCACACTCTTTCATTGTCTTTCAAGACATACAGATGCCAACAACAACTCAGAAAACTGCATGACTAGCATGATTATAGTTAATATACGATAGCCAGCTAAGAGATGATTGACAAACTAGGAAATACTTAACTGGAATTTTGCCTCCACCACGCACTCACTTGAAACAAGTCACTCTTTCTTAGGCTTAGCATTTCCTTCTCCCGTATATGCAATATAAAGGTAATAAACTTTATAAACCTATCTTACAAAGCTTTTGTAAGGATTACAGAATAATGAATGTGAAGCACTCTGAACACCTCTAAAGCACACTATAAAGGTATTTGTTTTAGTAAATTTTTATTGATTTAATTATGGTTCTGTGACTATTTGTTTTCATGGATTTTAGCCAAGTTTTACCTAGAATTTTATCAGTACTCCATTTGGATGATTTCTTTTTTCTTTTTAATCAAGAGGTTTATAAGCAATCTGCTAATCCAACAAGGCTTTGCAGTTGCTTTCAAAGAGCACCAGTCATAGATGCCACACAAAAAACCTTTTGAAAGTTAGGGAAGGGCACAGTAATGCATTCTAGCTTCGCTGATTGAGGTGGTGCAATTGATGTAGGACAGCCAAAATAGTTTTGCCAAAACAAAAGAGAGCATATGCCTTATTTGCACATTTAGAACTTGTACAGATGTTGAGGCATACTAAAGGGATTTGCAGAACTAAGTTTCAGGAGGTAAATGCTAATAAGCTATAAGCTAGGTTTCTGCTGGTATGAACTATACAAAAGCAGCCAAGGATAGACTTCATCTCAGTGTCTGAAGAAAAATGGTCATTTGGACTCTTGATGTCATGGATCACTATAGAATAAGGGAGGCATGAGGAAAATCATGCATGAAGATATCATACAGGAAGAACGATCTCCTACATTTTATTTTAGATAGTCTATCCATGTGAAAAGGATCTAGGTGTCTTAGTCAGCATGTGGTTACGCATGAGAACAACTGGACACAGGAAGATCTTACCAACGCAGCGCGGCTGCCGACTTCCGACCCGGAAAAGCGACGGAAATAGCTTGTGCGCATGCGCAAGCATCATTTCCAGTGTACTTCCGGGTTGGAGGAGGCTTCTGCACATGCGCACAAGCTATTTCCGGCGCTTTCCAGGTCGGGAGTGTGCCAGAAATAGCGTTTGTGCATGGGCGCACACAGCCGCACGGTCCCGCACGCGCTCCCGCACCCTCCGGCCCACCACGCAATCGGTGCAGCGGGCATCCGGCCCAAAGCCGAGTAAGTTGGGGGACCTCTGAGCTAGTAGATATGTGTTTTTCTCTTTTTCTTCTCTCTCTCTCTCTCTAGTTAAAAAAAGAAATAAAGAGTAGACTGCACAAAAGCAGTGTCCCAATCATGGGGAGTAGTATTTCTTCTCTATCTTGTGCTGGTCATGCCACAACTGAAGTCATGTGCTCAGTTCTGGTCACATTTTAAGAAGGCTATGTGTACAAACGAAAGTGACTAGCATGGGTCTAAAAACAAAGTCCTGTGACAAAGAGTTGTAAGAACTGAGTATGTTTATCCTGGAGAAGATTAAGGACACAGTGGTCTTCAAATATCTGAAGCACTATGATGCAGAACATGGAGCAGACTTTGCTCTCTCTTGCACTATTGTGCATCTTGAGACATAACAGTGGAAATTGCAGAGCAGCAGGGGAAGCTTCCCAATGGCAAGTGTGCTATTCCACTGTCAAGAGGCGGTGGGCTCTCTCTTGCTGATGGTATTTAAGTAGAGACTGGATGACCATCGGTCAGGGATGTTATAATTGCATCTTGCATGGCAGAACTTGCATTGAGCAAAGAATTGGACACATCGAGTTGGACCTCCAAGGTCCCTTCCAGCTCATTGTAAACATATCATATATTCCTGAGACTGTTTTCACATGGGAACTCCCCATTACCTGTGCAGCTAAAAGAGGTGGGAGGATACTGGCCCTGAACGTTGATGCAGGGTGGCGAAACATTCGTCGATCCAGGAACCATGTGGGTGCCCTCATCCCGCCACACACACACACACACACCCTTCTCTCCGACCAGTAGACCACTCTCAACACCTTTGCAACATATCGCAACGGAATGGTGTTATCGCAGGCTGCAAAGCGGCTCTCCCGTGGTTCGCGCTGATGCCAGAAACTAGAGAACCTCTTCAGAAACCTATTCGCAAGGGTTCGCCTCTTCCAGCGCGTGCTAGTGACGGGTGAAGCGGGGCATTGCTAGTCCGCGGAATGAAGCTGGAAAGCGGCATCTTATTGCCGAAAACTTCCCAAAGCGAGAGCTTTTGCGTCCCCACCCCCTCCTCCCGCGAAGTTCGTGCCTGCAAGCCTGCCTACAGGGGGCTACTAGGTACTAGGCAGGGCGCGAAGAAAACAAAACACCACAACAAGTTGAGGAAGAGGGCTAAGAAGCAGCGCGGCTCTCGGAGGGAGCGAGGCATTCCGGAGTCTTTTGTGGCAGCGCGGCCTGAACCCCGCTGCGAGGAGAGCGGCGGCGGCGGCTCTTTGCATTGCGGCTGAGGAGACCAGCAGGGCTCGAGGGGCGGGAACCTGAGGCGGAGCGGCTCCTCCTCCTCGTCTTCGCCGCCGCCGCCGCCGCTGCCGGTGTGGCCGGGCGCTGCTCCCTCCTTCCGTCTCCTCACCATGGTTGCAGCAGCACAAAGCGCGAGCGATCGCTGGAGGCCGCTCCCGCCGTGAGCCTTGGCCTGCTCGACAACAACACTCCTCCTCCCGCTTCCCCTCAGGCACAGCTCCGCCGCCCCTTCCCTCCCTCCGGCTCCCCCTTCCCAGGCCGGAGACTGAGGCCAAGCCCGGCCAGGACGCAGCGGCCCCTTTCCCGCCCCGCCGCCTGAGGGGATGCGGCGGCGGCTGAGGCGGGAGAAGCAGGGCGAAGACGACGACCGCGGCGGCGGCGAGGGCGCCGACGACAGTGCCGGGCAGCCCGGCAGAGGCGGAGCTGGGAGTCGCTGTTGCTGCTGCTGCCGGCAACAGGCCCCGACCGGGCGGCGGCGCTGCTGAGGCCGAGGGGCTGGTCGCCGCCGCCGCCGCCGCCGAGGAAGAGGAAAGAGCGGCGGCCCGAGTGAGTGACGGGCGGCCAGCGGGAGCCGCCTCTCTCCCCCTCCTCTCTCTCGGCGCCCGCCGCTGGGGGCTCTGAGAAGCCCGCTTCGCCACGGGGCCAGGAATAGGCGCTCGTGAGCGGCAGGAGACGAGCGGAGGGGCCGGGGCGCCTAGTTTGGCCCGGAGCAGAGAAGGGGCGAGATGGCGTCCTACGTGGATAACAACTTCCGCCAGGCGGTCATGAAAAACCCGGCCGACAGGAGCCCCCAGGTATTTCTCCACCCCCGAACCATGGCTCAGGCAGCTTTCCCCCGAAACTCGCCTCAATCTCTTCTTGTTGGTCTTGCAGTATTCCCCACTCTTCTCCCCCCCTCCCTCTCTCTCTTCTCTCCCCCCCCCCTCGTCATGTATCTCATTTGGGGATACACGTAATTTATCTGAGCCCAGCCATAAACATCCCCTCTCTTCCCCTGCGTTTCCCCACGCCAACTCGGCCTACACATACAGGGGGCTCTTCTCAGTATGAGTTCCCAGTGCCCCATAAATGAGATGTAATGCATCGAATATAATGTCTCTTGTTGGCACAATCGCGGGTGGCGGCGGTGAGTTCACTCCGTGTCCTTTATTTAAAGAATGTCATAGCCACCTATGTCAACAGGGCTGTGATGTTAAGTGATTGTAAGGGTGATGGGTAGGTATCATCACACACACACACCCCGCCCGCCTGCCTGCCTGCTCAACGTAGTTAAAATTGAATGGAATTCTCTGGCTCTTAGAAAAGTGTGTATGTTTTCCCCAAACGCCTCCCTCCTTCTCCTCCAAACAACTGAGTTACTTTAGATTCCTCCTCTTGTCTACACAGAGATACATCAGCTAATCTGCTGTTTTCAGATATCTCTAATCCCTTTTCTACTTACGGGAAGAAAAGCTTCTCTCATTCATTCACAACACTATCACTAGACCCCCCTCCCCCTATCTCCACCAGCATTGTAACCCCTTAGATGGGTGTTAGTATTAAGATGGATGCTTAATTTAGTCTTTCACCCTTCTCTGCTGCTAAGTTTGACTTGAGCATTCATTTCAGTTGGTTGATAGCTTCATACCTAATCTTGGGGTGGGGGATGGGGTGCGATTAGCACTGTCGTTTAAAATCTCTCCCCTCCCAGTTTGGATATTGGATTTCCACAACATTGCTTTCTGAATAGCTATGCTAAAAAACAAAAACAAAACAACCTTTAATGTATAAGCTAAGTGCATCACCTATTAAAATGTTAGGGCGTAGTGGCTTTCAGATTTGTTTATTGTGGTAAGGGTTTTGAGCTCTGCTGTAAAGGAACTGAGATATATCATTTGGTGTATTGGCTTGTGATTGCTATGAGATAATGGTGCAATAACCTGTAGTCTCCTTTGCATGTAGTACTTAAGATACCCATTGTAAAGTTTGCCAGTGATTCTCCCTAGGAAGAGAACATTTAGATAAAATACCTTTTTGGGCATATTTTATAATGTCATGAACAAAAGCTTGTTGTTTGGGATGCTTCACATCCTAACTTGAAAGAACAAATCATTTATTTCATCTGCTTTCTTTTCTCACTGTTTTTGCCATATTTTTTTTATTAATCCACAATGCTTTGTGGTACTTCTGGCAGATGTATGTTGCTCAAAAATGCAATGAACTTCTCCAGCAATGTGATAAGTGTTTTTCTTTTTTATCCATCTGTACATTTCATTTCTGGCCTGTTCTGTGGAATGTCAGGAATTGGCTTGGTTTCTTTGTCAGATTATTAGCCCTTGGTAAACAGGATCTGATTTGGAAGATGAGGCTCATAGAGTACATTTTGATAGGATAACCCTTTTGAGGACAGATTCTCTCTGATTTGGAACAGTGACTGTATGGGTTATTAGTGACAATTGTTAAAAGATAAATAAGCTTTTTTAAAATAAAAAACAAACCTGATACCTCTATCTAGGCTTGATTCGATAGCTAATGCTTTATGGTGTTAGTTTTACTTGTTGGAGTTAGTGCCATCTGTCTTGCTTTCTAAGGGGTCTTTATTACCGTGTATTGCCATCCATTTCCATTGTTGTTGGGCAATTCTTGGGTCCTTTTTTGGCTAAAGTTTTAAATTGTGCACAAATCCAATTAATTGATTTTGAGACTACTCACCCTTAAACCCTCACCATTAACAAATTGCACTAGGCAGTGTCAGAAACTCTGATATGAAAGCTAGGAGCTAAACCTAGCTTATGGGTGCAACAACAAAATATCTAAGCACACTTTTTAAATAGCAAGAATACAGAGCTGAAAATGAATGAACTGCAGCTAAAATATTATGTTCATTTTTCACATGGTCTAGTCTTTTCCCTATCCACCCCCCTAATATTTTTAAGAGGGTCTCTTCTCCAGTCTTTATAGAGTAGCTGGAAGTGGGGAGGCAGGAAAACGTCCTCCTTTCCTTGCACTCTGCTCATGCTAATGAAATGCCCTGTCACAAAATGCACCTAAAACAAAATGCACCTAAAATGGGAGTACATGGACAGAAGCATACATACATACATACATACATACACACACACATACATATACCTGGTGTTTATGGTTTGGATGTGAGTCAAACCATATCATAGTTGTTTTCTTTTTTAATGAATGTTGTTACTGGTTTTTACTATCTTGCTTTACTATCTTGGTATGTTCTTATGTCCTTGCTTGACTGTTTAACTGTGACTATATTTACACAGCTCCCTGGGGTTCTGGTGGTGTGCAGGAAAAGCCCAGGAAAAGCTGCATTTTTATTAATGGGCCTCTGACCTGCATATTGGAATGATAGGAAATGAAAACTGTTGGTCAGCAGCAAGAAAACTGGCTGGATTTCAGCATCATCTAGTGGTCCATTAGGCTAGGGTAAATGTGTTCTGTGCCAAATAAAGCGAACTTTATTTTATTGTCATGCTGCCATATATATCATAGCTGCCAAGTTTTCCCTTTTCTCGCGAGGAAGCCTATTCAGCATAAGGGAAAATCCCTTAAAAAAAGGGATAACTTGGCAGCTATGTGTGTGATATATATATATATATATATATGGAAAGAAGTGACACAGTAAAAAAATTAGCTTTAGTGTAGAGATAGGGCCAACATAAATGGTGCAGAAAGCTAAATCCAGAACACCAGGACTGCATTAGCACTGCAACTGAAAACACTGTGGCAACATGCTTTAAAAGGTAGCTTATATCAGTAAGGCCCCAGTTGGCCTTTTATATTAGTTTAAAAGAAAAATTCAGACTGAAGGGAATGCACTTGGTTGGCAACACTGGAAACATTTTAAGGCTAGCAAATGGACATTTTGTTTTGGATTTTACCAATTGAATAAAGGAAGATACTTTGCCCTTATTGTGATTTCAGTTGCTATTTCAATATTAAACTTTCCTTTGCATAACTACAGAGTTATTTCAGTTATTTCTTTTCAATCTTGCACTGTCTTAGTAGGTGCCTCTAATGCACAGGTGTCAAACACAAGGCCCGGGGGCCTAATCCGGCCCGCCAGACCTCGTCATGTGGCCCGCGTAGCCACCGCCGACAGTAGCTGCTGACAGTAGTTCTGGAGCCTGCGATTGGCCGAGGGTCAAAACCGGGGGCGGGGCTGCAGGCGGAGGCCGGGGCGCTGGAGCCACGCTGACGGCCTTGGCCAGGGAATTTCAATTTCGAATGAGGCTGAGGGAGGCGGTGGCACAACGGCCAGACGGGGAAGTGAGATGCAGGAGGAGGAGGAGGAAGCCCGCCGAGGAGGTAGGAAAGCCCTACAGGCGCCGCCGGCAAAGTTGGTGCTGGGACGGAGCAGTGCTGGAATTTTTTTTGGCGGGCTTTGCTATTGTCTCTGAGAGCGAGTGAGGCGGCACTGGGGAGCCGCCGCCCGCCGCTTCCCTTCCTCTCCTCGGCTGCATCCGGGAGGTGGGCGAGCGAGCGGGCGAAAGGGACGCGGAGTGAGCCTGAGGGGGAAGTAGGTGAAGCGCAACAGCCGCTCTCTTGATGGAGCCGGGTTTCTCTTCCCTCTTCCCCCGTTTTCTCCTCATAGACACTCGGGAGGGTGCCTGGCTTTTGCTCTGCCCCACACCCCCGAGCCGCCCTTTGGCTTCTCAGTTCCAGCGGAGCTGCTCCCCGGGGGGCGGCCGGGAGGGAGGCGGCGGCGACGGCACGGGTTCCTGCTCTTCCCGCTCTGCCGCCGCCTCCTCTCAGCCCCTCGTGATGTAGGGCTCCAGATGGAGTCGCCTCGCGGTTTGAGTAGGTGGGAGGGGAATTTGGGGGGGCGGGGGGAGGTTTTCAAGCCTCCTCTGCCTGCAGTCCCGGTAGGGAGAGGCGGTGGCGAAGACAACAAGAGGGGGGAAGAGCAGCTCTGAGGCGAAGATGCACATCCGCTGGGGCTGCCGCCACCTTCCTCCTCGGGAAATCCGCTGCCCTCCCTCAGCGCGAGGGGAAGGGACTCTGGCGCTGAGGAGGGAGGATGCAAAAGCAAAGCAGGGAGTTGGCGCTGCACCGCATGTTCCTGCCCCTCTCCAAAGCATGGGGTGGGTTGCAGCGTGTGGCATCCTGCCTAGCGGGGTTTGGGTGTGCGCAGGGCGGGAGAGGGAAGCCCTCTTTCCATCTGCAGGTTTTTAATCCCAGAAGTGGCTTTCTCCTTCCTGCCGAAGGTTTAGTTGAGCCCCCCCCCGGAAGCCGTCGACCCCCACCTTTTGTTCAAATTTCCCTCGTTTACATCCCCTCCCACACACGCGCCACGACGCAGGAATGTGATCCGCGTGGGGGCGGGAATGAGCTTACATTATTACAAAAAACAGTAATAATTGAATGCAGTGACAATAATTTATGATAATAAAGAGTGGACACATAGTCCTACAGACACAACCGGCCCTTTGAGGGTGACCAAACTGCTGATGCGGCCCCCGATGAATTTGAGTTTGACACCCCTGCTCTAATGCTACAGTCTATGTACATGCGTAAGATTGACATGCGTAAGATTGCACTGTACGACTATTTCAATGCATCTTTAAGGGAGCCAACTAAGTTCTTGGTTTACTTAAGTTTAGATTGTTTACCTAAGTTTACCTCAGATATTTGAGTCTGTTCATTTCATACTGGTTTTATAGAAACAAAAAATAAAAAAAATTCCTTCCAGTATCACCTTAGAGACCAACTAAGTTTGTCATAGGTATGAGCTTTCGTGTGCATGCACACTTCTTCAGATACCAGTTTGACAAACTTAGTTGGTCTCTAAGGTGCTACTGGAAGGATTTTTTTTTTGTTTCGACTACGTCAGACCAACACGGCTACCTACCTGCAACTGGTTTTATAGAGAAACCTTTCAACCAGATTCATATTTTGCCTTCTATCACTGGTTGGTACAAACTGAACAGTCTCAGTGTTTAAATATGGCTAACAAGATGTCATGCCAGGATTGTGAGCAGGATGTGGCATATAAAGTATTAATGATGAAGGAAAAACATGTGGAAGATATCCCCTATGTGTATCTTTTTCATTCCCCCATAGGTGTATTTCCCCCTAATGTGTATGTGTGTATTTTACCATTTAGAATTCACATTTTAACCCTGAATATATCTTGGAAATTTCAGAAATGATCTAGTCCACTGTGGATACAATGCACTCTCACATGCAGAGGAATCCTGTTAGACTGACGAGATCTGTTTTCTCCTCTACCTGTGTTCAGACAGGCAGCGTGACAGTGAGAATAGTAGGGCCAGTGCACACCTACCATCTCTCCATCCAACTCACCATTTTGCTTCTCCATGCACCAGATAGAGGGAGAATGCTGAATGGGATGTGGCAGGTGCTCAAAGGTCTACTGTTCTCCCCTAATGGCCCATATAACTGCTTTTGTGTGTGTATAGTGGGGAGGACTTCAGCTACACTGTGGAAATCGTCTGCATTTGAGTGCTATATCTACAAGCATAGTGTGTTTCAATGGAGCAGATCAAAGCAGGAGATAGATAAGCAATGGTTGATGAACATATTGTTGTCGTTTAGTCGTGTCCGACTCTTCGTGACCCCATGGACCATAGCACGCCAGGCACTACTCCTGTCTTCCACTGCCTCCCGCAGTTTGGTCAAACTCATGTTCGTAGCTTCGAGAACACTGTCCAACCATCTCAACCTCTGCCGTCCCCTTCTCCTAGTGCCCTCAATCTTGTTCGTTTATGTTTTGGCAAAAAACGTTATGATGTAATATAGCATGCTGACAATTGTACTTACTTTAGAGTAGACATACAGTAAACCCGCAATTTGCACTCATTTAACTTGTGTGCATTCAGCTTTATGCTCTTGTCAAAAAATATTTTTTAAAAAAAGAAAGGAAAGAGGTGGGAGTCCAGGAAAAAGGCTTTGGCAATCCCACTTGCCATTGAACCCAATGTGTTTTGACTATACACAATTTTGGCTGTAGGTGCGATCCCCACAATGTAACCCCCATGTAAGTTGTGGGCTTACTGTACATAGAATTGGACTGTTAAAAATGTGAGTCAGCTTTTTGTCCCTTTCAAGAACTTAGGGTGTGTTGGAATGTTCGGTTTAAAAACCTAAAATAGTTCTTTGACTGTAGGAATGCCTTTATTCTAGTTGGTAGAACCTGTTGCAACTACAGTATAAAGTAGAAAGTTGTAAGCTGATTCAGAAAAGCCTTGAAATGGTAATGAAATCAAATTATATATGGATTGAGGCTGTAGGTCACCTTTATAGAAATAAATATTCTCTCACGTAATCCTTTCGATAATTTAACATGTTCTCATGACTCAGTTTGAAGGTTTGTTTACCATTTAGAAAGTAAATGATAAGCAACTTACCAAAATGAGTGCAGTGATGCCTATTTTGTTCAAATATATTACTTCGTTCTTCGTAGGGCTACCTAGAAGGAAGTCTCACTTTATTCAGTGGCACAATTTCCACACATTCTTTCTCTATCATCAATTTCATATATTTGAAGTAGATTTCAAGAGCATATGTTGGGATTCAAATCCTGATGAGTTTAAAAACCATTGCTATTTCCTTTCTTTGTAGGCAATTTTATTTAAAAATAAAGTTGAAAATACAGGCAAGAAATACCAGTTTCTGAAAGCTTATTGGGGATTGCTGCTGCCCTGGTTTTCTTGTTCTTGGCAGATCACTACATTTGTGGCCTTGTAGGCTAAAACTTGAAGTAAAATGAAATTACCTTGCATTCAGTACTTCTATAATGAATAAAGAATGTATAGGATGAAAGTAAAGGACTAACAATGTTAGTAGATTGACATTATTCATTGGCACATCATCCCAATCACTGAGATGTTTACCACAGACTTGATACTCTATAGAGTTTTATACTCTAGTTACCCTGGTTTTTAAGATGATGCCTTGATCTAACAGCGCCAAAGTAATTAGAATTGTGGCTTGCACACACTGAGTTGTATATTTGCAGTTGTTTATATTCCCATTTAACATGTGTGGTCCATATTATTTTACCCTCAAACAACACCAATCTTAATGTTTTCCCCCTGCATATTTGAATTTACCCGATAATGGGATAATATAATAAGATGGAGAAAATTGGGCTCTAGAATGTTCCACATGGAGTCACAGATTATTTGTTTCAGTGTGGGTGGATCAGTCATCACTTTCTGCTGCTGCCCTTTCTGTGCTCAGTACGTGTCCAATGCTTTCATTTTCCCCCTGTCCCTTCTCATAACTGCTTCGTGCACTGTTCTACACACTAGCTAGCATATATTTTGATTCCTCAAATTTGCACAAAACCAGGAAACTGCAAATGTGTGTGCTGAGAATTTACAATTGCTTGACTGTGCTTTTGTATACTTCCTAGGAGGGGATGTTTTAAATAAGGTATATGGAGTTGTCTGTGCACAAGCCCTGTAGGTAATCAACATAATAGAACCAACAAATTAGAAGGCAGGGGCAAACATAGAAGGGAATGCCTGCTGGTATGAACAGGAAAACAAATTCAGTTTTGTGTGAATGTGGACTACTCTGGTCTAATGTGAATGAGAGAAAAGTGTATTAAGAGCTAAATAATGTTCAAATGTGGAGAAGCCTTTGGTAAAGTTCTCAAAGTGATTATGTCATGTCTTTCATATTGTTGTCTCTGCTCCACGTTATTAGGTGGAAGGAATTGGGAAATGCATATGTGATGACATTACATCACAAAAGGAAAGGGGAGAATATGCCCTGTGGAAACTTTTTTTTGGCAGCCACACTGTGTTTACTCTAGGTTGGTTCTTGCTAGTAAAATTGTCAAGATCTCTCTTACTACCAGTATATTGAGCTGGTAGAATTAAGAAGGCAGCAATTACTTTCTAGATTCAATTTTGCGAGCTGGTTATGTTATGACATAGGCTTTTGAACTTGCAGAATTAAAATCCTTTCATGCAAGAAACGCTTAATTGACACAAATGTTCAAGCCATGAGTAGTTCTCAGGGTTTTGGAACACTGACCCCTTTGTTCCACCTATTCCAGCACACCTGCTAACTCCAGCCTTTTCAGCAGGAAAAACATGGAAGAAATTCAGTTTGCAGGGGGTGGCAGGGTATCTCAGTTTTTAAGCATGCATAAAAGTATGTCACCCGTGAGTACTGAAATAAAATGTGCTGTTGATGAAGCATCTGACTCTCTTTTGTGGTGCACATCATAAAATATTATGTATTAAAATGTTTGGACAAACAACTTTTAAACTTTGAATGGTAATAAGGTTTTTAGTGGCATGGTCCCTGGTTACAAAATGTAGAGGACCTCAAAAGACTGCTCTCAAGGAAATAAGCAGCTATCCTATTTTTAAAAGGCATCTGAAGGCAGCCCTGTTTAGGGAAGTTTTTAATATTTAATGCTGTATTGTTTTTAACACTTGATTGGGAGCCGCCTAGAGTGGCTGGGGAAACTCAGCCAGATGTGCGGGATATAAATGATAAATGATAAATAATAATAATAATAATAGCTGCTCATGGTATTTTAACAGTTGTATACAATCATACTTTGTGGTTTGAGTTGGCTATCTGTGTCCTGTTGTGGTGCTTTTGAAACACTTCATTTACCGGAAGTGCTGACAACAAGAGAACTTAAATAGATACAAATCAACAAATGTAGGAAAAGAAGGTGAAGATAATTGTTGGTAAACTTGCATGACTAACTATGCTGATGGATAAAGTGTTTTGACCATTGTACTTAAAAGTTGCCCAACACTTCCTGTTTTCAGTTACCTGAAGATCTCACTGAACTTTTACAGTTCATTTTTACTTTCTTGCTGTTACATTGTATTAAGTTTCAACAAATATTTTCAAGTGAATGAGGTTGCAGAAAATTGTTCTGCTAGTACTGTATTATGGTTTTCTCCTCAGGAGTTCCCATCAAGACTGTTTTTGGTTGTGATTTTGATTGCATTAATATCCAATATTAGTAATAAATATATCCCCCACCATCTCAACCACTCTAGTCCACAACTTTCTCCTAAGAAAAAATAGCATCAAAAGTGAAAAAATGCCTTAAAGAAGAGAAATAAAAAAGAAGGGGTAAATCAACCCAAAGCTAAGGAAGTACATGAGCCTCAGTACTCAATTGAAAAAAGCAAACAAAAGTGCACATAACCATGTGTCTCTATTAGGTTCTTTTAAAAGTATACACAAAGTTGTTAGGCATTCCTTTAACTAAAGAAACGTTTCATGTTACTTATTTCCCAGTAGAAATTGGAGATTCCCTTTGCAGGTGGAAGTACATTTTGCTTACACCTAGGGGTCTGTTCGATGAAAGACTGTAACATGGTAGAGTGCCAGAATGTGTACCATTTATTTAGTCTTGGAAGCCACACCAGTCAGAGGCTCAAACAATTTTTGTCTGTTATTTTGCCAGGTTATTTATTTAAGCTTCCTTGTACTGCATACAATTCTTTTATCTCTGTGTGTTATTGTTGAGCAGGTAGGTGGAAAGAAGTTTCTATACAACAGAACCTGTTTTTCCATTCCTGTATAGTGGGGCTGGCAGTTAACTTGGATAGGGTAGAAAAGTCATTCCCAGACTGTGTTCAGCATCTGATCTGAGTTTAATCCTTGTGCGCAAAATGTATCCCTTTACTCTTGCAACTTTTCTGCATTTGCTTGGTCAGGAATTAATTTTGGGGAGCTAATGGTAAAGCTATTTGGAGTCAGTTAATGTTATTTTGTAGCTATCTAGTGCTTGGCTTTGAATTTATAGTTGTGAAAATGGTTATGCTTAAGTAGGTTCAATGTGGAGGATTCAGAAGCTTTTCTACATTTATATATGAAGCATGTTCTGCACTGCATCAGCTAGAGCTGACCTTGTGCTATCTTTAGATAATTGGTTGCCTCATCTGTTAAATATGAAAGGGGGGTGGGAATGAAAGGCATTCTGCTTGAGGTGTGCATATTGCTCATTAGGGACTGACATCCAAAAATGTACCTGCTGTTAATGGGGAAGGAAATTTGTTACACACATGCTCTTTCTTTAGTGAGACCACATTTTATTTATTTGGTGAAATCCTATATAGCCTTTGAGTCAAACACTTCCCAAAGTGATTTAAAATGCTAAAATAATAATGTTCTTGCATTATAACACAATAAGACAGTATGTGATAAAAACAGCAATTAAAGGCACAATCTTAGGCATCCTTATTTAAAAGTAAGTCTTGCTGAGTTCAGTGGGACTGTCCTAGGTAAGTATGCATAGGGTTGCAGCCTTAAAGCAGTGATTAATACAGTTTAAATTTCATAACTTACAAAATAGAGCATCTCAATCTTTCTGTTAAGACTGTATCTTTAAGGTTTACTTGAAGGGTAGCATTTTGGGGCAGACCTTATCGTAAAGTGAAGGGGGTTAGGTACCATGTACTTTCTTCCTTTGCTCATGGAGTACTCAAGTTCTATTTCCCATAAAATGCACAGCAGTACCTCTTACATTTATGCTCCCGCTTCCCTTGGTAGTTGCAAAGTGGCACTTTCCATGTTATTAGAGCCTTTTAATTAATCAGCATGTAGACAGTGCACTGGGTATCCCCACAATTTGGAGAACCTTGTTCACCATAAGTCTTCAGTAGCCACTTTTTACATCACTGTGAGTGTAAACCTGAAGCTTCTGTGAAAGTGTTTCTATAGCAGCTGAGTTTATTCTCTGTACCACTGGAGTTCTGGAGTGGAAAAGCAACTGTTGAGTTACATCTGTAGGATACAGGCAAATGGTGGTACTCATCTACTTATGTAACTTGCACCAAGAGAAATCACTTTTATAGGGATGAAGGCATAGCTGACCTGAGTGTAATTTCTCTGCCAAATCTTTTATTTCTGTTTAAATTTCAAAGGAATATGATAATGATTTTAAAAGGAATTTTTTGAGGAATGTTTTTCACAAATAATTATTGGTAATAGTCAAAATGTGTCTGTTCCTACTTTTACTAAGTTGCTTGTTTTCTTCTTTACCTCTTCTATTTATGTAAAATTAGCCCAACTCTGGAGATGTGTCTGAACTGTTAATGTCAACTGCAAGTACTCTGTCAAAGGTTTAATCTGTCATGATTATCCTGTGGAGAGACATAGATCTTAACACAATATGCTGGCTTTGCATATATATAGAGAAGTGTTTTGAAAAGGAGATTCATTGCATATCATTTATGGATAAATGATAATTGATTGAATAGACAATATTTTGACAGGACATTGACAAAAAGACACCTCCCACCGCCACCTGACATCATGGGGGAATAATATTCTGGGGAATGTAATGACAAATGCAGGTGTACAGATTTTGATTCATAACTGGTTGTTGGATATCCATGTACAATACTTGGTTGGTCATCATGTCATTATTATTTTTATCTTATTCTTCCTTCAAATAATTAGAACCAGGGCAATCTGTATGAAGTGTGCATGCATACAAAAGCTCACACCAATGACAAACTTAGTTGGTCTCTAAGGTGCTACCGGAAGGATTTTTTAAAATTTGCTTTGACTATGGCAGACCAACACTGCTACCTACCTGTAACTACATCTAGGAGTAATTGGGAGTGATGGGAAGAGTTGCATTGAAAGAGCTGAGTAGAAAATTTGGGGAAGAACATATGCACAGTGTGACAAGATACTGAGATAGAGTATAAATGTATGCATAGAAACAAAGTCATAAAGGCTGAAGTAGCCATGGGGGTAGACTCTTAGGATGCATGAATGGAGCAGCCCTGGGCCACAGAATGCTAGTGAGCAAGGAATCAAGCAGCAGCATGAGAGAAAAAGCAAAGGAGATGATGAACAGATGAAAAAAAATCTGTTGGAAGACACTGCTGTCTAAAAGTCAGTGAAGCACTGCAGTACTTGGCTATCAATCTTAATAGAGAATGTTCCTAGCTGAATCTTAATAGACAATGATTTTAGCTTTGTCATTACCTCTGTATAAAATGAATGGAGGTAAATAGCATAATTTTTTTTAGACACGCTGAGCTATGTTTTTGTCTATTGATGAGACTAAGCAGTTTATATGAACCCCTTTAAAAGGGGGTTTCATTATGTAGTTTATATCAACCCCTTCATTATGTAGATGTGATTCTCTGAGCATTTCTCTAGCAAGCCACATATCTACTGGGAATCATTAATTCACTGGATTTCATAATGAGCTTTGAAGTCAGAATTCCATTGAAAGAGGAATTCATTTGTTGTAATAGGGTATTCAAGGAAACTAAAGATATGTTTGGTCTGTTAAATTGCTAGCCAGTGATCACTATGGTATGTATTTCAGTAATTGTGAACATGCTATAATATAGATTTATTTTTAAGTATATTCTTGTACAGTGGTACCTCGGGTTAAGAACTTAATTTGTTCTGGAGGTCCGTTCTTAACCTGAAACAGTTCTTAACCTGAGATACCACTTTAGTTACTGGGGCCTCCCACCGCCACCGCGCCACCACCGCATGATTTCTGTTCTCATCCTGAAGCAAAGTTCTTAACCCAAGGTACTATTTCTGGGTTAATGGAGTTTGTAACCTGAAGCGTCTGTAACCCGAGGTACCACTGTATTAAAAGTGCAGTTCTCAACTGAACAGTGTTCTATTAAAACCACTGTATAATTATTTGAGAGCTTGGCATTGATTCCTTTGGGGGGGGGGAAATGGTATCTCTAATACGGTGGTACCTCGGGTTACAAACGCTTCGGGTTACATACTCCGCTAACACAGAAATAGTACCTCAGGTTAAGAACTTTGCTTCAGGATGAGAACAGAAATTGTGCTCCGGCGGCGCGGCGGCAACAGGAGGCCCCCATTAGCTAAGAACGGACCTCCGGAACGAATTAAGTTCTTAACCAGAGGTACCACTGTAATACCATGTAACGTGTTTATAAGAATATATAATGGTGTTGTTGTGGCTACTCTTGAGTAAGGACGCCCAAGTCTGTGCTTGTCTTTAAAGGTTTTATTGTTCATCGTATTTACAGTGCAGAGATAGCAGAAAACATGACCTCCTAGTCACTTGCAGAATCTGGGAGTGGACGTTTCCTGTTGCGTGACCAGCATAAGAGTTTGGGCACCCCGAAACACTGCCTCCCGACCTTACGTTTAGTGGCACGCCTTAATTCGGGCACTGGAAGGGGCTGCTGTTCCCCTCCACCTCTTGGTCAAGGCTGTCCAACATCACTGAGCCTTGCCACCTCCATACCGCTAACTTCCTTATTCCCCCCCACCTGACCCACTGCTGCTGGTCTCATTGGGCAAACAGCTGGTCAACAGGATGGGCTGTGGTTCCCTGTAGGAAGGTCCCCTGATAGTATACCATATTTTTCTTGTTTGAAACTTTTCTATTCCTAAGTTATTTTTTAGTTATTGGCATTTGCAAAATACTTCAGGTCTAGAACTATTTTAAAAAGTGATAGTTATAGATGACAATAGTGTTATACAAAGCAGACAAATGTTGCATAAAACTTGTGGAACTGTGATTCTAAAGGTATCTTTTACTTCAAGTTGATGTGGAACAAGTGCTATATGTGGAAGTTGCTTTGAGAACTTCATTAGTTAGGACAGAAAAGATATTTCAATATCTGGCAGCAGAATCAAACGTTTAGGGGTCTGGGATTTTCTAGCGCTATTATCTGACTCAAGTGTTGTTTCTCTGTAGGGAGAATGTACATCTGGGGAACATGTCTCATAGAAATCTCATTGAAATGGTTGAGCAGATGGTAGGGCAGTATTTTGATAACCTCTGTTATGAAGCTTATTGGTTTATGAGTTGTGCTTACATCTGAATTGTAACTTTTAATTACCGTATTTACGTACTCAAATCTAATGCACACCTTTTTTGGCCAAATCACTTGAAAATTAAGGTGCACATTAGATTTGATGGCATATTTACATCCACCAACCAATACTTTTTTGGTTTCAAGGTTCTGAAAATTGAGGTGCGCATTTGATTCAATGGGGCACTGATGTTGAATTAAGTATTTATTGGAAAAAGGAAGGTGGAATAAAATTATTAAAAATGGATCCATAAAGTTAATTCTGGGATCATACTTGTGACTCTGCTATCCTTTGCAATAAACTGGTGCTTAGTTTATACAGTGGTACCTCTGGTTAAGAACTTAATTCGTTCCGGAGGTCCGTTCTTAACTTGAAACTGTTCTTAACCTGAAGCACCACTTTAGCTAATGGGGCCTCCTGTTGCTGCCACGCCGCCGGACAACGATTTCTGTTCTCATCCTGAAGCAAAGTTCTTAACGCGAGGTACTATTTCTGGGTTAGCGGAGTTTGTAACCTGAAGCATTTGTAACCTGAAGTGTTTGTAACCTGAGCTACCACTGTACTCTGGCAGTTCAAATTTGTCAGTTCATCTAGTTTAAACCTGCCTTCGTTTGTCAGGTCACTGGCCCTTGGCAACCAGTGCTACTCTGAACACTGTGGAAATGTAAGAATGGTCTGCATTGCAGTGCATATCTGTTATATATGGCAAGTCAAACATGCTATACAGTGGTACCTCAGGTTACAAACGCTTCAGGTTTCAAATGCAAACAGCAGAAGGGTTTTGAAACTGCTTCAGGTTTTCAAGCACCCAATAGCCATCTCCCTGTCCATTGTTTGGAAACCCTGCACAAGCGATTTCAAGGAAGGGGAACACCTCCCACCTGTCAATCATTTGGTGCCATGTGATTGGCAGGTGGGTGGCCCACCTACCTGTCCAATGAGGTCCATGAAAGCAGTCCTGATAAGGATCTGCCTTGTGGAAACAAAAAGGTTCCCCACTCCTGGGTTGAGAAGTCCCTGTCTCACTATACCAGTCCTATATTTTTATTTCGTAGCCCCTGGAGCTACATTTTGGCATTGCGTATAACAAAAACAAAAATCAAATGCAAAGAAAATGCAAGTGACTAAGCCTCTTCGTGTAGTATAAAGGCAGAAAACAATACATAGTCTGTGTGGGAGAGGAGAGCACAGCAGTCTGGGGGAAGGGGCAGTACCCACTTTGCAGGATGCCCTTCTTTCTAATCATAATTATACATGTTTCTGCAGCTGCTTTGTATTCTCCTCTCTCCAGTCACCTCAAATTCATCCTGATATTGGTGTTGGACTGTAATAGACTCTCCTAAACTGAGCTATGAGCCAGGACATTCCTCAGTTCTAATACAGTATTGCCTTGCCATTGCCCCAATGACTTTAGACAAGTATGTGGAGTGGAGATCTCTCCTCCACCTCACCAACATCTATAATCTTGAGATAATACTAACCAACAATGCAGGTTGATGATCAGAATGTATGTGAAGTGCTTTGAATGCACAATATAAGAGCTATTTTGCACAGGTGGTTCACTTCTTCAAGTTATGCTAAGAGTGGAGTGAAATTAGGGGGAAAGGGAATAGTCCCACAATTTTGCTGTGAAAACTGAGCAATTTATTGTAACCTATGTATTTGTCTTTCCCTCCCAGCCCTCTTCCAAACTGTGGATAGGTGATACCTCAGCAGTTCCTCCAAGGGAGGAGATTGCTGCAACTGTCAAGCTTAACAAAAACTAATTAGAATATGTGATGGACAGGCACTTGTGTGTGCAGCTACATGGATTAATGAACTTGTTTTAGACTGCTGCAAGCATTCAGAGGAACTCAAGTGTTTGAGTTCCACAGAATACAAATATGCCAGGCTTTTAAGAATCTGATTTTGGAATGTTTGTTATGCGGCCACTGTTTGCACCATCACTTTCCGTGTGCAGTCAGTGTTAGAAACTCAGGTATGTAAGCTAGGTGCCAAATGGCACCTTGAATCTAGATTGCAGTCGCCACAATGGAATGTCTATTCGCCAGGGGGTTGGACCAGATGACCTATGGGGTCCTTTCCAATGCTACAATTCTACAATTCTGTGATCTTAACTACATTGCTTAACTGTGGTTTACCCTTACAGCAATTCACTAGTTCAAGTATGCAAGAAGGAGAAAAACACACGGTGGAAATGGAAATTGTATTAACTATGGAGTAAGGCAGAAGTTTTTAAACTGTGGTTGCACTAATTTCAAACACTGGTAGCAAAAGTGAGGACTACATTTCCTTGTGGGCAATCTTATGATGCCTCCATGCCAGTGGTGGTTGGAGCTTGAGGCAAAGTGGACGAGGCCAGATGCCAAAGTAGGCACAGCAATGGATGTGACTTTTACCTTCGCACAGTAGGCCCTGCTCCAGCCATCCAAGAACCAGAGGTTTCTGGACCCCTCACACCTTTATTACTACCATTCAGTTCTGACAAGCAAAAGCCAAGGGCACATTCCAGTTGAGTGTGCAGAGCAAGTTGGTGAGGGGCATAGCTGGTGATGGCTGGTATTTGAAGCAAGTCCCCTTTGAAGGCTTTCCCCCAGCACACTGGCAAAGGAGGTACTGTAGCTGTAACCACTGATCAGCAGTTACAGTGACCCCCTTTAAACTTGGACATCTGTCTGTCACCTGATGTCAAGATAACAGGTGATTGATAGGTGGATAGTACTGACCACTGCTCAAAGCTGGCTTGTGGTGAGATCCAGTTCCTCACTCCTGTTCTAATGCAACATTTCCATGTAACTGTGGTTAGGACTGCAACCTGCATGGTTAGAAGTTATATTTTCCAACTCTACATATAACTTATTAGACAAAGTATGGTAGACATGAGGAGAGTATAGGTAGTCAGTAAGCAGCAGGGAAATGAAGTAGCAGAGCACAATACTTTAGTGGAGTGTTGGGGTGGAAACTGCAAAGCACGCAGACGTGTTACTTCAGTGAGGTACAAAAACATGAGAAGAAATAAAAAGCCTTATTTAAAAAAGGTCATGGAAGTAACTGGTAATAAAGAGTTAGTTGAGTTAAAAAATACTTCTTGAATAAAAACTAGAAACTGGAAAACAGAAACTACTGAGTTTCAGTAGATACAAACAGGAGATCCAAACAAAAGAGAGTAATGAATACTGAAGTAATCCATATACATCAAGAATACACACCACTACTTGGATCTAGACTTTGCCTTCTGTGGACAGACAGGTTCCTTCTGTCCACAGAAAACTTTTGGTCCAATGAAGGAATCCTGCTGATTGGGGGTGGGGTGGAGAAGAGAGAGATATAAGGTATAAGCAGTGCTTTTTTTCTCGGGGGAGAAAAATGAGAGTACACCTAAACATTTTTTAAAGAAAAAAAGCACTGGGTATAAGTCTTTTTCTCCCTTCAATCCACAGCAGCTTCTCTCAATTATTTGACAGGGTGTGTGTGTGTCCCAGTACAGTGTAGGAGATGGTGCAGGGGGAAGGGACCAATAGGTTTATCCCATGACCAAAAGTCAGCTGGTTAACTATTTAAACATAGACTGCTCTGAAAAACAGGGGATTTAACAAAGGAAGAGGAAATAGCAAAAAGTGGGGTACAGCAACCACACAAAAAGGCTTTGCAGTGTTATTTGAGGCAATCTCAGATAGGGTAGGGGTGGGGAGACTGCTTGAAACAGTGCTTGCTTTAAGGCAGTTCCCAGGCTCAGATGGGAGAGTGGGGCTGCCTTAAAGTGCTTCTCCTTTAAGCAGGCAGAGGTGCAGAGAGACAAAGAAGTCTGCATTGTACAGGCTTCTTTAACATTTCCTCTGCTTGCATATCTGCCACTTGCTTAAAGGAGAAGGTCCTGCTCCATAGCTGACATCACCAGTGACCTCAGTGTGTGGGTGTGGTTCGGCGAAAATGTCCTCGTGGGCCAGACTGGACCTCCTAGCAGACCAATATTTTCCTGTGGGTTGTGGTTCCTATGGAAGTCTGAAAGTAGACACTTCCAAACTTCTCATGGCCTTGCTGGGGAGGGAATATCTTTGTTCCTGTCATGATACAGTATAGTTTAGAGTAATGTCTGAACATGGACATTCAGTTGGATGGTGTGCTTCTATAGGTATAAGCATAACTGACTTCTGTTGTGCCCTTGACTGTGAAGCTGTTATCAATGCTTTCATACAACTATAGAACTTGTCTAGGCAATTTTCCAGTTGTTTGTACAGTAGGCTTCTTCCAAAACCAGTTGATGAGATGGTACAATAATTATTCTTTGTTGAGGTTGAAAGCTTACTCTTTGGTTGCCCTTGACAACATATCAATGTTAGGGCCATTAGCCAAATACATGCCCTTTAAAACTTCCTGGGTAATACCTTTTGCTTTCTCAGTTTTTGACTAGTGGTTTATTTATTTAATGTTTGCAAACTTTATTCCATTTATGCACTCCAGGTAGCATATAATATTTCTAAAACCTATGAATATGTGAACTAACTAAAACATATTAAAAAAACACGAGCAGCAAACAGTGTCGGGTGCATGGAACCAAAGCAGTAGCACTTAAAACCTAGAGCAGGCTTTCTCTCAACCTTGAGTTCTCAGATGTTCTTGTACTACAACTCCCATCATCCCTAGCAGGACCAGTGTTCATGGATGATGACAGTTGTAGTCCAACAACATCTGGGAACTCAAGATTGAGAAAGGCTGACCTAGAGAATAAAACTTTGGATTTAAAAGACCATACAAAAAGGGGGTAAGCAGGAACATGGACTGGCTTGTCTTTACATGAAGAGCAATTCCATAATTGCAGCACTACTTGAAAAGGCTCAATGCTTCCTTTCATGGTCTCTGTACATTCCCATGTGTGGGTTCTGCACCTGAGAAGAGTGTCAGCCAGAACTTTCTAGTTTGAGTTTTGGTGGGAAGCCTGCCCTCAATTTTTCAAAAAGGGCTTGCATTGAAACCAAGAACACTTCTAACTGTAGAGTTGGGGAACCTGTGGCTCTTTCAGTGTTGTTGGAGTACAACTCCCATTAGGCTGACCTTTGGCTATGCTGACTGAGGCTGAAAGGAGTAGGAATCCAACTTTATTTGGAGGGCTGCAGGGTTCTCATTCCTAGTTTAAGGGAAAGTTCCCTTTTATAAGAGTTCCATTTATGGCAGTAAACTCTATGTGTCTGATGGGTCCAAAAATTAATGTTAGCCAATACAGCATTCTGTGCTTCAGAACTATCTTTAAGGGTATAACCACACTGCACATAACAGTAATCAAAGTGGTTATTGGTGCATAGATAACAGTAAGTTCTGGTTACAGTGGTGCCTCGACTTACGAATTTAATCCGTTCCGAAGAGACACCTTCGTAGGTCAAAAAATTCGTAAGTTGAAAAGCGCCATTGGAAATGCGATTTCCCATAGGAATGCATTGGAAACGAAAAAATTCGTAAGTCAAAGCAACCCCATCTAAAAATTCGTAAGTCGCATAAACCCTATCTAAAACTGCCACGGTTTCAGTTCGGATGTCGAGAAATTCATAAGTGTGTGGCCATTTGCCCCATTCGTAAGTTGAAAAATTTAGTTGTCGAATCGTTCGTGAGTCGAGGTACCACTGTACCGTATTAAGAAAGGACTGCTGCTAGTTGTGAGGTGTAACACCTGCATTCCTGGAGGGGTGACATAACCTTCAGAACTGATAATTGTCCCCTTTACCTTCCATTTATTTAGGTAAGCTTCATGCTTAATGTTTCTTTCTTGCATGTCTACACTGGATATAGTCCGGTTTTCAGCCTTTTTAGCTGTTCCTCAGGGATCCCTTGACTGTTCCATATCTGCACAGTAAAGCACTGTGAATTCTTCAGGATGGCTATAGTGTGGATTTGCTGTACTGTCAAAGCTGAATGGCAGGCCACCAGATATCCTCTAGCCAAGCTGACTCTTATGGAATGCAGCCCTGCAAGTGCTAGGTAACTGGAATTCTTTCCTTACACATTGTAATACTGTTCCCTTTGTGTTTTGATTCTCCTTTACTTTGTCATAGAGGATGCTGTATTAACCAAAATCAATGCTGCAATTTCCTGTTTAGCTGTGTGTGTATGCATCTCTAGAATGAAGGACTGCTTATTGCAGTAATTGCAGATAGCTAGTTCTGCAGTATTTGGGCTGCTTATGTTTTGAAATGGGAATTAAGCTTATTTATACAGTATGTCTCTTGACTTCACTGCACAAGCACCCTTAGATTCTACTCCTAGTTTTCCAAAGGGGTTTTTTGCTGTAGCTTTCTGTTGCTTTTCAGCTGACCACAGGGAATTATTGCTCTTGTTTCTTGACAGCTGTTATCTTTCTTGTAGCACTTTCCCTAGTTATCCTGTTAGCATTCCTTTGCTGTTGCCTATTTCTAAAGCATCCTTAATATTCCTGGCAGTTTTTATTAGCTCCCATTTTTGTAATAGAAATAGTTGTGTTGATGAATACTCCTCACTGAATACAGCCATTCACTTTCATTTTCTCCTCCCTAAGAACTTTTGAATTACCCCCTCCCCCCTGTTTATCTATTAACTTGCTTATACCACACAGATATTTATGACGGTGTCTACAGTGGTACCTCTAGATACGTACCTGATCCATTCCGCGGTGCCATTCGCACCCCAAAAAGCACGTATCTAAAGTGGCACTTCTGCGCATGCGCGAAGCGCGCAGGATGCTTCTGCTCATGTGTGAAGTGCACTAGACACTTCTGCGCATGCGCGCGTGGTGGAACCCGGAAGTAAACACTTTCGGGTCTGCCACGTACTTAACCTGAAAGTACGCAATCTGAAGCATACGTAACTAGAGGTATGACTGTACTCTGTAATGTGTAAGTGTGGTGCAAATATTCCTTTTGGTCTAGAACAGGGGTCAGCAAACTTTTTCAGTAGGGGGCCGGTCCACTGTCCCCAAGACCTTGTGGGGGGCCGGACTATATTTTGAAAAAAATATGAACGAATTCCTATGCCCCACAAATAACCTAGAGATGCATTTTAAATAAAAGGACACATTCTACTCTTGTAAAAACATGCTGATTCCCGGACCGTCCGCGGGCCGGATTTAGAAGGTGATTGGGCCGCATCTGGCCCCCGGGCCTTAGTTTGGGGACCCCTGGTCTAGAACAATTATTTTCCCCTTGTATAACTAGAAAAAGGCTTGTGTTGTCCTTGAGGACAGCTTTTCATGCTGCTTTTTGTGCTCTTAGACATTTTTACATTGTGGTATCCCCCCCACCAAATGTATTAATAGTTTTGTTTTTCATTAAAATACGTTAGAGTCGGGAAAAGCTTGGTTTCTCACTTTTATATATTTTAAGGTAAGTGCAACTCCACCCCCCTATTTATATGTTCACTCTTTTCTGAAGGCAGGGGTGAGGAACCTTAGGCCCTGCTTCCAGGCCTTTCTGGGGCTGTTGGTATGATATACAGACCACATTCCCTTCCCAAGTTCCACCCTCCTTGGGTGTTTTTATCTGGCTGCAATGCGTCATTGAACTCTGATGTTGACTCTTGTTTGCTTGGATGGGGAACAGACAGGGGTGTGTGAGTGGATGCAAAAACCAGCCTACTTTACAAACGGGTTTTTCTGTGGTTGTTCTTCGTCTGTGGAATGAAGTCCCCAGAGAGGCTCAACTGGCGCCATCATTACATGTCTTTAGGTTCCAGGCAAAACTGTTCCTCTTTACCCAGTCCTTTGGCTATTAAATAATCTATGGTCTGTTAAAGGTGGGGGAATGTTATTATGATTATTTTATTATCATGCTATCTATTATTACTATGCTTTGTAATATGTTTGTATTATGCTCCGTAAAATATGTTTTTAAAGATCACTCTGGGATCTTTTGATAAAAGGTGGTATAAATAAATACAATATAATAAATGTAGGGTGGTGTACTATTACTACTACTAGTAGTTATATTAAAAAAATAGTTTTCCACCTACTTTTGACACATTGGCAGGTTGCCCAGAAGTGAATGCAGTCCTTGGGCTAAGACCAGTTTCCCGCTCATGACAGATAACTTCCCTAAATTTATGCATACAGTAATACCTCCGCGAACGTCCATCTTGTCTAGCGTCCATTCTGGTGAACGTCCGCAGCAAACCCAGAAGTACCGGAACGGGTTACTTTCGGGTTTGCCGCTCACGCATGCGCAGAAGTGCAAACTGCTCTGCGTGCATGCGCAGATGCGGCACTTTGCCTCTGTGTCCTTTTCGGCTAGCGGCCGTGGCTCTGGAACAGATCCCAGCTGCAAAACGACGTACGACTGTATATAGTAATGTTAGATGGCTTTAACCAGAAGCGGGGGAGGAATTTCCTATTTTTGCCTACATCCCCGGAAGGCCCTTCTGAAAACTGGAAGACATTCTGGAGCAACTTTTGGAAGGGGTGCGTGCATACAAGTGTATCCCAATTGTGTATGATACGTTTGTGATGGCATTTGAGATTTCTGCATGACTACATGATGGAGTGTGAAAAGCATTCTTTGGAAGGAATAATTTGTTTGCTGTTATGTGCAAGGATTCACGTGCCATTAGATACTTTATTGAAGTTTATAACCACCATTTCTATAATCTTCTGATGCTAAATAATGTGTATAGCTATGATACTGGGTAACATTGAGGAATAGGGTTTTTTCCTCCTCAAGTGCCCACCATTTAAATTATGCCAGTTGTAGTACAGAAATTAATTGTCCTTAACTTAAAATGAGTGTTAACTGCGATAAGCTGTCCAAACAACCTGAATGATGGTCAACCAGGCGTGCCTAATGCCTACTTAAGAACTATATGTAAACACGGCAGATAAGGGCCATGATGATATATGGTAGTTGAATAGACTCTCAATTAGCTGGAAGCATTTTGTTGTTGTAAAACCTGTTACAACTTTTCAAACTTCTTGAGATCCCATTTCCTATGATGATTAAACTTTGACAGAAGTACATATATTATACGTTTGGTTGGGGATCTTTCAATATTTGTGGGAACTTTTTTCAAATACTTTTTATTACCAGGCTATGATTATCTTATTTCAAGTTACACTGTGAGTTGACAGTTTAGGGCAGCACAGGTAAATAACTCCCAGGAAGAAGCAAATTATACAGGAAAAAATGTAACTCCTTTAGAAGCTTTAATTTTCTAAGTGATGAAGAATGCTGAGCTAAGCATGCTTTGTGTAAGTAAGCACTTGAAGAAATAGGGCTGAATCTGCATTTTGAGCCCTGATGTTTCACCTTCATGACTTTTTACATTAATGAAGATTTCATTCCAGGCTTGCAAAGAAATCAGTACAAGAATAGAAATACTCATGTAGCAAAATATAATATTTATGATAATGTTATTATAGTTAGGCTTTACCAACAGTTTAGTGCTTTTAAAAGTGGCCTTTCTGGAATCTCCAGCCTTAAACCTCTCCTGAGATTACATTATATTCTGCTTTGTTTGTAAACTGACATTTTATTTGTGGTCTCATTCTATACTGTGTTACATATTTATATGTAAACCCAGGAAATCAATAAAAATAGGGCAGATAATGTTAGGAGTATGTTGCTTTTGATGTGGATTGCAATTTTTTCATGGTTTGATAGTATCACCTTGTACCTGTTAGTTTTCATCTCTGAGAAGCTGTATACAGGAGTTTTTACGGACAATAGCATATTTCAAGGTAGTTTGACATACATCTAATACAACTTGAGTAGGATGGTTATTGTGGAAGCTTTTGCTTAATAAACTGATCTATGCAAGCTGTGTAATTAAGCCTATTTTAGATAATTGATTATTTATTAGTTTAGTTAACAGTGTGCACTGTGTGTTCACATAAGGAGTTATGTAAGAGCAGCTCTCTGATCTCCTTCTGAACATAGCTGAAATTTTTCATAGCTATTAGGTTTGTATGTAGAAATCTTTTTTTGAGTGGATTCCAAGTGGTAATGTGGTATTCATTGAGCTGTATTATTTCCAAGACTGCATTCTTCATTTCCAATTCAGAGATGCAGGCACATATTTCCAACAAGCAATGGGACAGAAAAAATGAATAAAAGGTAAGGGTAAATTTAGCTTTCACATAAACCTCAGGGGTAAATATTTTGGTGAAGACTTAGAAAAGAGAGTCTGTTATGAAAAATTCATGCATGCTATCTATTGGTTCCTGTCTACTTTCTGTGGGGTAATTCCTTCCTAGCTACTCTCATGACTTTTCTGATGATGATTATGATGGTGTAATTTGAGAGATCAAGTAAGAAAAAAAGATGCTAATTCAAGAACCAAACTAGATTTTACAGCAGCAGACATGTAATAAGAGTTAATTTGTTGCTGAATTCGTAGCAATCAGGGATTGGCTTTTGAGTGCAACAAGGGACAGGCAGGAAGGTGGGATCTGAATCCTCCCTCCCACAATTTCACTCCTTGAAATTGCTTATTCCCAGCATTTTTTTAAATAAAAAGTGGGGTTCCAAGATGTGGAAGTATCTTCAAAGAGTGGCTGATTGCAGAAGGGAAAGGCTGGCAGGGATGGAGTTATGTTTCCTTCTGCATACCTATGTTGCATTTTACCCCACCCCTAGGGCACCACTAGTTTTATGTGAATTTGGTGAGGGTTACACTACCATAATTTCTAGTTTTCCCTAAAGCAACCTGGTATTGTCAATCTTCATAAATATGGAGTGAGAAAACTTTTTTCCCCTATCAGGAAGGAATAAGAATTAATTGGGAGCCAAGCACAAGCAAAATACACATCTTCTGACAGAGATTAGCTTTGAAAGTGCATATCAGGCTGGCTATTAGCCAGCCAACCATTCTCACCCATGCTTTCAGAGGTGAAAGCAAGGATTGGATCACCTGTCAGCTGAGCCCAGCTGTTTGGATTCAGCTGATCTCCTCAGAATCTTTTCAGCTGGGTGAAATTCAGTGAAATTCGTGGGTTTGTATTTTCCTACACTTTTATGAGATACTGTACTGAATATTTCAGTTTTAAGCTAGGGATGTGAAGCTCCAGAAAAATTAGGTGTTGAACAGTTCCACCTTCTCTCTGTCACCTGATAGCATTTCTGTCTTCATGCAGAGGGCCAACTACTTGCCTGGTCTTCCTTGTGCTTTGAGCATAGCTGAATAAACTTTTTAAAATTATGTTTAATTTCTTTTGCATGCCTGAGCTCATTCTGAGCTTTAGTCCACCTGACATTCTCCCCACAACTGTTGGCTGCTCTAGTAATACCCTTCCTTCATGATTTCCCATTTCCTCCAATTCTTAAACATGCCCTTCTTAAATCCCAGCTCATCTGTAAGCTCCTGATGATACCACCTGCACAGCCAGTGGTTTACTTCCAGTATTTCCCCCTCTCTTCCTGGGCCACAACCTTCAACAGGAAGGAGTGAAGAAAAGAAAAACACAGTCTGTACCCCAAGGTCCTTGCTGTATGTAAGAGGCTGTGTGTGGCAGTATTGTTTGTACCCACATGAATCAAAAGGAAGGGGTTGTGATCAGGGGGCTTTATAAGACTTGGCAACTTGTCTGTCACATACTGAATCTTCGCACCTTGAAGACAGCACACCTCTTGAAACAATCTGTTTACCTGTACACTGCTGCCTCTGTCCTCCTCAGTAGGGAGTCACCT
Organism: Zootoca vivipara; assembly: GCF_963506605.1. Classification (NCBI taxonomy): domain Eukaryota; kingdom Metazoa; phylum Chordata; class Lepidosauria; order Squamata; family Lacertidae; genus Zootoca; species Zootoca vivipara. Next base: position 42,072,285 of record NC_083284.1, read on the forward strand.
ACGACCACCATATGCCTCTTCCTCCTCTAAGGAGTGGCAGGAATTGTTTTGTACAAAGCCATCTCAGAGTGTTATGAGGTCTGCTGATTTTTGCACACTAGCACTGCTTTAGTCCATTGACCTGAGTTATCTCTTGTCACATGCCTTGTGCATGACCAAGGGGATGACCACCTATCTGATGGGTGGACAATCTATAACTGATGTTTAGTCAGAATCTCCTTTCTATGAAACTTACCACCTAGGTCTTTTAAAATTGTTTATGCCCATTTTAACTATCTTTGTGGCTTTTACCACTACCTCTCTTACTCAAACATCAACCTCACCTATTATTCACACTGGACTAAAATAGCAGGGCTTGTGGATGCAGCAAGCAAACAAACAGCAGAGAATGCTGGAGAGAAATTGAAGAGGTGTACACTATATCCAAAGATGGATGTGAGGCACTATAGAAGAAGAAGATGCCCTCCCCCATTTCTATTATGCTGAAGTTTTAACATCTCCCCTACCCTCCAGCAGGCACTGAATTTATGCTTGTATATATGTTCTTCCTCAGCATAGTCACTTGAGAGAAGTTAATTACCACTTTCAAACAGCTAAATTTGTCAAGTCATTTATCAGTTCATTATTTTACTGAAACTCATTGTGAAGCAGTTCAATTTTGGAAATGGTAAATCTTTTGTGACTGAATTAGGGTTTTATGCTAGCAGTTTGATCTCTCATTGCAATATCTTGCATGTATGAATAGTGTTGGATTTTCAAACTTTTTCTCTATCAGCTGCAGGGCAGATACACTATAATTAAGCTGTCAGTGCAGCATCAATCTTTAAATTGCTTCAAACCATAAAAGATCAAGGGCCAGTGACCCCAGTCCTACCAAATTCAAAACCCCTTTTTGGGGATAATTGCATGGGAAAATAAGTCAGAATTCTTTGAAGATGTGCAAATCAAAATGTAAATGTCCCAAAGAATTCGTATTATTTCTCACAAAGCATGAAAGTGCTGATATAGTGATATTCCAGAGAAGAAATTGAGTCTTGAACATAGCAGCAGTTTATAATTAGTCAGTGCTAAATAGTTGTGGAAAGAAGCCTCGGCTAAGGTGTAGTGCTTGTGGTGTAAACACCCATTGAATGAGTTTAATATTTTGTCTAATGGTGGCCTAGAAATGCTGCCACAAAAGTATGTACTGATGCTAGAAAAATCTAAATGAGCAGGTCTTCTGGTTGCACAAGGTAATCTATGGTAGATGATTTAACTTTTTATTAACTCCATTGTGAGTAGCCTACAGAACTGATGTTTTAAAGATACTGCTGTAATTAACTCTAGAAGAGCAGCTGTGTTAGTCTGTTGTAGCAAAAGCAAAGGAAACTTGTGGCACCTAAAAGTCTGACACATTTCTATTTAAAGTGGCCTGGGTTCTTTTTAGCTCAGAGCATATTTCATCAAATACATGAGGTGGACAGTTATTGACTTGGATCAAGTGTATGCTTACATGGTTGAGTGTTTTATAAGTTGAGAGCGGGGCTTCGCCAAAGAGCCAAGTGCTAAGCAGGGTTGCCCCCCCCCCCAGCCAATGTGAAGAGATGGCTTTCCTGCTTGGTCCAAGTTTGCATGTGATCTCCCTGCAGGGAGTTTCCTTGCACACCCAACCCCAGTGCAAAAGAGGTTTGCAGTGAAACAGCTGCAGAAATGAAGGGGGAACCATTGATTGGCTTTCAAGGCAGATCTTGAGAAGGATCTGGCCTGTAGAATAAAAAAGGTTTCCCACCCCTGTGTTTATTGATTTCAAATTTCAGATAAAGCTGTTTTCTGAGTATTTAACATTAAAATACTTAGAGATAATATTCTAGTATCCTCCAGACTTGTTGAACTTCACTGTTGTCCCACATATGTGGCTCTGTGCCCTGAGCACACCCAACTCTCCTTGTAGGAAATACTACTGAAAGACCAGTAGTTGTGAGGAAATTGTTTTTCTACAGTGTTTCTCCTGGCTTTTCAGATGGCTGCCACAGTCGGGGTGCTTTTCATCATCCTATGCAGGTGAACTGACTGCAGTCACTTCAGACAAGGATTTGGCTTCAGTTATTCATGTTTTGGTGATACCTCGTATCAGCTTCTGCAACATATCTGGTTTGGGCTGTTTGGGAGCTTCAGTTAGCAGAGAATTCTGTGGTCCATCTCGTAATAGAAATGGGTGGGAAGAAGCATATTTCCCCCCTCCCTCTTCTGACTTCCTATTAATTGAGCTATTCAGCTAGTCATGGTGGAATTGAGCTATTCAGCTAGTCATGGTGGCTATATATATATAACACATTCCTATATAACGTTTCAATATGATCATTTCATAGTGTTGTAAGTGCTTGTGCAGGCCATTTCTGATATTTATAGATTGCTTTTGGTTTTTTTTTTTTAATGTTTGTCTACAGAAGTTAGAAGTCTTCATTGGTGACAAAAATAATTATTGAATTTACTGTTAGATTTTTTTTAAAAAAATCTTTCTAATTTATTAATTTTGAATCTAGTTCATACATTTCTACTCAAAGCACTGTAGGTTAAAGTACTTGAGCCAAGCAAGTTTTTAAATGTATGATGTACATTGTCTGTGTAAGGGAAGGTATTTATTTCAGTGCATATGGTAGCTTTTAACTGTATTGTGAGGATAAGGTATAGCTCCCCCCCCAGTGTACCTACACCATGTTTTGCACACTATAACTATTTTAAATATTACTGTACATTCATATTTTGCAAGAAAATGTAAGAAGTGACCCTAAACAGTTGCAATGTGAAGGTAATATGTACTGGTAGATAATGCTAAAATTTGGAGCAGATAGCTATAGCAGTGATTAAAAATGGCTCAGAACTCAAGTTCCTCTGGCCATGTCCACCTAAGTCTATGTAAAGTTTCCAGTGGAGGTAGGGCGAGACTAAATGCTTTCAGGTTTTTATTTTTGTTCCATGAAAGGTGGGGTCATTTCAGTGGAAAGAAATAGTTTGATAAACAGGAACTCCATAGAATTGTAAGGAAATGGAGTCGTCCAATCCATTCTCAAAGGACGAAGGATAAGCTTAGCCTGTGCAGTCAAAAATTTCACACGGCTAAATTAAGAACTATTGTTCTTGAGAGAACGCAACAGTCAAGACCTTGCCCTTGCTTTTGCTACTAAATAAATAGAAATAGAAGCTGTGTTAAAATTTAGATAATGACAATAATCCAATTGTGTTCATGCAAATTCTTTCAGTGCTGTAGAACTGTGACTGGCTTGGACCTATTTTCTGAAATTGCTTAGTAGTTCAGCATAGTCTGTTATTTCCATATTACTTTTAATTTCTGTGGTATAAGGATTATATTGTACATTCATATTATTTTGGGATAGGGATATGTATCTTTGTCTGTAAATACAATGCTTTATTTTCAAGCTGTGCCCTGCTCTTGTTACAACTGAAAATCGACTTTTAGCAGTTCTATTTTTAGCACACTGGCCTTATTTTCCTCTACAATTTAACCTTGACAATCTCTAATAGTTTATGAATGGCAAACCTGCGGACATATTTGTGCCTTGGTTCATATTTTAGAGGAAGGAGGATTAAAACTGATAATAATTGAATTTTGCACTTAAGTCCACAAAGATTACTCAACCTGACATTTTTGGCAATTTACCTAGTAATATGTAAATTAATTTTGAATTATGGTGCTGGAGGAGACTCTTGAGAAGATCAAACCTATCAATTCTGAAGGAAATCAGCCCTGAGTGCTCACTGGAAGGACAGATCCTGAAGCTGAAGCTCCAATACTTTGGCCACCTCATGAGAAGAGAAGACTCCCTGGAAAAGACCCTGGTGTTGGGAAAGATTGAGGGCACTAGGAGAAGGGGACGACAGAGGATGAGATGGTTGGACAGTGTTCTCGAAGCTACGGACATGAGTCTGACCAAACTGCGGGAGGCAGTGGAAGACAGGAGTGCCTGGCGTGCTCTGGTCACTGGGGTCACGAAGAGTCAGACACGACTAAACGACTAAACAACAACAACAACAATGTAAATTAAGACACACTCACAACCTGAAAGACACACAGGAAAAACATGTTTGTTTTCTAAAAAGTCTTGCTTGATCCTAGGAAACCACTATTACTACAGATTGATTGTTTAGCAAGCCTGGAATATCTGATATTTCAGTGAAATGGGATGAGGCTTTCAACTACACTGCAAGGCCTAGAAATGAAAGATCCTAGTCATCTAGATTGGTTTACCATAATTAGAGGATAATACACACAACACTATCATATACTGTATAGGAATCATAGAATCTTAGAGTAGGAAGGAACCTAAGGGTCATCTAGTCCAACCCTCTGCAATGCAGGAATCTCAGCTAGAGCATCCACAACAGAGGGCCATCCAACTTCTGTATAAAAACATCCTAGGAAGGGGAGTCCACCACCTCTCATGGGAGTCTGTTCCACTGCCGAACAGCTCTTCCTGTCAGAAAGTTTTTCTGAATATTTAGTCAGAATCTCCTTTCTTGTAACTTGAAGCCATCGGTTTGAGTCCTACCCTCCAGAGCAGGAGAAAACAAGAAGGCTCCCTCTTCTATGTGACAGCCCTTAAGATATTTGAAAATGCCTATCGTATCTCCTCTCAGTCTCCTCTTTTTGAGACTCATAATTCACCATATGCCACGACTTTCTGATTAGTCACAATTTCAGGTTCTCAGTGTCATTCTGTAATTAGTTTTTTTTAAATAAACTATTAACATACTAGGAACACATAAATTCATAGGTTAAAACTTTGGCATGGTTTTGTTCCTGACATTTGTTGATTGCCAGTCTAGCTTGCAGTGTGAGAGAAGTAGAGCTTGGTAAATCTTAGTTTTTCATTGATAGACTCTTTCTGATAAAGGGATGCCCTCATCCCTTGCCTTGAGACTTTGTATTTTGGGGGCTTATTGTATTTATATTTGCACCAGTACATTGGTGTTGTGGATAGGTAATGTTGCTGCAACTGGGCAGAACAGTATGCTTGGATCACCTCCTAATGTCTAAAAAACATAAGGAAGGAAGCTGCCAAAATATTATCAGTGTCCTTTGTGCAGGAAATGAACAGCACGAATGTAAGTTAGCCTTTCTTATCTCCTTAGTGACATGTATTTATAATCCTTGAATATCAAGAGGATCCTCATAATTCAGCATGCTGTTAATTTTTTCATGTGAAGTAAAGGGTTCTGTGGCAGCCTGCCAATAATGGGGCAGCGAACTTGAGGATGAGTGGGAGAGATAAATTAATGCACTTACACACAGATGGATTAAATCTGTTTGCACTTGTAGTCTATTAAAATAAATGAATGATGATGCCTAATGGATAAACTTTAGAAAGAAAAGTTTTCTAATGAGAAGTAGTCATGTGATTGAGACCAGAAATTACAAGAAGTTGACCTTTAGAGTCTTTAGAATATTGACAGTACCTAATTATTTTCATTTAGTCCTCATTTATAAACAAACTCACCTAATTAATACCTCTTGGACTAATATATGGATTGGAATGTAATTATCCATTGGATTTTATTTTCTGAAGTTTGTGATAGAATTTTCAGTTCAAGAAACTTACCAAACTATACAAAAAGTATGTATTTTAGGATAAATGTATGTATATATCCTAATGTATGTATATATGTATATATCACACATACATCTACACATGTATGGTATAAAATATGTTAAGAGATAAAATACATTTTAAAATACTATTTTGTGATAAAATATGTATATATGTGCATTTCAAAGTGTTTGAATAAGGTTAAGACAGAAAAGACTTGTGAATGGAACATACAAAATTGACACACAGCATAAATAGACTGAGCTGCCCATCCCTAGTATAGCAACATGTTGTAATACCAGTCGCTTTATTTAACTGAAATTGCCTTATTTTAGATATGATTTATGTGAGATGTGTAAATGTTCTAGCATGAGTAGACTTCTCTGAATTTCTGCCTTATTTTTTCTTCTTCTTCTTCTTCTTCTTCTTCTTCTTCTTCTTCTTCTTCTTCTTCTTCTTCTTCTTCTTCTTCTATTATTATTATTATTATTATTATTATTATTTATTTATTTCTTAAATGGATAAATCTCTTTCCCTCCCCCCCCTAACAATAAATAGAAGTAAAGAAACATAGCATCTTGGCTCTGTGAATGGAAATAAGTTTCTCCCTTCCTTCCCCCTCCCCCCTGCCACTCAAGCTTCTCTGGTGGGTTTGTGGTCCACCAGAATAGCATAGAATGCAGGTGAGGAGTTGATAGGAAAATCCTTGTCTCATGAGTTTCTTCTTTTTATAGTTCTTGGGATCCAAGCCAATAAGTGTATTGTTCCTTATGACCTTAAAAGCAGAGTTGAGCTGTGGTCCAGCTATTGTGTTAAGAGCCTGTAGACCACTTTTGGTACAAACACAAAAAGTTTGCACTCTCTGTTTGAACATGATGATTCCTGTTTGCTGTAGTTGAATTAGCATTCTGTGTAAGGAGGGGTGGGTGGAAGGAAAACCAAACATGTCATTTGCTTGGAAGTTCACAATAGGTATCGAGTTTTATTTGCTAGCTGTTGTGGCCTCAACAACATTCCTGAAAATATTAAGTAACTTCATCTCTTCCCCTGGCCCCATCTTAAGCTCCAAATTCATATAGGGAATACCAAGATTGCCTTAATCTTCTCCCCACCACACATGACTATATAAACAGATGACATGGTGTATTCTGTGCTTCGATCTTTTTGTCACAGGTTTCTGAAAGAAGGTTCTGATCTCTTTAAATTGCAGCATTTATTTTCTTATATTGATTATACGTGCCCAGGCTATTTTCTAATTTAACACTGTGCTAATATAGTAAAAGCCACTTGCAAGTCCACTGTGGGGTTAGTGTCCACTGCAAGATCCAGAAACTCCATTTTTTGGTATTGCGGACATGGAAGTTTGTCATAAATGCTAGAATTGTTCGCTAGTCATGGGGCTACGCTGGAATGGGGTGTCCTTTTCCTCTTGCCCATAGCTTTTATAAACTGGGTTGCCCTGTTTTTATTTTCTGAAATGTAGATATGTGTTTAATGCTATTGTTACAGCATTATGAAAGGAACGAGTGTATAAATCGCATTCTATACTGATTTGCTGTTTTACGGTGTCTTGATCATACACAGAATAGACACTAGAAGTCATTTGGAGGGTGGGGAAAAGTAGGTAATGTATCTCTTGTAGTTTTTCCTCTGAACCCAGTTATGTCATGTGACCTTTCTGGTTTCTCAGTGATTTGTGCTGCCAACCTTGTTAATAATAATGATGATGATGATAATATGTTATTTATACCCCGCCCATCTGTCTGGGTTTCCCCAGCCACTCTGGGCCGCTTTCAACACAATATTAAAATACAAAATCTATTAAACATTAAAAGCTTCCCTAAACAGGGCTGCCTTCAGATGTCTTCTAAAATCTGGTAGCTGTTTTTCTTTTTGACATCTGGTGGGAGGGCATTCTACAGGGCGGGTGCCACTACTGAGAAGGCCCTCTGCCTGGTTCCCTGCAACTTGGCTTCTCGCAACGAGGGAACCGCCAGAAGGCCCTCGGCGCTGGACCTCAGTGTCTGGGCAGAACGATGGGGGTGGAGACGCTCCTTCAGGTATACTGGACCGAGGACGTTTAGGGCTTTAAAGGTCAGCACCAACACTTTGAATTGTGCTCAGAAACGTACTGGGAGCCAATGTAGGTCTTTCAAGACCGGTGTTATGTGGTCTCGGCGGCTGCTCCCAGTCACCAGTCTAGCTGCTGCATTCTGCATTAGTTGTAGTTTCCGGGTCACCTTCAAAGGTAGCCCCACGTAGAGCGCATTGCAGTAGTCCAAGCGAGAGATAACTAGAGCATGCACCACTCTGGCGAGACAGTCCGTGGGTAGGTAGGGTCTCAGCCTGCGTACCAGATGGAGCTGATAGACAGCTGCCCTGGACACAGAATTGACCTGCACCTCCATGGACAGCTGTGAGTCCAAGATGACTCCCAGGCTGCGCACCTGGTCCTTCAGGGGCACAGTTACCCCATTCAGGACCAGGGAGTCCTCCACACCTGCCCACCTCCTGTCCCCCACAAACAGTACTTCTGTCTGGCCAGGATTCAACCTCAATCTGTTAGCCGCCATCCATCCTCCAACCGCCTCCAGACACTCACACAGGACCTTCACCGCCATGAAGGACAGCACACACCCCACTTTGCCATTTGGAAAACCTATTTTAAAAGAAGGGTTTTCCTTTTAACCTTGGTGTTACCACTTATTTGTAGTGACACCCCAGGTTATGCCTTGCCTCATGTTGGAGCTTTATGTTGGAGCTCAGCATGCAGGATACTGACTTTCCAAAAGGGGCATCAGGGACATTAAAGGGGGGGATTGTTTTGACCTTGTTTTGAGAAAAGTGGAAATTATTATGCATCAGACTTGCAAGAAAATGTTAAAGCGTATCCCCACCATCTATGATGGGGATTCCTCCTCCTTAGAAATCTAAGCAGAGCTACACACCTTGCCACTTGGGAATAGGAGAGAAAAAAGGATACTGGAAGCCCTCTGGTTTCTTTCTCTTTCTCTTTCTCTCTGTCTCTGTCTCTCTCCCCCCCCCCCCCCCCGGTGCTGTAGATTACCAGACTGAAGCATAGAGATGGAAGGGACCACGAGAGTCATTTAGTCTGACCACTTGCAATGCAGGAATCTTCTGCCCAATGTGGTAATTGAATCCACAAGATTAAGAGTCTTATGCTGTACCAACTGAGCTAAGCTCAATTTTGGGGTTGGCCCAGTCCTGAACCTGATCACTTTATAGCATATGTGTGGAAAGAGAGTGTTCTGGACATAGCTGCCAAGTTATCCCTTTTTTTAAGGGATTTTCCCTTATGCTGAATAGGCTTCCTCGCGAGAAAAGGGAAAACTTGGCAGCTATGGTTCTGGATAGTGGGAAAGAGAAAATGTGTCCTTTCTTTTTACCTTCATTTCCTCCCGAAACATCCCTTTATGGTGCCAGGAATTTCCTCCAAACCCCATCTCCCACTCTTTCCCTTATTACCACTTCCAGTTTCTTAATTTTTGCAAACCTATAATTTTGCTGACCTAGAGAATCCCCCAAGTATGTAAAAACCAACTCCTTATTTTTGTACTCAAGTATTCAAGCACCTGTGTTTGCTGTTAGAGGGAATGAGTGCAGTAATATTTTATATAGCTTTCAATTATATGTGGAAACAGCAACACCATGTGCCCAAGAAACCTAATTGTTCCCTAATTTTAAGGTGCTTAATGCTATGTCAAAAATGTAGCATTACAGAGAACCTATAGCATATTGAAATAAAGGAAGGCTGTCTGTGAACTGTGACAGAACCATAAGCAAAATGTGCTTCTATATATTGTATAAAAATGGCTTATGCCCTAAGCCTAAACATGTGCCTATAATGTTATTAGCTTGTAATGTACAATATGTTTTGAAGCACCACCACAATGCTGCAATTGTTTGTAGTGGTATAATAGTAGTAGTCAGTACTTGTAAATATTTAAATGCTTACCTGAAAAATCTTTGGAGTGGGCTATTTTTTGTTCTTCACAAGTACTTTTTTCAATCTTAAAACTTCATAGAATATTGACTGATAATTTATTGGTGCTCTCTGCCAGCAGTCAATATGACGCTTTTGCTCTTTGGCAAACCTCTGTCTCCAGATTTATAGTACACATGGTTCCATAAGCATTAGATAGTTTTCCTCCTAAGAATATTTACTTGGAAGTAAGTCTGTTGATTTCAGTAGACCCTTATTAAAATAAATGTGTTTTGGGCTCCTGCCTTCAGGATAAATGCTGCAATCTTTGTTTTCTTTGAAGTTTTATTAAATTTTCTGTACAGCTGACCAGGCAGACTTTTCAGTTGAACTAGTAATCTGCAAGTCACATAACACAGGATCCATTGTAGATAGGTTTCTAGCAAAACTTTAGTAATGCTCTAGAATGTTGTAAGCTGTGTAATGGTGGGACAAGATCCCCAGTCCTTGTTTTATTTCATTGATACCAACTTGCATATCACAGTGGAATTGTCATTTTATATTACCTGGGCTGAAGAGGATGGAATGTGTGTTCTGATTGGTTTTTAAATTTTAAGCTTGGCTGAATTGAGACTTCATCGGGGGCCTGGTAAGATTTTATTTTGTCCAGGAGAGAATTTAGCAGATCTTTTGGTTTCTCAATCTCCACCTTCCTTCCTTCTCACCAATGGGAGTAGAGAATGTTTGAGCTGGGAAATCTGTGGGTTATTTCAGTGAGTAAATTTATATTGCCTTTGGAGCTTTACCTTGGGATATGTATGAGATTCCTCAGGGCAAATATAATCTCAGCCAACTGTGTGTGTGCGTGTGTGTGTGTGCGCGTGCGCGCGCGCACACACACACACACACGAGTATTGTGTGTTTAAATACAATTTTGATGTAGTTCTAAGTGTTGAAAGATACACTGATCTGTGCATGGATACAATCTACTAATTCCTGTGTGCTGATAGAACAGGATGCACATAGAACTAGATTAATACAAGCAGGAATTTTTGGAAACTTTAGTGTTGCTGAAAATGTGCAAAATCCAGTATTGCAAAATGTAAGCATCACACTATAGGGAGAGAGTTAAAAGCAAAAGAAAATTAAAAACAAACATAAATAGACCCATTGTGGCAGATGTACTGTTAATTGCCTGCATAGACGTTGTGGAATAGAAAAGTTTTCAACAGGTATTAAAAAGTTGGCACAGAAGGAACCCACTGAATGATTGATTTAGAAACACACTCTGAGAGTGGGGTGTATGCGGAGTTGGGAGAGGGTTAGAACCTCTGGTGAGGGACCTGCCATGCTCCTACTGTGTTAGTTTGCCCACATTTGGTTTCCAACCAGCACTCAGCTCTCAACTGTGGCTCCTAGAAGCTGTTGGCATGTGACAACAGTCACACCCTGGGAACAGCTTTGACTGACTGCTAAACTAGATGAGGGCAGCCAATGGGTCTCAAATCCTCAGTGTGTTAGGGACTTCCACTGCATGTTTGAGCAGTTTGAGCAGATGAGACCAATATTGGGTCCAATGGTCCAGAAGATGGTTTCTGCATGTGGTGTGAAGGGAAGTGAGGGGCAGGTGGGGCTTGTCAACCTGGGAAGGTAGCCCATCTAGGAAAATGAAGACTCTGATTCTAAAAGTCTGCTGCCTTGTGGCTATACTCATTCATGAGAAAGGCTTCAGGAGTAAACCCTGAGGGAAAATCTCTACTGACTGCCTTGTGAGACATCTTCAGGAGAAGAAAAGTCAGCAAACTTTTTCAGCAGGGGGGCGGTTCACTGTCCCTCAAACCTTGTGGGGGGCCAGGCTATATTTTGGAAAAAAATAATGAATGAATTCCTATACCCCAAAAATAACCCAGAGATGCATTTTAAATAAAAGCACACATTCTACTCATGTAAAAACCCACTGATTTCCGGACCGTCTGCAGGCCAGATTTAGAAGGGTGATTGGGCCGGATCTGGCCCCCAGGCCTTCGTTTGCCTACCCATACAATAAACCCTATGCAAATCTGGAGTGGAGACCCTAACATGGTTGAATGGCACCTTAGACACCTCCTTCCACCAATTCCTGCAGCCAAGCTGGTGTGAAACATATTGCTCTGCTTTCCTTTGGGCCACAACAGCAAGGCTGAGAGTGAGGTTTTGCTGACTGCAGCCCAGGACCGCTGCTGCTAACACAGCAATTTGACTTGTACTCCATTTGAGTTGTACTCCATTGTCTTTTGAGGCAGATGGATGCCAACAACTCTTGAGAGTTAGATATTAAACATCCAAATAAATAGGAGTGTCATGCACAAAATCATGTGTACCTCATTATGAGAGCAAATTTCAATAAATCTATGTGTGTTTTGAAGCTGCTACACAGTGACTTTACATGTATAATTCTAATATCTTAAACATACAGTATATAATTATTATATATGAACATGCACATATGTGTTCTTATACTATGATTAATCTTGCATTGAGGACAGATGTCATGTGCAATGACCTTAACTGAAGCATCCAGTTATTTTGTTCATCCTTGCTTGTTTAGACATCATTAACTAGATAAGAATATAATGTGTCTCATTGGAATTTTTTTAATTTTTAAAAGAAACTTTATTAATTCACTTTAAAAACATTACAAAAAAGCAATACAAATTCTCCTTCAAAACAATGTCACTATTCACAAATCTAAACATTGTAAATAAATAAAATTAACTTCCAAACTCCAACACATCACATAGCTTTAAATAGAATGACTGTTGCAATTAGGAATATACTGAAACAAATGTCAAAAAAGAAATGGGAATATGTTGAGGATTATTTTAAGAAAAAAGATATTAAAACAGAGCTAGTGATTTGTTTAGATTAGAGGATTACAGGGGAATTAAGAGGAAAATATGATAAGAAAGAAATATATGATAGGTTCGTTTTAGGAGAATAGCAATGCAAGAAAGGAGGAAAGTCATTGGAAAATTTAATGGTCTTTGTAACTTTAAGTAAATCAGAAAAAATCAGTTGCTGACAGAAGTTGTGAAAGCTTAAAGAAGGCACATTAATCTTGCATAAGAAAATTGACAGGGTACAAGGCATCTCTTTCTAGTAAAACTGGCCTAAATAATTGTTTTGACTAGGATTGTCTTGGTAAATACTTAGGGGATGTGTGTGACCATGTGGTGCTGGAGCTGATTAATGAGGCGTATTTTGGTGATTTTACTGCTCACTGAGTAAAACCAGGATGTCAGCAAAGCACCTCAGGTTGGATCAGGGCCTTTACAAAGCCTTCTGCCACTTTGTCACTGTCACCTGCCTCCCCTTTTCTGTATGGGATATCTCTTTTTTTCTATATCTCTTTGTTTCTCTGCTCTAGGTTCATGGACTTAGCAAGAAGTTAAGCTGTTTAAATACCACCTGTGGAGCACAACAGAGTTTTGGGTTGTTATTTTTTGTTAAAGCAGAACGTCAGAGTTAAAAGTTAAACCTTCATTTCATCTGCTTCTCTGCTTGGGAAAAAAGGAATCCTCTGGAGCTTTTCAGCAGCCCACTGGCAGTATCAAGGGCAACCTCCCCTTTTAAGGCCTATTGGATGACATTCTTTTCCAACACAAACATTGCACATGGCCAGTGTGAAGATACTATTGTTAAAAAGATGTATGGGCAAAATATACTCCACTCAGTCATCCCTTAACTACTTCAAAGTAAGAAAGAGAAAGAGACAAAGGCACTTAAATATTGGAAACTAATATGAATTTTGTATTTTGGTTGGTTTCATAAGTATTGCTGTAATATGGATTCTGCTTACTACAGAAAAGCTCCTGGACCTACAATTTATCATAATTTATCTGCCCTGAAGGGGCTTTCATCTGCTTCTGCCAAATAGAAATAAAAAGTTGTATCCATTTACAGATTCCCTATAAAAGAGAATGGGGAATGAAGAGCTTTGTTTTGTACAGAGAGTCTCAGAACCCAAGTCAAAGATTTAAATGGCCAAAGATAGCACAAAGCGGCTGAGAAACCGATAAAAAGCACAGATACAAGCTGAATTTTGGGGCCCTTGTTATGTTAGCAGTTATGAAAATCAGGGGTTGTGAAATGCTTTGTGTTTGCCTTATTCATAGATTTGTGCAAGTTTGAGGGTGCTGATGTTGTTTTGTTTTGTTGGTCTGTGGACTACTGCTGGTAAATCTGTAACGTTCTTCCATTGCCCGGGCTTTAGCACAATCTGAAGCTGTAAGATTTGTTTTTCAAAGTTTGCTGACAAGAAGAAAAATGGCTGTGAAACAGTTATCGATTCTTTCTAATTTTTCTTCATATCTCTTATCTGGTATAAAATCTGCTTATAGCAATCTTTGTCTTGAAGTTGTTTGTTTCAGAGGTTCTGTGTTAAATAGCTTAATCCTTGGGGTCTTGTGATTTCATGAAATATGCTCTCCTATTTGAGCTCATTGTGGGATTGGTTAATAATTAGGGGAACTTGGTGCTTGTTCGGTGCTGAAAGGATTATTGTTTTACTCAGGATTCAGAGGTTAGACATGGAAGCAGCAACAACAAGTGAGATGCATTACAGATGATATAATATTTTTATCAGCTTCCCTGGCAGGTTTTTCTTTTCTTTTTAATGTAGCAAGCCACAGTAATAATGATGTAACTGTTAATTATTTTGCAGGTACACAAAGAATACTGGTGTTTAATAGAGGGACTTCTCAACATGTATAATGTATAAAAAGCAAGTCCCTGTTTAGCCATTAAATGCATATTGATTTTTGCATTTCCTGCCCTCTGTGGAACACTGGTTTATCTGAAAGCAGACCACTGGAAAAATGGTTATGACCTATTGATTACTTGTGAGCTGCTTTAGGGAAAACTCCATTATTATTATTTTTTTAATAATAGCAGTAGTTAACTTGTTTTATAATGAATTACAAAGGTTATTTCTTTTAACGTTTCCAATTGAACATGAAATTATTTTTTAAATATATATCTCAAACCAGTTTGCACCACCATCGAATGCATGTTTGCTGAGAAGCCCCTTTTAGTTTTTGCACACAAATGTATGTATATTTGCATTATAAAAAACTCTGCACTTTTAGACAATTGTATGTTGTGGGAAACCTGCTTGTAGATAGTAATGTGCTTATTGTGTAAGTATGATTGTTCCATATATGAAGGAATCTAAGATAATTGTTACTGTATTATTTTCTATGCTGAAAACAAAATCAAGTTATGTGGTATAGTACAACTTTACGAACCCATTATATTAGAGAAGGGAAATTTGAACTTTTAACCTCAAGTTTTCTTCTGCATTTGCAAACCAGGAGTGAGTTGTATAAGGGTAGCCAACTTTTTTGGCCTTATGGGCAAATTTGGAAATTGAAAAAAACAATTATGGGCATCATTACAGCATGGTGACCAGAGTGATAGTGGCTAGACACAAATAAAAGTTAGAAACTAATCCCAGAAAACAAAACTGCACATTTCCACAATTTTCTGTTGCCAACTGAAAACCTATTTTGAAGAAGGCAAGCTGGTAAAACAGAAGATGCCCCTCCTCCAAATGAAATATCACAGTTGGGTCTGAAGCCCAAAACACAAAGGCACACATTTCAGAAGGCACACAATTTTCCAAATCGCTCCATCAATCACTTTCTCTTATTTACACCCCCATCTTTTCATTTGCAAACATTCATCTGAAACACATGTGTGCACATGCACACAGATGTCCCTTTTCCTGCTCCTGGGATCAAACTCCATATTCCTTTAGGGAGTGAGGTGAGGGATTTGGAGGATAGTCAGTTGCCCTCAAGGTCACCCAGTTGTATATACTGTACTTGAAGAGCTTGCATAAAAGAAGTCCATTATGCTAGTACCTCTCTGGCCTGAAGTTGAATTGTTCTGCTCAAACTACAGTTTATGAACTCTAGAGAAAATCTCCCCCCATTCTGTTAGAATCAGTGACTACTAAAGCAGGCTGGGGCGGGGCGGGGTTTTAAATGAAATGGCTCCTCTATGGAAGGCCGATTCAGCTACTGAGGTATCAAATTGAGGCTCCTATTTAAGGCATATTCTGGGGGATGACTGCTGGAACAACATTCGAGCCCTGCTCTTGGCAATTGCTCATTTCAGCCCTGCTTGGAGCTGTCCACGGTACCATTGAAGCATCCCGAAGCCTTCCCTCCATACTGATGATGCCAATATCCCCCATCCTTTAATACATGAACACGTAGGCACAGATCATCTAACACTTTGTCCCTTTCTATTTCAGTCAAACTAAAGAATCAGGCAAAATGGAGGTGGGCATGTGCAAAGAAGTAGCAGAAGAGGCCAGAACAGATTTAGAGGCTTATTTGGGCGGTGGGATGACCAGGAGAGGAGGGACATTCTATTGCAGAAATGGAAATCATTTCACTGACAGAATGAGTTACAGTGGTACCTCGACAACCGAATGACTCGACTTCCGAAGGTTTCGACTTCTGAAGTCGACAACCCCGGAAGTCTTTTCACTGCGTGTGCGGTCGGCACATGCGCAGAAGCATGAAATCACACTTCGCACATGCGCAGAATGGGCGCTTCGAGAACCGAAGACTTCGACTTACGAAGACGGCCGCGGAACGGATCGTCTTCGTAAGTCGAGGTACCACTGTACTTGGATACTGTACTACATATATCTTCTATATAAAAAATGGTAATATGGCTTAAACAAACTAATTGATTCATTTCAGTTACAATCCTGAGTGTGTGATCTTCATCATGACTAGTTCTGCTTTACTCCTTGTCTCACTAGGTCACTAATGTGCAAACTTGAATGCTGATTATCTAATTAGTTAGGAATTGGCTAGTTAAGTAGTAACATTAATGGAGCCCCCAAATGAACAACATGGGACATTGAGTGTTCATTGTCTTTTATTATATGTGTTGGAAGCTGCCCAGAGTTGTTGTTGTATTGAATTACCAGTACTGCCTGTTCTTCTGTTAAAGGCTTTGATTTCTCTAGTTGTTTCTGCTGCAAGCTTTGATCCCTGTTTTTTGGGTATCAAGTATAAACCAAATTGCATAAAATAAACACATATACTATCCATAGAATAGCTTTACTTATTCCACCTCAGATATATGCCCCTGTATGTGCCTTTTCAATTAATGTAGGCAGCAGCCATTTTGCAGTTCTAATATTTTAACAACTCTTCTTTCTCCACTCCTCCTCCTCCTCCTCTTCTTCTGTTAGCTATATCTAGCTTTTTCATGAGATTCCTGTTGCAATGTTTATATTTTATGTTTTGTTTGGTTTTATTACTTGCCCTTTTGCCTTTGAAAGTACCTCACTATTTTTCAAAGTTTAGAAAATCACAAAGTTTGCTGAACATGTCTGTCAAGTAATAGGATCAAAAAGTTGATACGTTGGACTATATTTATGCTCTGATACAGGCATAGGCAAACTCAGCCCTCCAGATGTTTTGGGACTACAGTTCCCATAATCCCTGACCACTGGTCCTGTTAGCTAGGGATGATGGGAGTTGTAGTCCCAAAACATCTGGAGGGCCGAGTTTGGGGATGCCTGCCATAGAAGTTGTCTAGAGTTTGCCTATGCCTGTTCTAATATGACCCAGTCTTTGTGTCTTACCTATCTGTTACCTAGACTGGTGGGAGCCAAGCTCTTGGTAAACTGACTGAAGTTAAATTTGCACAAGTCTGAGATAATGATGGTTGCCAGTTGTGTGACTGACTGGGTGGGTGGGAGAGTAGACTTAAGGCAAAACAATGCATAATACGTAGTGTTCAATCTTTCTTGGTCTCTCAAGTTTGAAGCATTGTGGTGCTCTGTATGAAGAGTGGTATAAAATCTGTTACAAATATATCCATCAGTTTCTGAGATACATTTTGTGGTACAAAAAGCACTGTTTGCAGTTAAAGGATAACCTGCTTTGAGAATAGATTTCTTACTCCAGATCTTCAATGTCCTTTGATGATTGTATGACTTCTGACAATGTCTCTGAAGTGTGCAAGAAAGGAGAATGGGGCACCCTATAATTTTCTGTTCACTTTTTTCTGTCTGAAAGAGTTGACAGGCTCTAATTTTCCATCTAGCCTCTTTCACATTTATCTTCTTCTTGTGGCATCATTATAATAATGGATGTCTTATTTTCATCACTGTTACTCTGCTAAAAGTTTCAGCAGCAGCGTATGTTGCATAAATTGTGTTGATTTGAACCTCAAGTATATAAAAACCTGCATGTGTGGGTGGATCATTAAGTCTTTGTACTGTTTCACTTGAGTAGATTATCCTGTATACTCAATAAAATTATTTTTAACAAAAGAAACAATTAAAAATGCATTTGAGAAAGACTTGCATCTATATATCTATCATAATGGGCAACACACTGGTTTACTGGAAACATCTTTTAATGACAAATTATCTGATTTAATGATACAGGATAAACATGCAGGCTGTTTGTTTATTTATTTACCATGTTTCTAGTTTGCCCTTTACCTAAAGGTCCCAAGGTGGAAACACACAAAAGTAAACAATACTCAACTCCACCCTCTCTATATACATGGATTCCATATGGATTAAAGCAGCAGTAATAAAAGCCAAATCCAATGTCATTCAACAGGCATGGGGCGCTACAAGGGAGAGCCCTTCTATGGGTCCCTCCTTCAAATATTTCATTGGGCATGGGGACCACTAGCAGAGGTTCTCCTGCAGATCTCAAAACACAGCCAGGCTAATGTGGGACGAGATGTTCTTTCATATATTTGAGGCATATGCTATTTAAGGCTATGGATGTCAGCAAAAGTACCATAAATTTGGCCCAAAAGGCAACAGGCAACCAGTGTAGTTGTTTTAATATCACATGTGAGTGTCTCCCAGTGCTCTGGTCTCCAGAGTTTGCACGAATTGCAACTTCTGGACCATTTTCAAGGGCAATAGGGTTTCTGATGTGGTTGTATTCTTGTTGTGTTGCATCCAGGTTAAGCATGATCAGAGTTCTGTTCATGGGCAGTGGCATAGTGTGTGTGTGTGTGTGTGTGTGGCAGGGCACAGGGGCAGTTGCCAAAGATGCAAAATTATTAGGGGGAGCAAAATTTTAATACCTGGTGCTGCCTCAATACAGTTGTGCACTTCCATTGAAAAATGCTTCTCCATGCAGACTAGAAAGCGACTTCTCCAAGCAATGGAATGACTCTTCTTTTCTTATCTCTGTGGCTGTGATATCCTGGGTGATGGGGAAGCTGTTAGGCAGTTGAATGCACATGTGTCCTCCATCCGTTTACCTTCCTCTGCGTGGACCCGGGCGCTGGCAACCCACGCTATGTCACTGCTCATGGGATGCTCCTGATGGAGGAGCTGAGGAAGGGTGGAGGGTAGACTGTATTTGCCAATTTGTTCTTCACCCTGCAGCCTTTTGTTTTCCCTGAAGAGCTGCTATGAAGGCTTAGGCAGCACTCTGGAACAGTGTAGGAGCTGACTTGGGTGCAGCAGGAGAAGGAGGAATTGGCAAAATAAAAACAACAACAACAACAAATCTCCACCTTCCTCTAGTGGGAAAATCCACTGAATCATATAGACCCCTTTCTGTGAAAGGAAGTAAGTAAGTCTATTTTTTAAAAGAAATATCTGGATCCAACCCCCATATGTGTTTGTATTTGATCAATTTCTTAAAGTTATGAAGTGCTAAGAAACCTAAGATACATTAAAATGGAGGAATGCAAACATTGATGAATATTGTCTTGCCCCTGATATCCTTGGTGTTGTGTTTCCAGCCACTGTTGCTGGACTCTTGATGTAGAACTGTATCTTAATGAAGTGTGTCTTTTCTGGACTGTGGTTCTGCAGCTTGAGCGCTGATCTCAACTTGCAAAGTCCATAAAGTTGAGGAAGGAAGGAGGAAACAACATCACTCCTTCAACCCTTGTATTTTTCAAGACTTGACTGTACACTTCACGGTTTGGAAGGGTTGATTTTGTGTGCTGCAGGTTGTCTTGGTGTTAGGAGAGAGAGAGAACAGACAGACGGATGGATAGATAGTGAATTAATGGGGTACATGCTTACATGAATAGATGTATGTGCAAGAAGTGGAGATTTTGTGAATGTGAGATGTGCCCTTTGTGAATGTGTGCATGGGTAGTGTGTGTGTCTGTGTCAACAACCCGCAAGCACTCCTCCAACCCTGGAAACCAAAGACACTAGCTACCCCTAGAGCAGGCATGTCAAACCTGCGGCCCTCCAGATGTTTTGGCCTACAACTCCCATAATCCCTAGCTAACAGGACCAGTGGTTGGGGAAGATGGGAATTGTAGTCCAAAACATCTGGAGGGCCGCAGGTTTGACATGCCTGCCCTAGAGCAATCATTGCTAGTTAAAGAATTAAGAGTGCCTTTGAGCATCTTTTAAAAAGCATTAACTGACAGGTGCTAAAGGATCTTTGCACTTGACTTGGAAAAATGCACTTTCTAAACCTACCCACTGATCTCTGATAGCTTAGAATATTTCCACCCCACAACAATTGGTAACAGTTCTTTTGCCTGTACAGTAGTAGTCACTGAAACATATGTGTAAGAGGGTCTTCACTGATAACAACACCAAAGGGTACTGTAAGAACAGCTCTTGAGTTTCAGATGTAGTTAATGCTACCATGTATAAGTAAAATCTTAACTTTATAATCTTAATTTATAAAATCTTAACTTATAAAGACTGCAATCTTTACCTGGCAGTAAGGCCAATTAACAAGCCCAATTAACTTTTTTTATAAGTAGATAGGATTACACTGTAAGTCAATAAAAAAATGTTCCCCTTTTTAAAAAAACACTTTGTAATGGCTGTGCCTTACCTTATTTTAACAGCATAAGCCAATGCATGTTTACATTGTGATCAGTGTTTACTCTCAGATAGGCATGAATAGGATTGCAATCCAAAGTGGGTTAATTTCTTAATAAATGCTGCTCCAGTAATGTGGAAGTTGTATTAACTTGGCACGTTTCCTCATTTTATGGTTGGGATTTTATATAGCTTACAAAAGCACCCCTGCCATCTTCTAACACAGATATTTCAAATAGACCAGCTGCATGTTGTTTCGCAGTTGATGCCAAAGTTAAATAAAATGTTATATTTTGAGAAAATTATGACTTGATTCAAGAAGAATGGCAATGAAACAAAGCATACAGTATTTAATTCCAAAGTGGTTTTTTCTTTTCATTCTGTGCTTAAAGAAACCCGCATGTTGCTGCTATTAATTTTCCAAGTACTGTATATCAGATATGCATCTGGGTGTCTAATGCATACAATCCTTGCCATTCATCTCCAGAATCATATTCCTAATCTTAATTGGAAGATACACTAGTTCATGAGCTTATAGATGGAGCTATTACACTGTGAAGGGAGGGCAATAGTATCCAGGTCTGAAGGACAAGTAGCTACAGTAGTTATAGGAGATGGTGCACAATTATATTTTACTTCTCTGCTGCAGACTGCAAGCACTTTTTCCGATATTCAGAAAGTAAACATTTTTGGTTTGCAAATGTTGTCAGGTTTTGGATTCTGATGGCTAAGTATAAAGTAATCTGGCTAACACAAATTCTAGCTAAAATTCAAACAAATTGTCTTCAGGCTGAATTTTAAACAAAAAAGAGTGTGTGGAACGTTGAAGCCAGGAAGTCAACAATTTGCATTAGTTGTAAGATGGCCCAGTTGTGCAGACTTAATTAGATCAGCCTCTTTAATTTCAGGTTTCACCAATGGCTGCTGGGAAAAAGAAACAACCATAGCTGATTCTCCATTAAAGAAATATTTGATTCAGTTATTGATATTTGTACCTAGTAATAACTGGAAGGCATAGATTCCTTGTGAAGCCCAAAATAGAAGCAAAGAGAAACATGCTTGCTTTTTTATATAATTATGGGCAAAATTAATGTGCACTAGTCAGTAAAGTCAGTCATTAAATTGAGTGTAGACTCAGGCAAATTGTTGTGCCTCAGCTGAATTTACCTCCTATGTTTGCTTTGTCCTTGGAGGGCAAGATCAGATTGTCTTCACCCGAGATTAAGTAATGGTTAGTTGATTTCTATACTTAACAGCAGGAGTTCATTTAATTTGCAAAGATGGCATGCCCATCTATCCAGTAACTATCCTTCATTATTCTCTAAACTGAGAAATTGGCCAGGTGTATTTGGTTTGAACCCATTTTTCTTTCTGATCTCACTCTGGTTAATTGACAGCAAGCTTACCGAGTCAGCCCATGAAATATTTGTTTCAGTGCAGACTACCTATTTGTATCTGCCAATTAAACCTACTTTCATTCAGTTAAATGCTATTCCTAGTGGATTATCCCCTTCTAGATTTGTTTGTGTTTTTAGGGGGGGGGCAGAGAGCTTGTAGTAAAGTGTGGCTTGCTTTCAAGGACTTGTTCAGCAAGTTGTTTTTAAAGGATGTTCAAATGAGGGGTGTGTGTGTGTGTATGTTTGTGTGTCGGTGTGTAAATAAAAATGTCATCAAAAGTCAAGAATTCTGTATCACGAGGAAACAAATGCAGCATGTTTTTTTTAATCCTGTCTTTCTGTTGACATAGTTTACATGAATAACAACTGTTCGCTGAAATAAGCTAATGAAATTTGTTTGCCAGCTTTCCACAAAAATATTTGTGTGCATGTTGGCTTGCAAAGTTAAATAACAATAATAAGGTGAATACCACATTCAACATTGTGTAAATTGCGTTTAAAATATATTTTTTTGTATTTGCTGGAATAAATATATTTCAAGTAGGGTTTTTTAAATTCATGAAACACACAGTCTATAACTGTTGCAGCATCAGCATTGCAAACAAATTCAGTCATAATTCATTTAACAATGATTAATTATTAAGCAGTGGATATAGCAGGAGGTTTAAATTGTGCAAAATTTATCCCTGTCAGGGGGGGGGCACAATCAATAATTCATTTTATAATAACTTTCTAACATAAACTAATAATACATTCAATAAAACATTTAAGCAGAAGAGAGTTATAGTAAAGTAAAATGTAATGCAATTACATTTCAAAATGATTCATTCTATTCATAGCCAAAGCTTTTAAAGACTATTATGTATATTCCAAAAGAATAAAAATTATGTACTGAGCAGCTTGACTGACATTGACAGAAACTGTGTGTCAGGTGAAGCACCTAAACAACATAATTTTATGTCCAGTTTATTAAGAGAATATCTTTAATTATTGGAATTGAATTTGGTTTTTTAAATCAATCTTTCAAAGACCAAAGTTGGTCCAGACTGCCATCTAGTGGAAATCTGAAACTTTTTAAATTTCTGTCAGGAATAAGTACTGGCAGTACAGTATATTGGTACAATATTCTGTATCTAAAAGAATGTTGTGGCTGTAGACCATGAACTCTGGATCTTCATTGAATGGCAAACATGCCAAAAAGTCATGTGATTGAATGCACATGCTACTTATTGGAACTTAGCAGTACTGCTCAGAAACCAGCTTTTCACTTGAATATTTTCACTTTGGAAAACAATTAGTGAGCATCTGTGTGCATAAGGAATATAATGATGATTCTAAAATAATTTTTGTTTTCCTTTTAAAAAATGTAAAAACAAAACAAAAAACTGCCAAGAATTAGTTTATTAATACTGTAAAATAAGGATAAGGACTCCCAACTTCTATTGACTGCAGCCAATATTGCCAATGGTCAGGGAAGATGGGAGCTGAAGTCTAACAACATCTGGAGGACCATACATCCCCACCCCTGTTAAAATCTATTATGAAAATCCAAGTCATTTTTATTTCCTTCTGTTTTACATTGTAATAATCAGTCTTTATTCTCCTTTTGCATTTCAGGACAATTAGAATTAATTATCCTGTTTCTTTATGCACCATAAATCTGCTATATGTAGAAAAAATGAGGTCATAGAGTAGTATTCTTCCAAGGGAAATTTGAAATAGTACATTAGAAAGTTTCCCAAGGAAGATATACACAAGCAGTGATAGAACATTCATCTGCATTTCTCTGTAAAGTAAAATATTTAATTGAGTTGATTCATAGTACCTTCCAAGAGGACTTAGATTTTAAGGTTTCATGTGCATGGCCAAGTAGCACAAATATAATTGTCTTAGCAATTTTGATCTATACTTTCCGTGGTGACTCCCAGTACTGTATAAGTGGTAATATCTGCAGCCAATAGGTAATAGATATTAACTGCATTAATGATATATACACCGACCAGTTACCTCCTTTTTTTGCAATGAATGTGCCTATCAAAGTCAAGTAGCTGGCTGGGCCATTTATTTCAGTGCAGTGTATGATTCAGTAGTGTTTTGCCTCTACAAATTCTCTCATGTGGACATTTCCTACCTGCAAGCTGGAATGGGATTACCTGCTTCCCCATTATAAGTCTCCAGCCCAGTAGAAAAGCATATTCCTGCTTCTGCCTGTGGTTGTCCACATCTGTACACATAGTTAAAAGCACACAGCACAGAGGTACATACAGTACTGCACTAGGATTAGTGTGGCTGTGATCTGAATTTTCCTTCCTTCCTTCCTTCCTTCCTTCCTTCCTTCCTTCCTTCCTTCCTTCCTTCCTTCCTTCCTTCCTTCCTTCCTTCCTTCCTTCCTTCCTTCCTTCCTTCTGGAGGTATTTGTAGTCTGCCTTTCATTCAAAGGTTCCAGGGCATTATATGATAAACCAGATTAGCCTTCCAGGTATTGCTGGACTACAACTCTCATCAGTCCCAATCTTTAAGGTCAAGGCAAGGGTGATGGCATTGTAGTCTAGCAATATGTGGAGGGCAGCATGCTAACCTCACCGTCAACAAACATTAAAACTACAATTAGCAATAAAAAAAATGAAATCAAAATAAACTCATAAAATTTATAACCACCACAAATAAAACCATGTACAGTCAGGTGGCATACTGTATAAATTTTATTAAATAAATAAAACAGGCAGCAGAAGCAAAACTAAAATATCTCTTTGCACTTTATCCCTCTCCAAAATTATTCTGAGTGTTGCCTCCTGATTGAAGAAGAGTTTGAGATGGTCCACAAAATGCTTATATTTCTATTACCTGTGAAAGGCAGGGGCGGTTGGGGGGGGGTGCTGTTCTCTAATAGAAACTCCTTCTTAGTACTTTGTGGAAGAGCTTTACAGGATTTCACACTACCTTCAAAGCAACTGTTTGTGGAGTAGATTTCTTAACAACAGATGACAGGAGCTCAGATTATGCAGCAGCTTGAAAAATGTTTCACAGTTTTGATCTGTTTTCATAAGATCTGTGTGTCTGTGAGTGTACTTTTCTTTTTCAACCCTAGCTCTGTACTTATTTAAAACAGTTGTAGGATGTAGATTACTTTCCTCTTGCCCTCCTGGTTAATTAGGGAAAGCCTGCACACTCTTTCCTGTGTAAGAAATCAATCTGGCAGCAACCATAATTTGGGAACTCCCTGCTTATTGACATCAGGCATACTTCCTTTTACTTTTTGGTTCCTCCTAAAAAGATGTTTGTTTAGACAAGCCTACCCAGATATGTAGAATGTTTAATTAATTATTATTTGAATATTTCAAATATCTGTTTTTAACTGATTTTACTACTTTATTCTTTTTTAAAAAATTGCTTTGAGGTTTTTTAAATTAAAGAATCAAGGGGAATATAAATTTCTTAACATACAATAAATAAAGATAAAGGTATGTGTGTGTTGGAGTGTGGTTTTATTGTTGCCAGACACAATTGACCATTAGAGCGGCATGCACAGCTTTCTCTTGATCCAACTCCTTCTACATTATTCATTGCTATGGAAATAAATTTAATAGAACATAATTTTAAACAGAATAATCCTTTATATTGCTGGGGATCAAGAAATTTCCTAAGTTTCTCTATACTGTAGTATTTCCCCCCCCCTTCAAGATACAGTGATACCTCGGGTTACGTATTTTTAGGTTACGGACTGCGGGAAACCCAGAAGTAAGGCGCAGAAGCACCAAATTGCGTCACGCGCATGTGCAGACACAGCGCTGCAGGTTACACATGCAGGTTTCGGACATGCCTCCGTCACAGATAATGTCCGCAACCTGAGGTTCCACTGTACATAATTTAGTGAAAATGTAAATGAAGCAGCTGTATTTTATGATCACAGTCTATTATTCTTACATTTGAGATTCATTTTTCTTCATGGTGCATGCAGAGACACCCACTGTTTCCGTTACCTAGTTACTGTATGTTCTACTTAGAGTATGACAGTGTTCCAGCGGTTTTCCACATATTGGGCAGATTACAATATAAGAAAAGTGCCTTAAGTAGAATAGCGCCTTACAATTATCCAATTGGCCCATATGTTAAGAATGATCGGTATCAGAACAGCTTCATTTACCAGAGACAGGAGCTAAGAAGATGTTATAAAGTCTAGAACAGAAGGCTTTGAGGCATTAATTTTTGGTCATTGGTAGTGGAAAATATTTGAGAATCAGTGGCACAAAAAGCTGTGTTGAGCTGATGGTGGTAGTTGGAATCAGTTCTATATTTGTCATGGTGACTTGGTTTGCTCTTTATTCAAAGGTTTTACAATTCTATAAAGCACAATGGAATTTCTCTAATTTATTTCTATTGTCAGTAATAGATGCGGCCTCAAACATTTAAGAATTCAAAAAAATGTTGTTTTCCCAATATATAGAAAAAATAGTGCTCGAGTTACACTAATTTTGATTTACTTAAATATTTTGGTCAGGTAATCTACTTTTAATCAAGGGAATTTCTTCCTTTTAATTCAAGTGCTTTGTATTTTAATATAGCCATTGATCTATTCAATAATGGGTTCTTGGAATTTCTGAGATTGTGTGCTTGGTGATGTATTTTTCAGCAATAGCTGGTGATAATGTTCTAGCTTGCAAGATATTTTTAAGATTTGTCATAGGGCATGGGAGGAAGAAGGTGATGTATAGGCAATGAAATCATTTCATTAGAGATCTTCTTAAATGGCATTTAAATTATGTCCAGTTTATGTTCTTCTATTTAGAGAAGAAAGATGCCTTCAAGAAAATCCCAGTCTTGTAAAAATAAGTAATTCTCCCAATGGTCCAATAGATTAGCACTCATTTGTTTTAGGAGGCTGTTTGTGTTTATGTATATAAAATATAGTTCCCCTTTGCATACTTTAATACTGTAGTAAGTATTTAAAGTGATTTGCATTGATCTCAAAATTTTAATGATTGTTTTTTCTATTTCTAGGATCTGGAGATAGTGTATTCCTATTTACACGGAATGGAAGCTTTGTCTAATCTACGAGAACACCAGCTCCGGTAAGTTGTTTAATGAAAGTGCTTTATCCTCTTTTTAACACATGGTGCTGCTTTTTAACAGAAAAATTCTGTTTTGGTAGTTAAGTAATAAACTTCCTCTCAGTATGGATTAACTGAAACTTAAAGCAAAACTGCAAAATTTGAGATAAGGAATACCTAAATATACAGCCACTGGTCTCATAAACACACACACACACACACACACACACACACACACACACACACACACACGTGAGAGAGAGAGAGAGAGAGAGAGAGAGAGAGAGAGAGAGAGAACCAAATAGAACTCCTATATTGACACAGTTTTACATACTGTTGATTAGTGAAGTTTGCAGAGCAATGAAAAGTGATGACCATGAAGTTTATTTGGGTGTCGTTTAAGAATGCTATTTAATGTTGTTGTTTTTTTTAAAAAAATCTGTTTATTTAAAGTTGTTAGATCCCATTTTCTTTATAACTTAACTCAAAGCAGCTTATGACACACTTTTAATATAAAATTCAATATGTAAGAAAAGGCAGTTACAGTATAAATAGCTAATGATTTTTATTTCTGATGGGGTGGCACTTGGAGAAGGGCATTGGCCGATAGTTTTATAACCAAAGAGGGTTGATATGAGATCAGGTTGTTGTCATGCATCTGTCTCGAAGACAATGGAATGTGGCTCTGGGGGGAAGTCAAACCGCTGTGTTAAAACCAATGAAGTGACCTCCCTGGGGTGCAAGCCGGGGCAGTGTGTATGGAGGTCCTGGGCTGCCCAGATGACAAGACTCGCTGATATGTGGTGTTAAGGAAATCAAAGCAATACGTTTGGTACCAGCTTGGTAGCAGAAGTTGCACAAGGCACCGTCCAACTGTTTTGGGGAATCCACTCTGAATTTATGTAGGGTTTACTCCTAGCCTTTTCTTCTCCCAAAGATACTCCTAGATGGGCTACTTTCCCAGGTGGACAAGCCCCATCTGCCCCTCACTTCCCTCTACAGCATGTGCAGAAACCGCCTTCTTAACCGTTGAACCCACTATTGGGATCAGATGCTTCTTAAGATATCTGGATTCTAAGCAAACTAGAGTTTTAGACGTAAACATTAGTAGTTTCCATTGGACTTGAAAATTATTAGCCAGCCAGTGACACTCTTTTAAAACCGGTGAGATATGATCTGAAAGAGCTGTGTCAGTTAAAATTCTTGCTCTTGTATTCTGAAACAATTTGGGCTTCAGAACCATCTTCATTGGCAACCCAATTTACAGCACATTGCAGTTACCAAATTGGGAGATTAACAGAGCAAAGATAGCTGAGGCCAGACTATCCCTATCCAGGATAGCCTGTGGCTGGTGAGCTACCGTATCTATAGCTGGTAAAAGGTACTTTGTGCCACTGAAGCTACCTGAGACTAAATGTAACCAGGAAAACCCTCAAGCTGCAAGTCTGCTCCTCCAGTGAGAGTACTTCCCCAACTAGAGCTAGCTAAGTGTTGTCTCCTAATCATATGGACAAATGTCGGTTCACACATTGGCTCTCTGAGCAAGCTGTGTTAGAAGAAAGAGAAAAAGTGAGAGTATGTGTGAATACAATTGCTTCAAATTGCTCACAGTGTGTATTGTGGAACTCAAGAACAACTGAAACCTGCCAATTAGTGTCCTGAAATACTAAGTATGACTTTGGGAACTATACATGCCTACACTTACTTGGCTGTGACAAGTTCTGTCAGAAAGTTAAGGAAATATCAGAAATCTACAGCCAGATGGAAGTTGGTAACAGTTCCTTCATTCTTCATCACACATCTTTTCTTTTGTGAATGCACAATCAGAGTCCTAAATTTAATTGGAATAAGCGTATCATGAGAATACAGCTCTTCTGAAATGAAATTTTTAATGAAAGTAGTTTGGCTGAATGTAGGTTATAGGTATAGTGTTTCAAGTTAGCAATTAAGCCATTCTGTAGAGGATGGAACTGGTGGGAATAGAATCTGTTAATTCACATTCCAGGAGTATCTTTAGATACACTTTGTTAAATACATGTAAAAATCTCAGGTGTCAACTTTATGAACAGACACATTTTACTGCTATCATTAAAACATTTCACTATTATAATATTGAGCAACAAATCTGTGTGTTTCCCATCTCTGTCATGGTACCTGTTACTATTACAAACAACTTGGAAAATTAGATTGGAAAGGGTGTGCAACAATGAAATTCTCTGCCTTGTTTTCCTTTTTTATATATATTAAAAAATTGCTCTTGCATTGCTGAAGGTCAAATCATGTTCCAGCATCATATTATTACGTATTTGTTATCACAGGTTGAAATTACATTGTTGCCTGCTGATGACAGGGGCAGGTACCATGGTGCCCTGAGCTAGGCCAAAATTTAATATTTGTATCCTGCTTTTCCAACAGCAATGTTGAACTCAAAGCAGTCCACAATAGTAACAATAGGATTTAAAATTAGCATACATTACAACCACTATAGAGGGACCCAGGTGGCGCTGTGGTTAAGCCACTGAGCCTAGGGCTTGCTGATCAGAAGGTCGGCGGTTCGAATCCCTGTGACAGGGTGAGCTCATGTTGCTTGGTCCCAGCTCCTAGCAGTTCGAAAGCACGTCAAAATGCAAGTAGATAAATAGGAACCGCTACAGCGGGAAGGCGTTTCCATGTGCTGCTCTGGTTTGCCAGAAGCGGCTTTGTCATGCTGGTCACATGACCAGGAAGCTATATGCTGGCTCCCTCGGCCAATAATGCGAGATGAGCGCGCAACCCCAGAGTCGGTCACGACTGGACCTAATGGTCAGGGGTCCCTTTACCTTTCAACCACTATAATATTAAAAACACAATAGCATATAAATAACATAGAAAAACAATCAAATCCATCAATTAACACAATTCAATACAATCACACAGCGCCGTCTTAGGCGCCCCCGGTGCCGTGGTGCGCCGGACCCCTCCGGCGCCCTCCCGCCCCGTTCCGGCGCCCTCCCACCCCGTTTCCCAGCGTGGTGGGTGGGTGGGCGCTGTGCGCAGCGCGGGTGCGACAGGCACTGCTGCGCAGCAGGCGGGCGGGCAGGCGCAGCTGCGCGGCGGACCGGTCGGCCAGCGGGTGGGCGCAGCTCGCGGCGCCCTCCTGGCGGGCCGGCGCCATGGTGCCCTGCGCCACCCAGCCTGCACGTAGGGCCGGCACTGCAATCACATACAGATTCAAAATACTGCATCAAAAAATGGGCTTATGAGCACCAGTGCTAGTTGACCTTCTCTCTCTGGGAAGGTTTTTTTTTTTAACCCAGTGCAGCAGCACACTCCCAGGCAGCAACATCTTTCATAGTTTTGAGCCTCCGCTTCTTTTTCACCCTTAAGAATTTGTTCACTTCTGTGGAGGGGCAACAGTTTTCATAGAAAATAATAATAATAATAATAATAATAATAATAATAATAATAATAATAATAATAATTATTTATACCCCGCCCATCTGGCCGGGTTCCCCCAGCCACTCTGGGCGGCTTCCAACAAAACATTAAAATACAGAAATCCATCAAACATTAAAAGCTTCCCTAAACAGGGCTGCCTTAAGATGCCTTCTAAAGGTCTGGTAATTGTTATTCTCTTTGACCTCTGGTGGGAGGGCATTCCACAGGGTGGGCGCCACTACCGAGAAGGCCCTCTGCCTGGTTCCCTGTAACTTGGCTTCTCGTAGCGAGGGAACCGCCAGAAGGCCCTCGGCGCTAGATCTCAGTGTCCGGGCAGAACGATGGGGGAGGAGACGCTCCTTCAGGTATACTGGACCGAGGCCATTTAGGGCTTTAAAGGTCAGCACCAACACTTTGAATTGTGCTCGGAAACGTACTGGGAGAGAATATCCAGATTCTCTATGATGTCTTTTCTCCATATTCAATATTTAGGGTAACTTCTTTTCACAGCTCATTTGAAAGATTGCACTGGGCTCTCTCTCCCTCATTGCAGGGGCACAGGTTCCTTTGACTTGTGCCAAAAGGCTCACACCTCTGACAAAGTTGAGCCTTTAATGTTATCTGGAGGGAAAGAGAACAGACAGCCCCAATAAGCTTAGCAGCTGCCAGGTAGAAACACACAGAGACTCCCAGCAGACTCTTTCTATAGTTGATTCTGGCAATGGATGAGCTTTGAAAGTTACCTGGAGGGAAGGTAGCTACTGACATTATTATATTAGATTTTTAAATAGCACAATTATGTGAGTTGCAACTCATGGTGAGAATGAAAGTCTAGTGGCATAATATCTGTTATTAGAAGCACATGGTATCTGAAGAAGTGTGCATGCACATGAAAGCTCATACCAATGACAAACTTAGTTGGTCTCTAAGGTGCTACTGGAAGGAATTTTTTAAATTTTGTTTCGAATACGGCAGACCAACACAGAACCATAGTTGTTGGTAGAAGTGACAATAGGGAATCCTCTATTTCTGTTGTAAATCCCAAAAGTACAGGAGTCTGCTTGTTCATTTTCTGATAAATCTTTTGAGTAAGAATTCCATTCCTGCCCTGGGATACTGGGATACTGGGTAAATGTATTAACTTTTCTGTGCTAACATGATTTGTAGCTTACATGTAACATGAAAGGTATTTCTATGCAGTAGAAGACACTCCCCCCCCCCCGGACTTAAGAGGAGCCATTCATTTCAATAAAATGAATAAGACTTAATTAAGTAAATCTGTTTTATCTCTTTATTCCTGTCCCCCAGTACCAGGTTTGCATAAACGTGTAAGACATAAGGTCCTTGTAACAGAGCAATATCATTGCCTAATTTTTAAAAATAAGATGCCTGGTTTTCAGTTTTTATCCTATACCTGCATTCAGCATCTTGAGAAGTAAGTGTGTGTGTTTGTGTGTGTGTGTGCGTGTGTGCGCGCGCGCGCACACACACACGCCATATGCTTTGCTTTCTGGAATGAGACCAAATTTAAATAAATGTATCTTCAGACAGAGTTAACAAATAACATGGAAAGTAACACAGGGAATGGAATAGAATCACTGTCACTTAGGGATTGCGATCTTGACATTATTTTCCTCTTGATGTTTACAACAACAAAGAACATTCTTTGTGAGGACTTAAGATTTCACTTCCCTGAAATAAAATCATGGTCTGCAACCTTTGCTTTTTGCACATCTATTTTAATATGTGTTTGAAAACCCACTGTGAGAAAACTGCTACAGTGCAGCCACATATTGGTGACAGCCACTTATCTTCAGCATGTGTGGCTTTAAGGGAACTGGCCTAACTGTAATATAAAATAGCAGTTAATAAAAGTGCTCTTACTTATAAATGGTTTTTGTTTCTTTTTTCACAGAATGATGTGTGAAACAGTGAGATACGAGAGGCACGAAGCAAATGAAGTTTTGTACTAGTGAGTGGTTATCTTTCTTTCATACTACATTGCTTATATGGAAACACTTATCTGTTCTTTGCACAGCAGTTTGCCACTTCCAATTGCATCACTGTGTGGGGGCAGGTAGGTGGGAGGTAGTGGGCCGGGGAATGTCATTTACTGGCATAAAATACAATGAACTAGATTATGTTGCATCAGAGATGAACTTAAGAGAATCTTTCTACCTAGCGACATTCCACAGTGTACTTGTCCTAATACTGTGCTTATTTAATGCCCGTACTCCTTTGTAAGTATTGAGAAGAAAGATGTGTATATGCAACTTGACTACATTTTTAGCAGGTATGGTTAGTCTGAAATAATTTTAAATATTATAGACCAATAGCATTTTGATACTTTTTGAGATCTAAAGCTCCTTACAAGGCACTTGCTTTTTTCCATATAAACATCGGCCGTGTTTATCCACCCATTTCCATTTGGCATTTGTATGACTGACCTGTTTGTTATAGTTACAGGTAGGTAGCCGTGTTGGTCTGGATCGAAGTAAAATAAAAAAATTCCTTCAGTAGCACCTTAAAGACCAACTAAGTTTTTATTTTGGTATGAGCTTTCGTGTGCATGCACACTTCTTCAGATACAGTGAAATGGAAGTTTCCAGGCACTTATGTAGAGAAGGGGTGGGGAGGGGTGGGGAGGGGGAGGGGGGGATCACTCAGAAGGGTGGTGGAAATGGGTGATTGACTGACTGATAGCTGTTGATGACCGGAAACGACTGCAAATGGTTTTGCATGAAAAAGCAAGGGTGGAGATGGCTGAAGATCGCTTATCATGTATAATGAGATAAGAACCCGATATCTCTGTTCAAACCAGGTCCCTCCATGGTTTTGAGCTTGGTGATAAGTTGCAATTCAGCAACTTCTCTTTCCAGTCTATTTCTGAAATTCTTTTGTAGTAAGACAGCTACTTTGAGATCTTGTATAGAATGTCCTGGGAGATTGAAGTGTTCTCCTACTGGTTTTTCTGTCTTCTGGTTCCTGATGTCAGATTTATGTCCATTTATCCTTTGGCGTAGGGTTTGGCCTGTTTGTCCAATATAGAGAGCTGAAGGGCACTGTTGGCATTTGATGGCATACACAATGTTAGAGGATGAGCAATTAAATAGTCCTGAGATGGTATGTTGGATGTTGTTGGGGCCAGTAATGGTATTGTCTGGGTGTATGTGGCAGCAAAGTTGGCATCTGGGTTTATTGCAGGCTCTGGTACCAGTGTCCATGTTAAGTCTGGTGGTTGTATTATTGTGGGTGAGGAGTTGTTTAAGATTGGGTGGCTGTCTGTAGGCAATGAAAGGTCTTCCTCCCAGAGCTTGAGAAAGGGAGCTGTCATTGTCCAGGAGAGGCTGTAGATCTCTGATGATGCGTTGTACTGTTTTAACTTGGGAGCTGTATGTGATGACTAGTGGTGTTCTGTTATTTTCTTTTTTGGGTCTGTCTTGCAGCAGGTTCTCTCTAGGTATCTGTCTGGCTCTGTTGATCTGTTGTTTAACTTCATCAGGTGGATATTTTAGTTCTAAAAAGGTTTGCTGTAGATCTCTTAGGTGAGATTCTCTGTCTGTAGAGTTGGAACAGATGCGGTTGTAACGTAAGGCCTGGCTGTATACGATGGATTGTTTGGTATGTTTGGGATGGTAGCTAGAAGCATGTAGATATGTTTGTCGGTCAGTTGGTTTTCTGTATAAGGTGGTGTCTATATGTCCATCCTGTATTTTTATAGTAGTGTCCAAAAAATGTATTTCTTGCATAGATTGGTTCATTGTTAGGTTGATGGTGGGGTGAAAGTCATTGAATGTCTGGTGGAAGGTTTCCAGGGTCTGTTGTCCATGTGTCCAGATAATAAAAATATCGTCAATGTATCGCAGGTACAGGAGAGGTTTGAGTGGGTAGGAGTTAAGGAAACGTTGTTCTAAATCTGCCATGAAGATGTTGGCATACTGTGGGGCCATGCGGGTGCCCATGGCTGTGCCGCTGATCTGGAGGAACAGGTCATCACCAAATTTGAAGTGGTTGTGGGTAAGGACAAAGTGGCAGAGTTTGGTAGCAAAGTCCGCTGTGGTTTTATCTGAAATGGTGTTCCTTACCCACAACCACTTCAAATTTGGTGATGACCTGTTCCTCCAGATCAGCGGCACAGCCATGGGCACCCGCATGGCCCCACAGTATGCCAACATCTTCATGGCAGATTTAGAACAACGTTTCCTTAACTCCTACCCACTCAAACCTCTCCTGTACCTGCGATACATTGACGATATTTTTATTATCTGGACACATGGACAACAGACCCTGGAAACCTTCCACCAGACATTCAATGACTTTCACCCCACCATCAACCTAACAATGAACCAATCTATGCAAGAAATACATTTTTTGGACACTACTATAAAAATACAGGATGGACATATAGACACCACCTTATACAGAAAACCAACTGACCGACAAACATATCTACATGCTTCTAGCTACCATCCCAAACATACCAAACAATCCATCGTATACAGCCAGGCCTTACGTTACAACCGCATCTGTTCCAACTCTACAGACAGAGAATCTCACCTAAGAGATCTACAGCAAACCTTTTTAGAACTAAAATATCCACCTGATGAAGTTAAACAACAGATCAACAGAGCCAGACAGATACCTAGAGAGAACCTGCTGCAAGACAGACCCAAAAAAGAAAATAACAGAACACCACTAGTCATCACATACAGCTCCCAAGTTAAAACAGTACAACGCATCATCAGAGATCTACAGCCTCTCCTGGACAATGACAGCTCCCTTTCTCAAGCTCTGGGAGGAAGACCTTTCATTGCCTACAGACAGCCACCCAATCTTAAACAACTCCTCACCCACAATAATACAACCACCAGACTTAACATGGACACTGGTACCAGAGCCTGCAATAAACCCAGATGCCAACTTTGCTGCCACATACACCCAGACAATACCATTACTGGCCCCAACAACATCCAACATACCATCTCAGGACTATTTAATTGCTCATCCTCTAACATTGTGTATGCCATCAAATGCCAACAGTGCCCTTCAGCTCTCTATATTGGACAAACAGGCCAAACCCTACGCCAAAGGATAAATGGACATAAATCTGACATCAGGAACCAGAAGACAGAAAAACCAGTAGGAGAACACTTCAATCTCCCAGGACATTCTATACAAGATCTCAAAGTAGCTGTCTTACTACAAAAGAATTTCAGAAATAGACTGGAAAGAGAAGTTGCTGAATTGCAACTTATCACCAAGCTCAAAACCATGGAGGGACCTGGTTTGAACAGAGATATCGGGTTCTTATCTCATTATACATGATAAGCGATCTTCAGCCATCTCCACCCTTGCTTTTTCATGCAAAACCATTTGCAGTCGTTTCCGGTCATCAACAGCTATCAGTCAGTCAATCACCCATTTCCACCACCCTTCTGAGTGATCCCCCCCTCCCCCTCCCCACCCCTCCCCACCCCTTCTCTACATAAGTGCCTGGAAACTTCCATTTCACTGTATCTGAAGAAGTGTGCATGCACACGAAAGCTCATACCAAAATAAAAAAGTTGGTCTTTAAGGTGCTACTGAAGGAATTTTTTTATTTTACTGTTTGTTATAGACATAGAACAAATTTAGGGATTTCATGAAGGTGAAAACTGATTCATAGCATGGAGTGACATCTAGTTCACGATTCTGGATTCATCCTGTTGCATAATCTTACAATCCAGTTGAATTGGTTTGTGGGTCACACTCTATAGATACACTGGCAGGTCAATATAATATTGTCTTGTGATTTTGAGCATGGTTGTTTGTTTTTCTTCCCTGCCCTTTAGTAAGTCCTGAGGCTCTCTCTTCAAAACTAGCTCCTATGATCAACCCATAAATTATTGAGTGGCCTATTTTTCCTGTGTGTTTGTACGTTTGTGTATCCTCCTCTGGGCAAAACATTTTATCAATACTGAGAAGCTATGGCCGCATTCCCGTGCACATTTAATAGGGTGAATGCTATGTTAGACCCACATAGGAGTGTGCTAGAAGTCTTTCTTTTGGAAGTTTAAATAGAAGCATATGGGGAAATGCCACACATATTACCGGTAGATGTGCCACTTTCTGACAGCCAGTAGGATTAGAAAGAGTATCCACTGGATTGCTGTGGCAGAAAACATTAGGAGTTGCACTGGGGTTGCCCTCATGCTTCCAGAGCATCCTGGGAACAGGAAGAAGAGAGAGCTTCAAGCCTATATTGGGTGCAAGATTCTCCAAATGCAAGGCCTCCTTACCCATTCTTAACCTGTTTTAGCAGCAGCACAAAAAAGGGAAAAGAATCCCTGGGAAAAGGCATGGGGAGATATGCATAGACTGAGGTCAGTTAACCTGCCTGTTGTTGTTTAGTCGTTTAGTCGTGTCCGACTCTTCGTGACCCCATGGACCATAGCACGCCAGGCACTCCTGTCTTGCACTGCCTCCCGTAGTTTGGTCAAACTCATGTTCGTAGCTTCGAGAACACTGTCCAACCATCTTGTCCTCTGTCGTCCCCTTCTCCTAGTGCCCTCAATCTTTCCCAACATCAGGGTCTTTTCCAAGGATTCTTCTCTTCTCATGAGGTGGCCAAAGTATTGGAGCCTCAGCTTCACGATCTGTCCTTCCAGGGAGCACTCAGGGCTGATTTCCTTAAGAATTGATAGGTTTGATCTTCTTGCAGTCCATGGGACTCTCAAGAGTCTCCTCCAGCACCATAATTCAAAAGCATCAATTCTTCGGCGATCAGCCTTCTTTATGGTCCAGCTCTCACTTCCATACATCACTACTGGGAAAACCATAGCTTTAACTATACGGACCTTCGTCGGCAAGGTGATGTCTCTGCTTTTTAAGATGCTGTCTAGGTTTGTCATTGCTTTTCTCCCAAGAAGCAGGCGTCTTTTAATTTCGTGACTGCTGTCACCATCTGCAGTGATCAAGGAGCCCAAGAAAGTAAAATCTCTCACTGCCTCCATTTCTTCCCCTTCTATTTGCCAGGAGGTGATGGGACCAGTGGCCATGATCTTGGTTTTTTTGATGTTGAGCTTCAGACCATATTTTGCGCTCTCCTCTTTCACCCTCATTAAAAGGTTCTTTAATTCCTCCTCACTTTCTGCCATCAAGGTTGTGTCATCTGCATATCTGAGGTTGTTGATATTTCTTCCGGCAATCTTAATTCCTGCTTGGGATTCATCTAGTCCAGCCTTTCGCATGATGAATTCTGCATATAAGTTAAATAAGCAGGGAGACAATATACAACCTTGTCGTACTCCTTTCCCAATTTTGAACCAATCAGTTGTTCCATATCCAGTTCTAACTGTAGCTTCTTGTCCCA
Source organism: Zootoca vivipara (assembly GCF_963506605.1). NCBI lineage: Eukaryota > Metazoa > Chordata > Lepidosauria > Squamata > Lacertidae > Zootoca > Zootoca vivipara. The sequence continues at coordinate 42,109,872 of NC_083284.1, forward strand.
CATAGAGATTTCTCAGGAGACAGATGAGGTGATCAGGCACTCCCATTTCTTTAAGAACTTGCCATAGTTTGCTGTGGTCGACACAGTCAAAGGCTTTTGCATAGTCAATGAAGCAGAAGTAGACGTTTTTCTGGAACTCTCTAGCTTTCTCCATAATCCAGCGCATGTTTGCTATTTGGTCTCTGGTTCCTCTGCCCTTTCGAAATCCAGCTTGCACTTCTGGGAGTTCTCGGTCCACATACTGCCTAAGCCTGCCTTGTAGAATTTTAAGCATGACCTTGCTAGCGTGTGAAATGAGCGCAATTGTGCGGTAGTTGGAGCATTCTTTGGCACTGCCCTTCTTTGGAATTGGGACGTAGACTGATCTTCTCCAATCCTCTGGCCATTGCTGAGTTTTCCAAACTTGCTGGCATATTGGGTGTAGCACCTTAACAGCATCATCTTTTAAAATTTTAAATAGTTCAGCTGGAATATCATCACTTCCACTGGCTTTGTTATTAGCAGTGCTTTCTAAGGCCCATTTGACTTCACTCTCCAAGATGTCTGGCTCAAGGTCAGCAAACACACTACCTGGGGTGTACGAGACCTCCATATCTTTCTGGTATAATTCCTCTGTGTATTCTTGCCACCTCTTCTTGATGTCTTCTGCTTCTGTTAGGTCCTTACCACTTTTGTCCTTGATTATGGTAATCTTTGTACGAAATGTTCCTTTCATATCTCCAATTTTCTTGAACAGATCTCTGGTTTTCCCCATTCTATTGTTTTCCTCTATTTCTTTGCATTGCTCATTTAAGAAGACCCTCTTATCTCTCCTTGCTGTTTTTTGGAAATCTGCATTCAGTTTCCTGTATCTTTCCCTATCTCCCTTGCATTTTGCTTGCCTCCTCTCCTCCGCTATTTGTAAGGCCTCGTTGGACAGCCATTTTGCCTTCTTGCATTTCCTTTTCCTTGGGATGGTTTTCGTTGCTGCCTCCTGTATAATGTTACGAGCCTCCATCCATAGTTCTTCAGGCACTCTGTCCACCAAATCTAAATCCTTAAACCTGTTCCTCACTTCCACTGTGTATTCATAAGGGATTTGATTCAGATTGTATCTTACTGGCCCAGTGGTTTTTCCTACTTTCTTCAGTTTAAGCTGGAATTTTGCTATAAGAAGCTGATGATCTGAGTTACAGTCAGCTCCAGGTCTTGTTTTTGCTGATTGTATAGAGCTTCTCCATCTTTGGCTGCAGAGAATATAATCAATCTGATTTCGATGCTGCCCATTTGGTGATATCCATGTGTAGAGTCGTCTCTTGTGTTGTTGGAAGAGTGTGTTTGTGATGACCAGCTTGTTCTCTTGACAGAACTCTATTAGCCTTTGCCCTGCTTCATTTTGAACTCCAAGGCCAAACTTGCCAGTTGTTCCTTTTATCTCTTGATTCCCTACTTTAGCATTCCAATCCCCTGTAATGAGAAGAACATCCTTCTTTGGTGTCATTTCTAGAAGGTGTTGTAGGTCTTCATAGAATTGGTCAATTTCACTTTCTTCAGCACCGGTAGTTGGTGCATAAACTTGGATTACTGTGATGTTAAAAGGTCTGCCTTGGATTCGTATCGAGATCATTCTGTCATTTTTGAGATTGCATCCCATTACAGCTTTTGCCACTCTTTTGTTGACTATGAGGGCCACTCCATTTCTTCTACAGGATTCTTGCCCACAGTAGTAGATATGATAGTCACCCGAACTGAATTCACCCATTCCCTTCCATTTTAGTTCACTGATGCCCAGGATGTCGATATTTATTCTTGTCATCTCATTTTTGACCACATCCAGCTTACCTCTATTCATGGTTCTTACATTCCAGGTTCCTATGCAATATTTTTCTTTACAGCATCGGACTTTCCTTTCGCTTCCAGGCATATCCACAACTGAGCGTCCTTTCGGCTTTGGCCCAGCCGCTTCATCAGCTCTGAATCTACTTGTACTTGTCCTCCGCTCTTCCTCAGTAGCATGTTGGACGCCTTCCGACCTGAGGGGCTCATCTTCCAGCGTCATAACTTTTATATGCCTGTTGTCTTTGTCCATGGAGTTTTCTTGGCAGGGATACTGGAGTGGCTTGCCAGTTCCTTCTCCAGGTGGATCACGTTTAGTCAAAACTCTCCACTATGACCTGTCCATCTTGGGTGGCCCTGCATGGCATAGCTCATAGCTTCTCTGAGTTATTCAAGCCCCTTCGCCACGACAAGGCATTGATCCATGAAGGGGAAACCTGCCTACAGGGAGTTATTAACTGCAAGTGGGTGTGTTCCATTTCTGGGATAAGGACTGTAGAAGAGGGGAAATGTTTTGGAGGAAGCAGAGTCAAATTCTTGTTCCCCCAGAAGTTTTAGTTTAAAGGGTTTTTTTTTGTTTTGGTTTTTTTGCAGAAGAAAGGATTTATTGGGTGGGGTGGAAATAAATGGATTCAGAGGATGCACTTCCTCTGAGTACAATTCCCACTCCCCCACTCCCCCTTTCCCCACCACCTTGAATAACTTTCCCAAGTGTCAACTCAGTAGTTCCTTGTGTTAGTGGAACTTACGTTGAAATTTAATGCTATTGCTTGCAGATATCAGCCTCAAGGCAACTTTTTTTTTTTACACTATTGTCTTAACTTTCTATATTAAATATGACCTAGCCAGATTATGGACAGAGTAATGACAATAAAATAGCAGTTATTAAAACAGTTTACACAAGAAGGCTAAAAGCATACTAGCAATACAGTACTCTCCTGGGGGGTTGCTTCTTGGTGGCACAACTGCAAAGGACCTAGCACAGTGATGGCGAACCTATGACACATGTGTCAACACTGACACGCATAGCCATTTTCTGTGACACGCGGCCGCATGCTGAGTCCTCACTTCCGGCCGGCGGCGGAATGCCGCAGGGCAATGCATCTCTAGGGGCCTTGTGGACTTCCGGCGAGGCAAGATGGCGGTCGGCACGGAGCTCCTGAAAGTGACCAGCGCTGCAGGAGCTGCCGGATGGGCTCCCGAGCCACCGAAACTGCCACCGCCCGGACACTGGAGGCCACCAGTGCAGCAACCAGGGAGCTGCCGGACCCCACCCCCACCCCGCAAACCTGACAGACTGCCTCGAGGCACTCCGGAGGCCGGAGGAGGAAAAAGGAAGCCCTGCTGCCACTGCCCCCGCAGTAAGGAGGGAGAACAGGGGTCCGCTCGCTCCGTTGCCGTCCCCGTCGCCCCCGCCTCAAGAGAGAGGAGGGGGCCCTTGGAGGAGGGAGAAGAACCCTGACCTCGCTGCTGCCACCACTGCCACCATCCTGGGAAGAGAGAAGAGACACCCAAGTACAGTAAACTGAAACCCCTTCCCTGTTGCCCCGCCGCTGCGCAAGCATAGCCGAGTGAGGAGAGAGGTGGGCTGAAGAGGGCCACAAGGAGGCACAGGCCCAACCCTAGCCCACCTCTCCAGCGGCAGACCCGTTGGAGGAAGGCCTGAGCCCATAGTCCCACTGGGAAAGACCTCTGGGTTTTGCCTTATTTTTTTTCCCTTTTTAAATATTTTTTTAAAAAATATAAAAAAACTTTAATAATTTTTTTCTCCCCTTTTTTCCTTTTTTAAAAGGGGAAACAATTACAGTATACATTTTTGTGATTTAAACTATAAATATTGCAAAATTATGGTTTTTTTCCTCGAAGTGACACACCACCTGAATTATGCTCGGTTTTTTGGGAGAATTTTGACACACCAAGCTCAAAAGGTTCCCCATCACTGACCTAGCAGATGGCACAGGGATCCATAGAAATGTATTTAAAGAGAAGCTATATTCTTGAGCAAACCCATATGGAGTAGAGCACTTCAAGTGGTCTCTGCAGAACTTATAATCAAACCAGTAAGAGGTTTTTTAAAAATTGAAGGGGTGTAGCAGTCTCGGTTAATAATTATGACAATTGGTTTGTTAAGTGTTTAACAATAGTAAATGCTGTAGAGGGTGGTGGTGGGTAAAGATAGCCTCTGCTCTCAAACTGGCAATCCAAGAAAAAAACAAAAACAAAATGCCAGTAAGGCAGGGAACGAGAATGATAAGAACAACATTAATCAGAGTAAACTTGAAAGAAGAGGTGATTCTGAAAATATGTTTTCTTAAGAAAATGGAAGCAAGACAAAGACTGAGATGAATATCCAGGGGAAGTGCATTCCAAAAGAAGCAGGAAGAGAATGGTTAGAGACAGAATAAAGGATGTGAGGCTTTAAGATTAAAAGAGAGAACAAAGAGAAATGAGATGGGAGTGTTTAGAAATAGAGAAGGAATCTGGGTAGGATCGATTTAAAGGGGGAGGAGGAGTTTAAAATGAAGAAAAAAAGCAAGGGTAGGCAGTGAAATGACAATGCTTCTTCTGCTTAATTTGTATACCCAAATATGGGAGACAACTTGAGGCTGCAGCCAGAGAATTTAGAATGCCTTTTAGACAATTAGCTAAAGCAATTGGTGCCCTTTATTGCTGCAATAAGATATAGAAACAGGGTTAACTGTGGATCATAGGGCTTATGATTATACAAAGGTTTGATTTTCAAAAGGGCACGATTGTTCTGCAGAGGTGTCTGTGAATGGTGGTGGGGGATAAAAAGTTTGTGTTTCAATTTGGGCTGCCGATGTGTGACTATAGCCTGTGTTACATGATAAATATTGATTTCAGAGTATTACCTGGTCCTTAATGTTTGTTTCCAAGAGCAAAGAAGAGATGTTAGAAAATTATTATAAGCAAAGTCTGTTCTTGAAGCCTTTGCAGAGTTCTGCATACCAATTTCAAACAGTGTGCTGAAGCCTCTTCAAGCTATGGACGTTCATTTGCACTGTGCTTCCACTGTCTTTGTGAAAGACATCCAATAGGATATTTAATAATGCAAAGAGTAGCTGCAGCCAGACTAGTCTGTTGATTTTTCACTCCCCCTGAGGTATATTATTCCTTCTGATAGCTAGACAGTTGGCCAGGTTGTCTTGGGATCTAGCCAGGTCTGCACTGCAGTAAATCAGAATTGCTTATTGGGAACATATTTTTCCACAGGGAGCTTCCAGTCAGCTTTAACCACTTGGACCAGTGTATACAAAAATCCAGTAGTTGATTTTGACTATATAAAGATTAAATACTGTAGTGTTGTAGCTTCTAAACAAGGCTTCATTTCTTCTAAAGGGTGGGTATATGCCAAATCCTGTGGCCAGTTGTTGGGGGTTATTATTGGATGTTAGTGGCAAGGTTTCTTGCTGGTGGACAGGATGTAATATCACAGTGAACGGACTAGGAAAAAGACCTTGTGGTCATAGCAAATGGCTTGATGATGTTGACCCAGTCTGCAGCTGCTGTGAAACAGGCTTTTTTAACAAACATTTTTTTGTGAAAGACTTCCCTCTTAGGAAGAATTTTCAGACACCAACTAGTAGACCAAACCAGTTCTAACCAACTCTTAACCAACACCTACTGGATCAGGCCAATGGTCCACCAATCCAGCATCCTGTTCTCACAGTGGCCATTTTAAAGAAGCCTTACTTTTTATAAAAATAAATTGGATGTGGTGCATTCAACTGGAATTAGCCCACTAGTTCTGAACTTTAATAACTGTGCTGTCACATCAATCAATCAATCAATCAATCAATGGGCTGGTCCTTTTTTGTTCATGCTAACTGTTTGTGACTTGTAATTATACTTGGGTAGAACGCTTACAGAATGATTGAATAACTCAGATCCTTAAACATATTAGCCGCACTTTGGTGGCTGTGGTGGTTATGAAAGTTATAGAAACAGATGTCTAATTTAATATGTGCGTAATTGTAAAGGCAAAACAAAAGGTGTGCCAAGGCCAATGACTTGAATGTAAAAGATAGCAGAAAATTGTATTTTAACATAATCCTAGCATTCATTAGAAGCTAGTCTGGTTTCCAAATTGTTCCAATTTTTTTCCTTAAAATTTGAGAGATAGTGCTCTGCAAGCAGAAGGATCTTGCTATCTCTCGGGAAACATGTTTTAATATCGCAAGAAGAAATAAGATCAAACAGTTTTCTTCACCAACAGCTAAATACTTAGCTGGTTCTGACCTCCAAAATTAAGCTGCTTTCTGATCTTGACTTTGTCAGGAACGAACTCAGAACATTTTGCACAAAGTAGCAGCATTTATTTTGGGGGTGGGGGAGAAAAGAAGAGGGACTTTAAATAGTGAAAGAAAAAAATGAAGACATAAATGTGTTTGTGTGGTTGTTCTGTAGGAGTGAATCATTACAGCTTAATCCTATGTTTGAGACTTTCTCCTGAATAAACAAGTGAATTTCGTGGGACTTACTCCCACATACGGGTATACAGAATTGCAGCCTTAGGCTGCTGTACAGTTATAAGAAGTCAGTTGCTGTTATGAAATTGTTTTGATATATAAAAGTACTGGACTGTATCAGACTAAATCTTGCTGAAGAGTACAATCCATTGAAATGAATACATGCAAGCAAGCTAATCCATTGGTTAAGTTAATCCAATTTGTCCATTGCTTTCTGTGAGTCCATCCTGAGTATGACTGAGTTGGATACAACACTATATATGTAACTACTACATGTTCAGGAAGAATCAGTTTTATAAAATTCACCACTTAAAAAGCAGTCTATCATGGGCAGCTCACATGTAGATTTATATTAATGTTGTGTTTGCTTTTATTGCCCAAATTGCACTTCCTAACATTTTCTTGTTTTTATTTACAGCCCCGATGATATTGGGACCTGTTGGTATATTCTTCTGTCTGGTTCAGTATTTATCAAAGAATCAATGTTTCTTCCAAGGAGCAGGTATGACTAGAATTTGTTTTATAGTTCACATAATTAAAAATGAATAGTTCTCATCTAATATTGAAAGAAATATTAATTGCATCGAAGAGTGTTGAGGGGCTTAACATAGTTTCAAGGTTTGAGTCCATTCATCAACACACTTTGAATTAGATCTCTAATCACTTTTCCAAAGTTCTAGTTACAGGTGTTGGTCTGATGTAGTCGAAACAAAATAAAATAAAATATGAGCCTATGTTCATATGCTTTGAAGAGAGTGCACACTCATCTCTTGCCACATGATGCTTGCCCCATTCAAAAGGCATTATATTCTTCCTTTAAAATACCCTGGCCTTGAACCATTGGAGGAAGAGTATTTCAAAGCTGACCAGCAGTCACCAAGATCTTCTCTGGACATGACCTCTCTTCTGGGGCATAATGGCTATCACTAAGTAGCCTGTTTTCCATGTTTGTAGTGTAACACAGGGAACTCTTCAGCACGAGACATGTTTTTGCCAACTGCTCATTCATGGTTAATGTGAAGTGGTACTGTTCATTGAATGTAAAAGCATGATGCTGGTTCCCCCCTTCCCCATTTTTCTTGGAATGTGTATGTTGAAAAGTTAGAAAAAGACTTTAGAAATGGGGCAAAAGTGATTGTCAGTTGCAGACAATATCAGAGAAGTGGTGGCAATGTGGGACACGGAGGGGAGAAGTCTGTCTTCACATGCCTGCACTATACAAACCATGATCCCCTGCACATATGTATGTTATCCAGGACAAGAAAGAATGGTTTATCAGTACTTGTGGCTGAGCAAAGGGGGTGGGAAGGCCTCTGCTTGTTCTTGTGACCCTTGTCTTCTCCGGTCAAGGTGCTGCGTTGTGGATGAGGAAGAGCACTGACAACATAACAGGGTTTAGGGAAGCTGTATTTCCAGTTCTTTGAAAGAGCAAAGAGGACCTAATTTGCTAGAACTAGTTTACAGACCTATTGTTAATGTGAATTGCTTTTAAGCCCATGAAATAAAATGTACATTTTCAAGTAGGTGTGTGTGGCTACCACATGAAATTTGAGCCAGTATGCTAACTGAACTAATGCTGCAGTGTGAAAAAGGTTTCTGTATTCATCTTGCATTCTGGGATACAGAGGAAAAATCTGACAAAAATATTGCCAAGTAGCAGGTTGATACAGATTTAAGTCAACCTTGAAAAGGTCTCTCTTGATTTCTTTCCCTGTGCCTTCGCTTTGGGTGTCGCATAGCATTTAAATCAATTTTATGCCATTTTGCCTGAGGCTGTCAGCAAGGTAATACACAGATGTGGATTAAAACCACAAGAAACTGCATGCATTCTATCATGATTTAAAAAGCAGTAGTAACTAAATGGATAGCGTGTGTACCATATCAAGCAGTTGCAGAACTGTGTTTAGTAAAAAGTGGTAGTTACTAATAGCAGTAGTCACTCACCATTTTATAAATTCCTGAATTAACTACCAGAGAGTGTGATCAGTTAGTTACAGCTCAATCTTCATTCATTTCAAAAGGTTTGAGCTGCTTTCCTGGTGAACTCCTTAAAACGAACAGAAGTTGCAAAATAGCACTGCTTAGAGGATTGTGTATCTACTTGTTGATCCCAGAAGGTGATTGTACATGCACACAACCTTGTGTTCATATGTTGGAAGTCAACAGTATAAATTAGATGTGCATCTGAATGCAGAAGTTACTGGTTTGCACTATATCGAATTTTCAATATATGGAATCCCTTATGTGTTCTTGTGCTCACAAAAGGCTCTTGATCTAATGGATGCCTCCACTAATGGATGAAGAAGGGATGCGATGTTATGCTAATTTCTCCCTGCATCCTGCAGTCTTGCAGTGCCACTCAAAACTTGTTCAGCCAGTTGAGGAACCCTTTGGAAGAGGATGGAAGATGGTATGGGGTGTGACAGTCATCACAATCACTGTTAGCCCCGGTATCGGCTTGATCATAGAATCAAAATTGTAGAGTTGGAAAGGATTCCAAGGGTCATCTAGTCCAATGCCCTGCACTGCAGGAATCCCAACTAGATCATACATGGCAGATGGCCATCCAACTGCTGCTTAAAAACCTCCAAGGGAGGAGAGTCTATCACCTCTCAAAGGAGTCTGTTCCACTGTTGAACAGCTCTTACTGTCAGAAAGCTCTTCCTGGTGTTTAGTCAGAGTCTCCTTTCTTGTAACTTGAATCTATTGATTCAAGTCCTAGCCTTCTATGTGACAGCCCTTTATATATTTGAAGATACCGTAACTCTCATATCTCCTCTCAGTCTCCTCATATTCAGGCTAAACATTTACAACTCCCTCAACTGTTTGTCATTAGGCTTGGTTTCCAGAGCCTTGATCATCCCTCCTCTGCACACGTTTCAGCTCATCAATAACTTTCTTAAACTGGGGTACCCAGAACCCGGCACGTCACTCCAATTGTGGTCTGACCATGGCAGAATAGAGTAATGCTCTGACTTCCCTTGACTGGGACACTATACTTCTGTTGATGCAGCTTAGCATAGCATAAGCCTTTTTGCTGCTGCATCACACTGTTGACTCATGTTAAGCTTGTGGTCTACTGAGACCCCTAGATCAAAAGGGTACAAATTTGAATCCACACATTGTTTGTGTATTTGGATATGCACTTAGTGTGAATCCACATTTACATTGGGGTATGAATGGAATGTGTGTTGAAAGGTGCACCCCATTGAAAGTAATGTGGTTCAAATAGACAGATATATGTCTGACATGTTAGAAGTTGCTGGTTGGTGTAGAGAAGTACGTTTTGTATTGTATTCAGGCCTTATGATCTGCCCTTTTTCATGGCTTTAGGTGAAATTCTAGCAAATGATAATTCAACTCAAAAGCATTAAACATTTATTTTTTATGTTTGAACATAAAAAATAAAATTGAACATTTATGTTTAAGGTAAGTAGTAAGAATTCAGATAAAATACTACAGTATGTTATCAAGATACAAGAAATAACTTGTATCTTGTAATAGGACCTGCATTTTCTTTGCTTTGTCCTAAAAAATAGTTGAAAAACTTACAGTGAAATATATAGTGGAACTTTTTCACTGGCATTGCTTAAAACATCACTCATACTGATTGACAGTGAACTCAGTTTATTATCTCTGGAGCACCTTAAAGGTTAATAGGCATTTGCCAGAACAAATGCAATCTAAATTTTAGATATGACATGATTAATGGAAATTAACATTAGTTGGGTGGCAAGAAGAAAATAGATGCTTAAAACAACAGGTGACAAATTGCTTAGACAATAGATGCTTTACAAGAGAGGTTTTAGAAGGTTTATATCTCTGTTCATAGAGGTACCACATATGTAGCAGCTAAGAGTGTTTTTGAGATTTTAAACACCCAGGTTCAAATTTCTGCTCTGTTCTGAGATGGGTAAATAACCACACGCCAGCTTAATCCTGACTCATGATAATGAGTATTGTGAGGTTACAAATTCAGCTACTATAAATGTAAAATGTATGCTATAAATGTAAAAAGAGAGAGAAAAGATTAATTCTGTTATGTGTTTGTTCAGGATTACTACCTCTCAGTTTATTGTTGTGTTTCATTTATTGTACGTCTTTACTTGAACCCACCATATTAATCACAATAATACGCCAACTTTTATTTTAGTATAGAATATTTAAAAGATTTGATATTCCAGTGAGATTGTTACTTTTACTTTGTATAGCACATCTCATGCTAGATTTATAAACTGCTTTTAGAACACTTCTATTTTTTCAAAAGTCACTTGTGCTCTATCATGGTGTAGTAGCTTCTGTTCAAGAAACCTAAATCCAAGCTCAAGCTGGTCATGTAGAATTGGTTGCACAGCTATTTTGATCTAAGTTGTAGTTATTCTAGATCACAATTTTTACATTCAGTTCTGCGTGTTAGTTAAGGATTCTTTTTGCCACTATTAATTTTTAAAAGGGTTTCTCATAGAATACAAATTAACCATTCCCCAGTCCTCCCTTCCTTTTCTCACCCCCTTTTTATCTGCAAATGTCATTGTTTGGTCTATTCTTAAAAGTAAACAATATAATACATACGGGTAGAATGTGTGGTATCCATTGATGACTGTCTGCTGATAGAAAGCTTCAATAAGCAGAAAAGGAAGGGATGCAATTTTTGCTCTGTAGTGTCCCAAGCACATACCAAATCTTTTCCAAAAGATTGGGAAACCCTCTGGAGTAAATTTGGAGAGCTGCATTGTGCTGCAAAGGGAACAAAGGAAAGGAGGATAAATAAGGTGTATTTAAAAGGCATATGTAACAGTTATATGTTTACCATGTTTTTCATTTGCAGTTTATCTAATAGTTGTGAGTTGCTTTTGCATGTCTTGGAAGTGTAGGCAGAGTAACAGAAATGGTAAAAGCTGTCCCATTCCTTCACAACTCCAAATATATTTTTCAGGAATACATTCATCTATAGGAAACATTGCTTAGTGATTTTTCTTTCTGAAACATTTGAAATGAAACATTGGTTTTTGATCGGTAAAGGAAAATAAAGTATTTCTTTTTTCTCTACATCATCAAGCACAAACACTGAAAGAAGAGAAGCTCAAATGTTTTCATTTTTTAACTGTTAAGTTTTCAAAATATTTTGCTACATGTTGTATACAGCTGCAATATTTTGCATGGAATCATAACAAAACAATAAAATAACAAAAGAACAAAGACAGGGCTTAGAATTTATCCAAAGCCAAATGAAAATAATAATAAATCTCTTAGTGTTTAGAATTAAGCCCTAAAAGGTCTATCCTCTGCCCAAGGGAATCCTGACTGTCCTTAAACATCTGCAGTAGACTGCTAAAACAGAATGCAAACGGCTTTTCATGGAGACTTCAAAAGATTCTTTGCAGTTACTTTCTATTTTCCTTTTTCTCAATGAAATAAAAAGGATGCTTTTGGAAAACACAAGTCAATTGTAGTAGATTTGCCCCTTCCAAATGCTCAAGATGCCTTTCAGTAACCGAGTCCCTATAAATAAGACATTGCAGCAGTTGTTTACTCTTGAGTCTCCTTGTTTTGATATACAGCACACCTGAGCCCCACATGAACTGTGCTTCTGCAAGTACCATTGAAATGAATAGCACTTAAGATGAAGCACTCTGAGGACTGGAGACTCTATGACATAATATATTGCTTAGCCTTATTCTTTAGTAGCTATTGATAGTTTGTTTCAGGCTATTTTCCACCTTGAGCCCTTTTGTCTTGTGATGAGAGAGCCCCTCAAGCCCTGGTTTTCTCATCTGGAGGCTTATGCCCAATCATTATGCCATATCCTAGCTGATCCGAATAGCAATTTGTGTTCTGTTGAGACACAAGTTGCCGCAGTTATGAAGTTTTGGAAATACTTTACTGTCTTCAAAGAACTACCATTGAATCTGTTCCAACAGGGAAAGCAAAGGGCAGCACATTCATATGCTTGTACACTCAGAAGTAAGTACCACAATATTCAATCGGCCTTACTGGCAGACAGCTGTGCATAAAATTGCAAACAATCAGTTCAGGTTTAACAATGGAACTGTTTTTAGAATATAGGCTTAATTCAACATTCATATTACTTACCTACATCCAAGTTTTTATCCATCTGCTTATGGCTATGTTTTTTGTGGGTTTTTTTTTTGTAAACAAGCTTTTGCACTGGCAAGTAAAGTGTGGGATAAACATTTTTACCTGTTGCAGTTTAAATATGCTATTGTTGAGGTTTGTCCTCAATAGTGGTTTTTGTAGATGTTTATAAACATATCATTGGATATATAGTGGTGAGGCTTACTCTTCAGTTAAGCACTGGAACATTTTTAGTCAGTAGGTTGGCTCCTATTCATTGAGGAGAGGCATATCTTATCATAAGAATATTGATCTATGTATGGAGAAGATGAGAATGAATCAAACATAAGTGTACATTTTGTAGGTCAGGGCCTGTTATTAGCTCCTTATAGGCAATAGAGGCCAGATGACACTGTATGTAAGCTGTTGGGAGCTCTGTAGGTAGCAGTCTATGGGAATGATTCTGCAGGTTTGATTAACAGAGCCCTGGAGACCTTAACTGGATCTTGGCATACAGGTTGCTTAATCTAAACAAAGCGTCAGAAAGATAGCCCAGGAAAACAAACCACGGATTTGTAAATATCAACTTCGTATTAGCCATTGTATAAATGTAAAGTTGTTGGGAAGTGGTTATCACAAAAAAATTATTTACATAAAGGCTGAATTTATTCTTCTGGCAGACTTTATCCAGATTGTTAAGGAAACCAGTTACGGTTTCATTACATCCCAGTTTAAGTGTTACGCTTTGTCCCAAGTGATATTTATTGATAGACATGTTCTAGTGTAGGCAGATTGATAATATTTCACTGGAATTGTGATTTTGAATAAATATGCTCTTCTCTCTCGCCAAGATAGCAGAATATTCGTCTAAAACAACTTTCTTATTTCCACTATAAAATTCTCATAGTAGCTTTTCGTTAACATTAAAAACATATTAACATTAAAAACCAGTAATAAACCCAGCAGTATGAGACAAAAACCAGTGGTGGTGGTGGTGGTGGTGGTGGTGTGTGTGTGTGTGTGTGTGTGTGTGTGTGTGTGTGTGTGTTTTGTTTAAAGGTGATGTGAATCTGTAGTTGGAATGAACAATATAAATGCAGCCTGGTGCTTAAACAATGATGGCACTGAGGGCTATCGCAACAAACCTTTCCTTATGATTAGACTATTAGAATAGTACATTGGTTTATCTCAAAGATGTTTTAAACAAGTGAGTTCATAATGCTGGTGGTTGTAGATGAGATAGAAATGCTTACTCTTTCATGAACATTCTTTCCTCACCAAAGATGTGGAAGCTTGCACAGGTGTCTGAAAGTATTAACATCTCCTCTGCCCCGCAGCTCCTGTTGTAACTTGATTTCTCTTCACCCGTGAAGTAAATCTTTGCCTTGTATTTCGTTTAAGATTCTTCTATTTGATCCATATTTATTGTCCATGGTGTAGTGTTTATGGTTAACAATCTTATGGCGTAAGATATTATATGTTATTTAATGCATAGATTGGAAGCATGCCTACTCTGTCCCTACAGAACCGGGGGGGTGGGGCAATAATGAATTTTGGGCTCAGGGCCACATTTGACTCATGATCAGTGTTAGAAACTCAGATATATAAGCTAATTGCCAAATGACACCTTACATCTAGATTATGGTCGCTGCAACAGATTGTCTAGGTGTCATTTTGTTGTTCTTGCTGCTGCAATGTAATTAGTTGTTATTATTAATATTATTCCTTTCATTTCTATGCTGCTTTATATTTTAAAGAAAAAAATTCAAAGCAATATACAACACATGGAACCATCAAATAAAACAATCCAGAATAAAACAAATTCAAGCTTCAAGGAAAATATTTTAGATCCTTCTCTAAGTGATATTTTGCTTTCCCCATATTTATTTACCTTTTAAAATTATATAGCTGCCCCATAGCAGAAGTACTTTAGGAAGCCAGTGTGATGTAGTGGTTAGAGTGTCAGACTAGGACCTGGGAGTTAAAACCACAGAAGGTGGTTAATGCATTTTGAATATGCTAAATAAACCTTGGATTCACCAGGATTTATTTATTTTTGTATTGGTGCAACATTTGCAGCATTTATGCTCATGATGAATAACATTCCACTGAAGTGAAGTTGGAGATGAAAATTAGGAATGTAGAGGCCCAGCAAGGGCAAGGGAGTAATAATGAATACTGTAAGTTTTTTGTTGAAAAATTTGAATTACTTGCCTGTGTGTATTATAGCATATCTGACAATGTGGATGTTTGTGAATAGAACACTTGGCTGGAGAAAGTTCCTCTGGCCTGTTGATGTCATGGTATTTTTAATTAACATAGGAAAATTGCACAGATTGTCTTTTTGTCCCCAATTTTCTCATGTGTGTGCATGTTCTCAGCATATTTTGTTACTCCCCTACTCTTTTCGGTGCTTCTAAATAACAAGAGTGTTTTTTAAAAATATTGTTAAGGGTTTGCATAGCTTGGAGACAACAAATGCAGTTTTCTATAGCAGGTTTCCATCTTGTTTCAACTATGCAGATAAAAAGTATTGCCAGCAAACATTTTATATACTTGAATCAGAAATGCTTGATTCTCTTTCTGTATTTAGAGGCAGCTGATGTTTTGGCATCCTTTTTACAATTTTATAATAGCTTTTCATGATGTAATTGTGACTGTTAAACAAATACAGTAGTAAAACCTGGTTTCTATGCAGGTCATTGTTCTGCTGAACAGACAGAAGAGAGGATTATGCTTTTCTGACATGATTTGTAAAATGAAAAAAACAGCAGCAACCTAAAAAACACCTTTGGGCTTAACATACTGTGTTAAAGGGTTCCCATGTAAACACAGGCTTCAAAATGCCAGGAAATTGTGGCTGTTAAGGGCCACACCCCAAACATGCATCATTAATATGGTGTGGTATCCTACCCTGTGGTTAGTTTCAGCTTCACAAGTACCTTGGAGCTGGAGGGCCGTAGGTGGCAAAGGTATGGACCCTACTCACAGATTTGTTTGTTCACTGCAACAGAAGAACAACCAGTTTTCCAAAACACATGGTATAATTGGATACATCTTTCTGCGGAAAAAAGCACCCCAGCAAAGCCTATGGAAGGAAAACACAGAACATCTGTCAGCTTGCCAGAATCCCTTATAAACTTTTAACTCATTCAGAATAAATAATTTCTCATCAATTTTTTCCCAACTTGGAGATGGACCATCCTTAAACATACCTTCAGGGCTGTCTTACCCATAGGCACTAGGGGGGTGGGGCACCGGGCTCTCAGGAGCGCTAGGCTGGGAGTCCGGGGCCCGAGAGTTGAGTCTGGGGAAGAGCCCATCTGTCGGTCGGAGCGCCAGGGTGGGCTCTTCTGTTGCAGGCGGCTCTGCGCCGTGAGTTCAGGGGCAACCGAGCCAGCGAGATGCTGAGGCGGCTGGCCGGCTCCACCCTCCTGCGCACCTGGGACTGGGCAACCGGGGGGGGGGCGCTGGGCGGATCTTTGCACCCCAGCGCTGCATATGCTTAAGACAGCCCTGCATACCTTTACACTGCCAAGTTTCAAATCGGTCAACTGAACTATAAGCCATAGATCCCCCCTTCTCTGATTTCTCATTATAATGGCAGAATGAATGAAACTTTATTTGTTTCAGCCATCGGCCACAGGCACAAAAATAAATGGCAGAATGAAATTTAGCTGACTTGTTCTTAACATTGGACCACAACTCTGGCCCTGTAATTAATTCTGTTTTATCAAGCAGTTTTATTTGTAAATAAATATAACTTCTAGGGTTATTATTATTATTATTATTTTTTAAAGCTTCATATCCTGACCTGGCATGATGGCATATAAAGTCTGGCCACATTAGGTGAACCAGACCTCTTAAAGGTAGTGAATGAACTTTCAGTGCAATATGATGCACATCTACTGTGAAGTAGGACCCCCCTGTGTTCAAATTGGGTTTATTCCCTAGTAGGTGTGTATATGATTTCAGTCTTAAGAGGTAAGAGAGAACATGCTCTCAGCCCTGCCTTTAAATTAGGTTTTAGAAATAGTGTAGCTTGAGAGCATATTTTATATTCAGAACAATTAGTAGAGCAAATATATTTGTTCCCTTGGAAACCATTTACTTTTTATAGAACCATATGGAGCATTTTCTTCTTAAGTGACTATTATAATAAAATTAACTATACAAGTGAAGCAACTTCCATTTTTCCAGCAAGTTGGGAATGCTTTGATTCTGTCCATTGTAAGCATATTTTTAAGAGGGCTTACTTCAATGCCAAATGGCTGTACTGTATGAATCTGTTTTGGAAAATGTGAGGTAAGCTTTGTTTTGAGTCTGTTTTAGTCTAGGTTGTCATTTTATCTATGCTAGACTGAGATAGTGTAATAGGAGAAGATATGCCAAGCTATATTACTATGAAAGCATGTGCAACTTTCAGTGATGGTGTAATGGTAAACTTTTTATGTACACGGGTGGTTCATGACAGCACCCCCCCAAAAAAAACTGTAAAAAATGAAGGCAACAATGTTGATCCATAATTGTTATTATTTCTCTACTCATTCATTGAACTTTCAAACTTCTTTCATCAAAAGTAGATCCTAGAGTGGCTTATCAAATGTTATATAAATGAGAGCACAACACACAAAAATAAAAAAGCATTATCAAAGTGTTAAAAACAACAGTGAAAGAGTACACTTTCTATGATCCTCAAACCAGTTCTTTGTTACAGTAATAATAGGACCTTGAACATTCAATTTCCACCAGAGGCCTATGCTAACAAATAAGCCCCAGAGCATAGGAGTCGTCTTTGCATCTAGATAGTGGGCGTACCACAGGAAGGGTGCCACTTCATAGAAGCCTTGTATCAGTGAAAGCCTTCTCCTCTCCTCCCCCACTCCCATTGGTTTATACAGGGAAAAGGTGTTCAGGGCTTTATTATGTCAATATTGAATTGAGCCTACTAACACAGCAGTGGCCAACGCAGATCCTGCAAAACATTTGTAATATGCACAGGTGTGACGGAAAAGTTTGTTTTGCTGGGCAGGTTGGGTCACCAAGTGTTTTTTGTAGATTCTGCTGCAAAAAGAGAAGACTCCCAAACCAGTTATGAGGGGTGTGGTGATAACTTGGGTCTGTTACTAGGAGTACCTCAGGAGTAGGGTTGTCAAAGGGTTGTGTAACTAACAGGAAGTACCACCTTGTTTAAGAACCAAAGTATTAAGCGGCAACAGCTGTGCAAGAACTGAGAAAGAACTGAAGTGAAATAACTGGAAATAAGCTGAGCATTTACCCTTTAGTCTAAAAAAAACAAACAAACCTGTAACATCTACCTGAAGTGAAGTAACTGAACACAAGCCACTGAAGTGTAAAAGAAGTTGTGCTTGATTAGAAGTCCATAACATCAGTTAGATTTAGTATAAATATTATTAGGTGAACGGTTTCCTGGAATAACATTATAACCTGAAGTACCCTTTGTTTTTCCTGCTTTGTGTCATAAACTTCCTTTGTTTAATAACATCTTATTTGATCAAATGCCTGAGACTCCAAGTTAGGAAGTTTCCCCTCACACAAGTCCCCCACGAGATAATCTGGGGTAATTTGTAGAAATTTTTGATAAAGTACCATGGTTGCACTATATTTAAGTGAGGGCCTGCCCAACGGCGCCAGAATGAAAAAGTGCCATTGCGCCATCGCAACAGGTGCATCAGTCAGCCATCTGGAGGTTGAGTTCTGCTCTTGCTATAGCTTCTGGATTGACTTCAAGGGTACAGAGATTACATTACAGTACTCTTAACAAGAGCCACCAAGGCAAATCCATCCCAGTCCAGAAACAGACGTAAGTGGTGTATCAGCCAGAGCTGGAAATAGGCACCCCCCCCTCTCTGTGTGTATGTGTGTGTGTGTGTGTGTGTGTGTGAGAGAGAGAGATCATCAAGAGCACACCATTCATTTAATACCTGTATACAAGAACCATATATCAACCTATCGTGCCAGGTTTCAGCCTAAGTTGTTGGACCTCATTCAACCCCTGCCCCCAGGGAGTGGTTTAGCATAAAACAGCTTCATCTGGTTATAATGGCAAGGAGGAATAGAGCTTGGTATCATCTGCATATTGGTGGCAACGAGCCCCAAATCTCCGGATGAGTGCTCTTGGCAGCTTCATACTGATGTTAAATAGCATGTGGGACAAGATTAAATCTTGCAGGATGCCACAGCATAACTGGATGGGAGACTATTAATGGCACTCCCTCCCTCATGGACTAAAAGGATGTCTCATGACAACCAGAAGTTGTGCTTTAAGTGTGGTGTTCCCAGCTCTATGGAACTTCCTATATTAGACATCGGGCAGCACTGTCCCTGCTAAATAAAAAAAATCCTTCCAGTAGCACCTTAGAGACCAACTAAGTTTGTTATTGGTATGAGCTTTCGTGTGCATGCACACTTCTTCAGATACCAACATCCCTGCAGCTTGGAGCAAAACCACCATGATGTCATGGTTGTGATTCCTAACTCACAGAGCCTCTTGAGAATACAATGGTCAATAGTATCAAAAGGTGCTAAGAGATAACAAGAAGGAATATGGTCATTTTAGGAATATGGTCCTTTGGGAGAGGGAGATTTCTGAGAGAGGGAGAGGTTCTACTCTTGCATTTCTTCCCAGCATTCCTTAATTCCTAATTGCCATGGGTTAAGTCTGACTGTCTACCCAGGAAGGGGGATGGGGTGATGCAGAATTAGGTCATCCTGTCTCATGACATAGCATTCTTGCCGTTGTCTGTTCCCCATGGCATTCCTAGTCAGCCTTTGAATCATAGTCCCAAAGAAAAATTATGATACTTCTATCTGTCTGTGTCACTCAGCATACTCTCAGTATAAATGCAAAAGTAAATGTTGGAGTCCCTGCAGATTAATTTCAGCAGCTAATACCTGTATAAACTGTTGCATAATTTAGCTGACATATAACTTTCAGGTGTAATTTTAACTGATCCCACGATCACTTAAAATAGGTAAAATATCATGCAGTTCCCGCCACAAAGCATGGTTTATTTAAGGAGCCTGTACTTCCACCCATAGCTGCCAAGTTATCCCTTTTTTTAAGGGATATTCCATTATGCTGAATAGGTTTCCTCGCGAGAAAAGGGAAAACTTGGCAGCTATGCTTCCACCTCAAGACAGCTGACCTATCCAAATTGGGAATCAAATGAATTTCATGGGCTTGCAGGTTTAGAGGTAAAGGTAGAACTGTTATAAGGGATCAATTAATGCTTTCCCATGGGAGTAGGAACACACAGGCAATCCCAGTACTGGAACGATAGCAGAATTACTATACCAAGACTGTTTATTCCATTTCCTCTGTGTGATACAATTTTACTACACCAGTCAGATGGGTGGTGTATAAATAATAAAATGGTGATGATGGTGATGGTGATTTGGCTTATGCCACCAATCTCAAGGGGTTCTCTTGCACGACAATGCTGCTTTTCATTTGTGCTGTGAAGAGCGACCCCATTTGACCAGTGGGACCGCATGGGGAGAATAAAGAGCATGGAGTCAAAAGCATGCTTTGAAAAGGGCCTAGGATGGAAAAGAAGTTCACAAGATGTAGTGCAAAAATTAATTAGGAATTGCAAGCCTCATAAATGAAGGAAATTGACTTATACAGGGTGCACCTCCCTTGCCAGTGTGGGATCTATGTGTTTAATAAGATAATTCTTAGTAATGTTGATTAATGATTAATAAATATTGATTATATATTGACATTTTTTTACTTTATTTCATTTACATTCCTAAAAATTCAGGTTTGACAACTTTGTACTCTGGCATTTAGGTAACCCTGACCTAGAGGCTCTCATTGATAATCTAAATTCAGCCTTCGTAGTATGAGTGCAATAACTAGTTGATTTAATCATTTAAAATTGCTGACGGAAGGATGGAAAGTGGGAAGGTGAATGCCATGAGTAAAGAGGTGTGGTTGCGGAGCAGTGTTTCTCAGACAGTGGGCCAGGATGCACCAGTGGGCTTTAGGCAATGTTCAAGTGGGCTTCAGTGCCATAGCCTGCCCAGTGCCTCTTCTCTTGCCTTCCCTGCCCCCAAGTCATGACATAGCCTTCAACTGATTCCAAAACCAGCTGGAGCAATGGTGGCAGGGAGAAGAGTTCAGGGGGAAAAGAAAAGGGAAAGGAAGTTCTCTTCCTCTGAGGAGAAACCACCACAGGAAGTGCTGAAGAAAATTAGGAAGGAAGCTAAAATGTTAATATGCACCATGAATGTTAATAAAAAAAAAGTACAACAAACAGGGAATAGAAATGAAAGGGATAAGGAAGGAAAGGTGTTGTAGGAGGAAGAAGTGAATATAAAAAACCAGAGAGGAGGGATGAAATACACTATTAGCAGTTGGAGGAGAATAAGGTTCAAGTTGAATGTAAAAGGTGAACGGGAGAAGAAATTACAGGAGATGGGAGGCATGTGGAGGTAGGAAGGGAAAAAGAAAAAGCCACCTTCATCCGATCAGCAAATTCTGCCTAAAATGGGGACACTGAGTCGCAATACCTCCATAGCAAATTTCTGTACTTAGCTTGAGGAAAGTTAATCGATGGAACTCCTCACCGCAAGGAAAACACAGTTGTGAAGTATTTACATATTTCCAAAGATGGATGACATATTACGGTAGTAGAAAGTGATGTCCATTATTGCCAGTTGATTGTCAAACTTGCCCACTATTTTGTAACTGCTTTTGCTCCTGCACCACCATTTTGTCACTGGCTGACCTCAGTAATTTTCAGCCATCTGAAGTGGGCCCTGGGGCTACAAGGTTTGAGAACTCCTGCTCTGGAGCTGAAAGTCTGGAAATTCCACATACATTGTGAGGCATGGATGGATTCAGGTTGAGAGGGAAAGGGAGTGGCAAAGATTACGAACATTTTTCTCCAGTAACCAGAAACTGCCTTTCTACTACAGTGATTGATGTGTAATATAGTCCTTGTAATGCTAGCATAACGTCATTGGGATGCTGAGCAAGTATAGCAGTTTCTAATTATTGACATTTCAGCTATATAAAGACAGGTTCTTAGTGGTTTAACAGATTTTTATAAGTGACTTGCATTTTATCTGTACAAGCAAAATTTGTGCAGAGGTGAGAATAAACGTTTTGAGTTTTTCTATTTTAAGAGTGATCCTAATGTCTTACATTTTACATTTGGATCCATGTGCCTTAGTATTCAACAGTATAGTATCGGTGAAAGTAATGGGACAAATTTCTACTATCAAACATGTGTGCCAAAATACAAAATGAAGAATCTCATAATTTTAAAGCAGCCTTTAAGTCTAATTTGTATTGTCAATACACCCCACCCCTTATATTGCCTCAGAAGAAGATGAAACTTGATTGAAAATGTGGTTTTGTCATGTGCGTAGCATTATAGACTTGGTTTTGCTCAAAGTATTTTCTGTCCTCTTTCAGTTTTGGCAAACGTTCTGCAGGAAGCTTCAGACGTGGCTGTGAATGCATTGTTCTAGAGCCATCTGAAATGATTGTGGTAAGCATAACTAGATGAATGTCTGTGTTAAGGAAATGTACAGTTATGTATTTGAGAAGTGTATCATTTGCCATCTTTAAAATGAGTTGCGTATATTCTGGTGTATAAGACGACTGGGCGTATAAGACGACCCCCTACTTTTCCAGTTAAAATAAAGAGTTTGGGATATACTCGCCGTATAAGAAATATGACCCTGCGTATAAGACGACCCCCGCTTTTGAGAAGATTTTCCTGGGTTAAAAAGTAGTCTTATACGCAGGAATATACAGTAGTTGCTTGGGTTTTAAAATAGGTTAATTTAATGAAGACCATGGAAAGAAAGTTCTATGTCCCTTCCAACTCTGCAATCTATGTTTCTAGAACTCCTGTCTCCTGCATCCACCTGCAACCCTTGAAAAATGTGTCTAGAAAGGGTGTGTGTGTCCTGAACTATATAGGACGGTGCTGGACAGCTCTCTGGATCCCATCCCATGTTGCCCAGGAGGAGCCCCCACCCCCAGTTGTCCGAACAGGTTTCTTTAGGCACAAGTGGCTGCAGAGGGAATGAGTCTATGGGAAACTTTCCTCCCATGAACTTTCTTAAGTTAACTTGCCTGAGGATCCAAGTCATTATGTGTACAATAGGTATGCATACAGGATAACTATATTTTATCTTTTATACAGATTAAAATTCAGTGTTGAATAAGGAATCCTAGTTTTGTAGGAATTTTAAAGATTTCTTTAAGATAGCTGGATTTAGCAACACACCTGGAGATACTGCCAGAATATCCCAAAGAACGGCAGTGCCAAAGAATGCTCCCAACTACCGCACAATTGCGCTCATTTCACACGCTAGCAAGGTTATGCTTAAAATTCTACAAGGCAGGCTTAAGCAGTATGTGGACCGAGAACTCCCAGAAGTGCAAGCTGGATTTTGAAGGGGCAGAGGAACCAGAGACCAAATTGCAAACATGTGCTGGATTATGGAGAAAGCTAGAGAGTTCCAGAAAAACGTCTACTTCTGCTTCATTGACTACGCAAAAGCATTTGACTGTGTCGACCACAGCAAAGTATGGCAAGATCTTAAAGAAATGGGAGTGCCTGATCACCTCATCTGTCTCCTGAGAAATCTCTATGGGGGACAAGAAGCTACAGTTAGAACTGGACATGGAATAACTGATTGGTTCAAAATTGGGAAAGGAGTACGACAAGGCTGTATATTGTCTCCCTGCTTATTTAACTTATATGCAGAATTCATCATGTGGAAGGCTGGACTGGATGAATCCCAAGACGGAATTAAGATTGCCGGAAGAAATATCAACAGCCTCAGATATGCTGATGACACAACCTTGATGGCAGAAAGTGAGGAGGAATTAAAGACCCTTTTAATGAGGGTGAAAGGAGAGAGCACAAAATATGGTCTGAAGCTCAACATCAAAACAACTAAGATCATGGCCGCTGGTCCCATCACCTCCTGGCAAATAGAAGGGTAAGAAATGGAGGCAGTGAGAGATTTTACTTTCTTGGGTTCCATGATCACTTCAGATGGTGACAGCAGTCACAAAATTAAAAGACGCCTGCTTCTTGGGAGAAAAGCAAAGACGAACCTAGACTGCATCTTAAAAAGCAGAGACATCACCTTGCTGACAAAGGTCCGTATACTATTTACAGGTAGGTAGCCGTGTTGGTCTGACGTAGTCAAAACAAAATAAAATAAAAAATCCTTCCAGTACCACCTTAGAGACCAACTAAGGTCCGTATAGTTAAAGCTATGGTTTTCCCAGTAGTGATGTATGGAAGTGAGAGCTGAACCATAAAGAAGGCTGATCGCCGAAGAATTGATGCTTGCAAGAAGTCCCATGGCCTGCAAGAAGATCAAACCTGTCCATTCTGAAGGAAATCAGCCATGAGTGCTCACTGGAAGAACAGATCCTGAAGCTGAGGCTCCAATACTTTGGCCACCTCATGAGAAGAGAAGACTCCCTGGAAAAGACTCTGATGGTGGGAAAGATTGAGGGCACAAGGAGAAGGGGATGGCAGAGAACTGGATGGTTGGACAGTGTTCTCGAAGCTACGAACATGAGTTTGACCAAACTGCGGGAGGCAGTGGAAGACAGGAGTGCCTGGCATGCTCTGGTCCATGGGGTCACGAAGAGTCGGACACGACTAAACAACTATACAACAACAGATGACCCTCATGGCACCTTCCAGCTCTACAAAATCTAAGTAAAAATTCTTGTCACTACATATAGGGAATATTTACATTTTTAAATACTTCCTTTTGGTGCCTGATTTCCCACTCTCTCTGCTATAATTGGATTAATCACCATATGAAACAAGGGCATTACCCCTCTTCGTATTTCAAGCAGTGGGTGTAGAGCCTCACAATACAGTATTGCAGCTAATACTACCTCACACAATACTTGCAGTAGCATTCAGAATTGGGACAAAGTTCTTTATAAAATAGTTGTTGCATGCTTTGTCATAGCTCAGAGCCTTATCAAATACAGTGTTACCTTAGCAGCTGAGCATCCAGATTTCTACCATCTCCAAAATAGAAATGGCTGTGTGGAAGATGCAAAATACAATACTTGTTGTAGGTGTGTATTAGAATATTTTTTGTGGGGGTTGACATTATTATAGTAACTTTGTGCAGTTTTCCTTCACATCTTTCTTTTTTTCTTCTTAAAATCTTGCTTGCTTTAGAGGAAATAGGATGCTGTGTTTTAGAAGAGCTAGCTCCCACAGGATGGGAGGGGTAGCTCCCCAATGACTTTTTGAGATCAGCCGGAAGGCTTCAAGTTTGCTTCCTTCAGAAATGTTCTTTTTTCTCCCCAGTAAGAAACTAGCTTTCTGTGTGAGAGAGTAAAAAACAGATGCTTCTAAATACACAGGTTTGCACAAGAACAGTAGGTCAGTTGTAGAATATAGGAATGTCAACTGAGTAATTGTCTTAATAATTATGCCTGCTCATTCTCACTATGTAGGAATAGCTTCTACTGTGGAAAATGAAAAAAGTTTTATAACTTACTGCTGATTTCTGTGAGAGTACCATTTCATGTGTTCTATCTCAAATTGAAATGAATGCCCGTGCTTTCTAATTGTAGCAGAGAAGAGGCCATCCATAACCTTATTTATTTTTATCATATTACAAAATGTATTTTTTGCTATTAAATATGCCTTTTTATCAGGTGGATTATATGGATGAAAATGAAGAATATTTCCAGCGACAAGCATCTCATAGACAATCTCGACGGAGATTTAGGAAAATCAATCAAAAAGGAGAAAGACAAACAATTATTGACACTGTGGATGCTTATCCTGTAGGGAAACCACCGTTACCTAGAGGTTATCACACGGTAAGCCATCCAGATTATTTTGATAGTGTAACTTAAATTTGAATATTAACAATTGCCAAATGCTCGTTCTCATTTTGTGAAAGATTCACATGGCCACAATTTGCCTTTCTTAAAATTTCATGTGCAGGAGATTCTTTAGCAGCTATAAAGAAGAAACTGAACTTGTAGTTAAGAGTATATTATCTGTCATTGGAATAGTTTAGAAATACTGCTTTTGGAGCAGATCAGCTTCAAAATGCCAGCTTAAAACACTATTCAAATTTTATCTCTGTAATAGATCATTGTGCTGGCTTTATTTAGTTTAAAATACATCAATAAACCAATCACTGAAACATTAAGTTCTGTGAATAGCCACTTTTTCTTGAAGCACTATCATCTGTTTAGGCCATTATTTTGCTTTATCTCTTCTCAGCATGAGAAGTAGACCAGAGCGGGTTGTTTATAATGACGTGACTAATATCAAATTGTTCTAACAAATCTACACCATGCCTTTATCATCTGAGAGAGCATTATGTCTATATTGCTTTAGCCTTCAAATTATAATTATTCTGCATTCTCAAACTGATGGAGAAAAGTCTTCACAGTTCATCACT
The DNA here is from genome assembly GCF_963506605.1 of Zootoca vivipara. Lineage (NCBI taxonomy): Eukaryota > Metazoa > Chordata > Lepidosauria > Squamata > Lacertidae > Zootoca > Zootoca vivipara. The sequence continues at coordinate 42,135,707 of NC_083284.1, forward strand.
GTAGTGTAGAATTACAAAATTGCAAACACTGATTTTCAAAATGGGAGAAACCTGTATCTGTGTTCTATGTGTGTAAGTGCTAAAGATGGCTGTTACATTAAAACATTTGTCATCGTCATCATCATCATCATCAAGTATTGTTTCTTACTAATTCACAGTATCAGCTGCACATTGCAGGAACTCATTTGGCACCAATGCAGTTCATATTAGCACTTTCCATTATGCAAACAGTATTCTAGTACATAATTGTATGGGGAATTATGGCATTTACACATACCTATAAAATTATAAATGTCTTGGGACCAGAATGTTCTCCTTGGGACTGCATCCTTCTGCATGAAGTTGCCTATCAGTCATAATCTGAAGCCCTGCTCTGTTCTGCCACCAAGGGTAATGGTAGCATGAGATTGGGCCTTTCCTTATCTGTGTAACTTTCTCTTGATAGAGGCTTGACTGGCCACATCATAAATGGTTTTTATGTGGCAGTCAATACATTTTTATTTCATCAGGCTTTGAATAAGTTTCAACTTGTAAGTTATCTTTGTTTCTTACTTTGTTTTTATTGTAGTTTTGTTGCTTTCACTTTTTTTCTAATAAGAACATGTTTTGTTAATCTGAATTGCCTTGAGGAGCAAAAGGCAGTGCCACCATATTTCTATAAATAATAATACTCAGTATTGTTGTGTGGCAACAAAAAAAACCCCTCACAATCACGTATATTGATGCTGAGTGTTGCATATTTAACAAGTATTTTAATATTTCTTTTCTCAAAGCTCAAGAGAGGTATACAATCAAGTAAAACAAACATTTGAAATTACTATAAGCACCTCAAAAATACACTTTCACTCAAAGACTTGACAAACCAGAAACATTTCACAACCCTCATGAAAAGGGAACCAGCATCTCCCTATATATTGCTAGTTCACATTATTTATCTTCACATAATTGTATTCCTGAGCTGATATGGAATACAGTTCTTCATGCAGGGAATAAAAGTCTCCCAAAATGAGTATGTGAGCTATTCTTTAGTGTTTCTGATTAACTCTGTAGGAACTCAGAGTTCCTCACAATACAAAGCCTCAGGTACATAGCCATTTGAGATTCTTCATGTGCTCTCTCCGATTTTAAAGTACTGGGGATTTCCCACTATTTCCTTTCCTAAAAATTATGTTCCTTCTTGTCAATTTCCACCTACAATTCCACCTGCAACTGTTAGCACCTATGTCTCTTCTTAATTGTCCAAGTCTTTTCTTAGATGTCTTGTGAGATTCTTCAATACTTAGGTGTTTTGCTTGTATGACAGAAGGCTTGATTTTTCAGGTTTTGATGTAACCCCAACTTTCATTGTAATTTTACGATGGACAATTTACTGAAATCTAATAAGTTGATTTGTGGTGTACTAATATGGCATACTTCTTGATCAGTTTTATGAATGACTAAAAGGAAAATGTTAATTTATGATCATATGTTCCCATTACTCAAAGTTAATCAGTTTGTTTGAGGGAAGACATGCCTCTCCAAACACATGGTAGGAACATGCAAATAACCTCATTTTAGATACGGTTTTCTTATATGTACCCACAGAGAGTTTAGAGATGCAACTCTTCCTTTTTGTGCTATACATACCAAGGCAGGAAAACATGGCTGCCAAATAAAATATGAATTTCTTTACAGTGTTCTAGTTTCTTTTAGGGTTATAATATGTAGATATACTGATTGAGATAGTATGTGTTCAGCTGACTGTGTTTCAAAGACTAGTGTACATAATGACAAAGTGAATATATGTTATGTTTTAAAGGAAAGTGCTTGACAAATACTAGCAATGCTGCTACTATACTGTTGTATGTTAAGTAGCCATATGGATCAGGGAGAGTATTTACACCAAACTCATAAGTCCATTTAAGAACCTTCCTTACATAATAGCATTAGTTTCATAATAGTACTATATGTTTTGAGCATCTCTGATAATGTTCATCTTTTCCTTTCCTCCTATATGGCATTCATTTCATTTTGGCTCACAGGAATGCACTAAACAGCAGGTATTGTAACTTATGTGTATGGTCCTCTAACCCTTTACATCCCCTCCCCCATTTTGGAGTGTAACTAATGTCTTAATACTAGTTTGCTGTTGCTAAATTTGTGCTGCATCCATTCTGTTACACTATATGATACACAGTTTACCTTCAGTTAAAATCACTCAAACTGAATGTAGATAGAGCCTAGTGACATCACCATTACTTGCATTTCAGTTTTTACCTTAAAAAAATAATACATTCATTTCCTGTGGTGGTGTCTTTCGTTGTTAGAAGTTGTCATGTGATATCAGTAGATGACATACAGAAATGATAAAGTACTCACATTGAACAGAACATTCTCCATTTATGTCCTCATTTAATATCCATTACCTAACCAGTGTCTCTATCTTACTCTTTAGCTGTTGCATTTTGAAGCAGAAGTTTGTAGATAATGCCTCTGATACAAGCTGAATATTTGTAGGGTGTACTGTTATAAAACAGATTACTTTGATTCTGCTCTATATTAGTTGCACCTAAAGATACTATAGAAACCACACGTTCCTAAAATACAGAAGGTGTTGAAACACAAACTGGAATGGAAGCTGGAGGGGAGGGACTTACAGAATTACTTTAATTATTTTTGGCAGTATTTTCACTTGTTTAAAATTTAAAGTGTGATATTTTGTTATGAACTAGCTAGTAAGAGTTAATTTTATGTCACAGTGTTATGATTTTTGTTAGACTATTGTAAGCAAGCAGTGAAAAACATGCATAAAACATATAATTATTATGGTTATATTATCCTTCCAGTGCTTTATCTTGCATACAAATTTAAGGTAGTAATAGCATAATCACTATAGCATAACTGGTTTTTGTTTTTTTTAAAATTGCAATCACGGTGTGTTTGTGTGAAATTATGACTGAGAATGCCACATACACAACATCAGAAGGCATCTTATTGGAACGCTGGTTGATAAAAGGATACTGAATATAATATGTCTCTGTGTGTAATATATGTAGATGCTTTGATGTTTTCAACTCAACATAAATAGAAAAGCTGTCCCTGGCAGGAGAGCACAAGGTTCACTTTGGAGCTTCCTCAGCCCCACTCTTCTCTGCCTCATTTCTCTTTTCATTTACTACCTGAATTGGTACTGTTTATGAACATTCTGTACTATCACAGCAGTTGTCAATAGCTATTTTAACCCCATCTGCACACCTGGCAGTGAATCCAACACAGTTATGTAAGCATTAGGGGGTATGCATAGACTGCAACAGGGGTGGAAACCTCCCCTAACCCTCACAGGCCATATTTCACAGTTGTCAGTGATGTCAGGTGATGAGCCTCTTTGAAGGTGCACTTGCACCTTCAAAGAGGGTTGCTACAGGAGCAAGAAATGATTTGTATTCAAACCACTGCTAAAATGGAGTCGTTGTGGCCCCCCCCCCAGTTCATTTTCGCAGATGTTTCAGTGCAAACCACTTTCTGCTCCTGGGCCAAGGTGTGCTTCCGCCATTCATCAGCTGATGGTTGGTAGAATCATGCCTTGCTCCAGCTAAATAACAGGAGCTCACTTTAAGCTCCTAGTTGTTCCTTTGATACTACAGGTGAAACTTGGAAAATTAGAATATCGTCGAAAAGTGCATTTATTTCAGTAATGCAACTTATTATTTTTTCATTTTCTTTTAATTTTCACAAATGCTTTCTTTTGGAAATTCCACAGTAATAAAACAAATAGTTACACTAATACAAAAATAAACATTGATATTACATTTCATTAATTACATTCCATTTATAATTGACCCGCCTAACGACAAATTACAATTACAACAAACAAAGGCTTGACATATCTTGCTTTGCATGTCATGCATCTATCTCATATATTAGTTTCACTTTTTAAGTTGCATTACTGAAATAAACACTTTTCGACGATACTCTAATTTTCCGAGTTTCACCTGTATGTCAGTATCTGCATGGTTTGTCAGTAACAGCCAGGTGGGTCAAATATTTTTAAACCAACCCAGCTCCAAATTCTGGGTAATAGAATCACAGAATGGTAAAATTGTAGAGTTGGAAGGAATCCCCAGGGCCATCTAGTGCAGCCCCCTGGAATGCAGGAATCTCACTAGATTATACATGACAGATGGCTATCCAACCTCTGCTTAAAAACATCCAAGGAAGGAGAGCCCACCACTTGTGGTGGGAGTCTGTTTCACTGTTGAACAGCTCTTACTGTCAGAAAGTTCTTCCTGTTATTTAGTTAGAATCTCCTTTCTTATAACTTGAATATATTGGTTCAGGCCCTAGCCTCTGGAGCAGGAAAAAATAAGCTTGCTTATTGTTGTGACAGCCCTTTAGATGTTTGACGGCGGCTCTCATGTCTCCTCTCGGTCCCCTCTTTACCAGGTGAAACATACCCAACTCCTTCAACTGTTCCTCGTAGGGCTTGGTTTGTATTTGTAATAGATATGTGTAAGGTGAAATATTTTTTTACTAGTAAGATAGATAATGCATCAGAGACCACTGTATCTTTTTATGTATTGTTCAGGAAAGGTGAAGATCAATATATTTGCTTGACTTCACACCATTAATACAATTCTGTAAAAAAATAATATTAATAATACTGTGTTACAGTTGTACCTTGGTTGTCAAACGGAATCTGTTCCACTTCTGAAAACGTTTGACAACCAAGGCATGTTTTCCGATTGGCTTCAGGAGCTTCCTGCACTCAATCGGAAGCTGCAGAATCTACGCCAGTCATTCGGCTTCCAAATAACATTTGCAAACCGGAACACTCACTTCCGGGTTTGCAGCATTCGGGAGCCAAAACATTCGAGTTCCAAGGCGTTTGGGATCCAAGGTACGACTTTACTCTGTTTGCAATCTATGTCTAGCTGTATATCTAAAGTTAGTGGTTTAATACTTAATAGTAGCTTAACACTATTAATTTCAATGGTTTGCCATAGGCTGCATTTTTTAATACTTTCAGTTGTAATATTTCATCCTAACATCTGAAATCCTATAGAGATTAGCGGCATCTGAGGGTAGAAGTCAAAAGTAGTTTTTGTACTAGACAAAATAAACAGGTACTAAGTATTCCTAAAGTATAATAATTTAAGAACATTTAGGGCTTTGAATTTTTTGATGTATGTTAGGATGGAAGGATTTATTTGCTGTAGTGGCATATTTAACTTTGTTTTGCTTACATATATCCTAAATTTATTTTTTCATGAGGTGCTTGAGTAAATATTCTTAACTCATAGCCAGTATTATTTAATTTTTTTGTCATAGCGATGTGGCCAACGTATGGATAACAGCATGAGATACTGTTACAGTTTCCGTTGCCTGTGTGTGTGTGTGTGTGTGTGTGCACGCGCACGCGCACAATTGAAAGAAGTGCACAGCAGTTCAAGGTACTGTGTGGTCTGTTTACCCAAGTTTCAGCTTCTGTCTGAGGATACCTTTCTGTCTCTATACATTACATCATCTTTGCTGCAAATGTGTATGTCCACTGGGATTTGCTCTTCTTTCATTCCCCTTGGAAGAAGAGCTTGTATTGATGCCATAATTGGACCCATCTTTTGGTTGCTTTGGAAATTCATTGTAATAAGGGTGTTGTGTATCAAGCCATGCTGCATTTTAGGCAATTTAGGTGTCAGTAATATGCTTGCCAGTCTGGGTCCTGTTTCCAATTTGTGAAAATTGACAGGGCTGGGTTGCCTGCCCTGTAAGCTTATAAATCTGTTAAGAGAGTTACTGAGATATTCTTCAATAAGCAGTTTTTGTATCAGGTGGTATTCTTTCTGAATTACTGAAATGTGGAGTTGTGTCACATTAAATGCTAGTGTTAAATGTATGCTTATTCTTTAAGAGCAGATTGGGCAACCTTCCTTGAGAGAAATCAATTTAATAATAGAAAATTGAAACCTGTACATAAATTCAGTAGAAAATTGAATGACAGATGCTTCTTAAAAACTTGGAAAAACATTGAATACTAAAACTTTTCTTCTTCACTGGTTTGCTACTAACTTTGCAATATTTGAATATTGTATATACGTTATGCTTTGGCATCTTGCAGCCTTTTGTAGTTCTAGAGAAGGAATAGAGATCTCGGTATTAGTTTCATGTTGATGAATAAAAATATAATCTGTAGTATTCAGTCAAATTCATGCATCAAAATTTGTTGTTGAGCTGCCATTTTTAGTGAGTGGGAGCACTAGTCTGCTATGACTTGTGCAGAGGTAACCAGTCAGTATGCAGTAAATACATCTAATCTGATCACACTTAGAAATAGAGACCTAGAGATGAAATGTCTGTCAATATATGCAACTCCTGACTCTCAGCTCATTCCTGGGAATTAAAGTGCTGACAAGCCCTAACTGGCTTAGGGCAGGTTTCCTGGAAGATTGCCTCCTGCATAGCCTACCCAAACCTTAAGCCTTGCTCTGGTTACATGACATCTGATGACTGGCGGATGGCTACTAGGGAAAGGGCTTTCTTGGCCATGGTACTATAGCTATGAAATTAAAGTATTTTCCTGTCTTTTTGGATTCTTTTCCTAAAAAATATAATGGGGGAGGGGGAATCCATGCCATACAAGCTTCCCCTTCTCTGTGGCCTGAACTTTTGGGCTGTATGGGAGCTGCAGGGGGAAGGGGAGGAGAGGAAGGGTAAGTCTTATCTCTCCAGTGGAAGCCTGGTCCACTAGTGGGTGGCCACTATTGGATGTCATTCTCTATTTATAAATGTTTTGTTTGTAAGATACCCAATGAATATTTATTAAGGGTGGCTAACTAGCACACAGTGCAAGTAGATAAATAGGTACCGCTCCAGCGGGAAGGTAAATGGCGTTTTGGTGCACTGCTCTAGTTCACTAGAAGTGGCTTAGTCATGCTGGCCACATGACCTGGAAGCTGTACGCCGGCTCCCTCAGCTAGAAAAGCGAGATGAGCGCTGCAACCCCAGAGTCATCCACAACTGGACCTAACAGTCAAGGGCCCCTTTACCTTAACTAATCAATCAATCAGTCCTTGACTGTTCAAACTCCAAGTATCCTTAAGCTTATGATTGTTATAAAGACAACAGCAAAACTCATTATTCTGATTAAAGTTGTGGACTGCTTACTTTAGACTGATCACATCAGTGTCGATGGCTATGATTCTAAGGAGACTTGACTTAAACATGTCTGAAATAATAAGCTGCAAATACTTAACTGGGACCATAATTTTGCTACCGCAGAACCCAAGTCCAAGCAGCTGACCAGTCCTCAAAGCAGCATGTCTGAGAACTGAGGGAGCTTTAGCATTGAAAATGAGGGATGTTATGAGGGATGTTGGAGCCTGACTTTGATCGAAATTGGAAGACTTAAGGCTAAATGGAATGTAAACCTTCAGATACCTTGACTGAACTCTTGCACCATCTGCTACTCTCTTGCCACTCCCAGGTCCCCAAACATACTCGCTTCCCTTATCCTGTGGTGTCTTAGCAGAGTAAGGAGCAGTTATAGTGCCCACTCTGTCATTAACTATAGCAGGAGTGGGGAACCTCAGGCCCTCTAAAACAGGAGTGCAGTGGCTGCCTTAAAGAATTTCTCAAAAGCACTGTTTGAAGTAGCCCCCTCTTCTTCAAACGTTCAAACAGCGCTTATGGAACCCAGCAGGATCACTGTTGCAAAGGGTGAGCAATCCTGCTAAGCTATGGGCTTGGGTGCACAAGATTGCTACAAGCTCTCTAAACTCTTCTGTGCACCTGAGCAGAGCCCTAAGCAGGATTGCCCCTCCCCTCCACATTGGCTGATGCAAAGGAAATGTGATCCTGTTTGTGAGAGAGTTCCTTCAGTAATCCATAAATATGCATAAACATCCATAAATATGCAAATTTAAAAATTGAGGGCCACCACCTGTACTAGCCAGGATTGCTTTAATGCTGTTGCATTTGAAACATTTGAAACACTCCAAGGTATAAGACTTGTAAGATATGTGAACACTTAAGCCTCCTTTTTTGAGGTATAATTAAAATAGATTTTAAAGTATTTTTTTTGCAGCTTAAAACTTGTGTGTTTGCATATGGCAGGCTTTTCTAGTTTAGTTATTAAATCCTGCTAACAAAACAGCTGGCATTAGCTGGAATGGTGCAAACACTTCCATAGTTTTCTAATGTTTCTGTTTTAAAGTAGCTATTTAAACAGGAGTCATGGATTAAAAATATTTAATACCTTTATACACACTGCTGCTCTTTTAAGCAGTAGGAAATGTAAATGGAATGTTTTTCTCTAAAAGCTAAGAACAGAATGTGCTATATGACTAACCAATCTGCAATTAAAGCAAGATTGGCAGGTGTCGGGAGCAAACCCAGCTAAGGCACCAATGTGTCTGTGCTCAGTGCTTGTGTATTAAAGATCTGGGTTGTGGATTCATCCACAGTAATAGCTCAACAGAATGGTATTTGTACAGATGCTCTGGAACATCAGCAAATGGGTTAACCATGCAGCATATATTACTAATAGAGGTGGTGAAGATAGAATGTTAACAGGATCTAAGCCTAAACCTAGAGAATCAACGAAAAATGCACTATAACATTATTTGCAAATGTAATATTTTAATGTTAAATAGTAATATATTAATAATAAATCAGGGTAATTATATTTTCCTTTTTACAAAACTGAAAATTTCAAGTGGTATGGGAATAAACTAAAGTGCCATACTCTGGCATCCACATATGATTGCCTGCCTGCCTACGGTTGGCTTTAGTGGTGGATTGGCAACCATGATTCAGATCACATAGTTCTTAATTGCTGCCATTATATCTAGTGCAGCCGCTCAGACCAATGAAAAAGGCTGCCTTGGAAGGCAGTGGACTCTTCTTTACAGATTTTTAAGCAGAGCAAGTCTGGGTAGTAACTTAACAAGGATGCTGTACTTTTCCAGCACCAGCAAGTATTGGACTTGATTACCCTTTCAGGCACCTTCAAACTCTATGATGGAATTATGGTCACTACTTCTGAACTAATTCTTTGTCACTAATAAATAATTCCATTACCTTCATAATCTGCTGACATCTAAATTTGCATGATAGTGATATCATGTCATTAGATAAGAGTAAATTCTGGGAACTGAAATGCAAGTGACATGACATCTGTGTCCATAGGGATTTCATTGTTAGTAAGTTCCAATGTATTTCTAATGGAAAACATAGGTTTGATAGCAGGGTAATGGGTATATAGTGAGGTCTTTAAATTGTATCCCAAGGCTACCTAATTTTTTCAAGCCTGTGTAAGCATATGTTTGTATTGGTCAGTTGCTTACTATTATTCTATACTTGGGCCTGTTTTCACAGCTCCACAGTACAGACATTATATACAGTAGTACAGCTTTTCGCAACCTTGTGCTCTGCAGATATTTTGAACTACAAATCTTATCAGCCTCAGCCAGCATGGCCAATTGGTTATGGAAGATGGGAATTTAGGACAAAAAATATGAGTTGTTACCAAATGGTGGAGGTTGCTCTAAGGAAGGGGTCCACTGTCCCTCAGACCTTGTGAGGGGCTGGACTATATTTTGAAAAAAGAAGAACGAATTCCTATGCCCCACAAATAACCCAGAGATGCACTTTAAATAAAAGCACACATTCTATTCATGTAAAAGCACCAGGCAGGCCCCACAAATAACCCAGAGATGCATTTTAAATAAAATGACACATTCTACTCATATAAAAACACACTGATTCCCAGACCGCCGCGGGCTGGATTTAGAAGGCGATTGGGCTAGATCTGGCCCCCAGGCCTTAGTTTGCCTACCCATGTTCTAAGGTATAGAACTGAAACTTGGGGATGGGGGGGCTCATAGAACCTTCCCATGCCATGCATAGAATATACAGAATGAACCAGGTCCAGCTGATTTTTAACATTTAAAGATTTTCAATTTATTTGTAATGATCACTTGTTATGCAACTAATTTTTGATCATCCTTAATATATTAAGTTTTTCCCCTTTTGTGGCTTGATATTCTGTCAGAACTTAATGGAAAAAAGCAGCTGCTTGACTTTTTATAACATAAAATCATATTTTGTCTCCACCTTACTATATTCAATAGAAATATTTAGTGTATCAATATAAAAGCTGATATAAAATGGGAAGACGTAAAAGTTGTTCTGAGGTAATATTGGATGCTGTTTCTATAGTTTTTAACTTTGAATGGTTGCTCGGACTGAAAAATGATGCATTTAACATAATGTGACTTACAAAGTTGGCTTTATAACATATTTCAGATTTTGTGTTTACTCTAAAAATATTGAAATAAATAACATAAAATTGGCCTCAATTTTGTAAGATCAATGTATGCTTCTGGGTGGGTGGGTGGGAACCTTTGAGATAAGTGTTAGGCTTGATGATAGTTTACCCTCAAAAATTTGTCAAAATTGATGGAATTTTGTGTCTACAAGCGTACGTTTATGCTTATAATGAGTTGGCAGTCAGTCAGTTTTAGGGTCATAGCAAAAGTTTCAATTAGATAGAGAATGATTTGGGTTCAGTTTGCCAAAAGAAGACAAAAGCCATAAAACCATTCAAGCAAATGTAGTTTTCTCATATAGCCTCAATTTTCCCCTGACTAGTACCGTAGGGTAAAGGTAAAGGGACCCCTGACCATTAGGTCCAGTAGTGGTGCTCATCTCACTTTACTGGCCGAGGGAGCCGGCGTACAGCTTCCGGGTCATGTGGCCAGCATGACTAAGCCTCTTCTGGTGAACCAGAGCAGCGCACAGAAACGCTGTTTACCTTCCTGCCAGAGCGGTACCTATTTATCTACTTGCACTTTGACGTGCTTTCAAACTGCTAGGTTGGCAGGAGCAGGGACCGAGTAACAGGAACTCACCCCGTCGCGGGGATTCGAACCACCAACCTTCTGATTGGCAAGCCCTAGGCTCTGTGGTTTAACCCACAGCACCACCCGGGTCCCGACTAGTAGGGTAGCTGGCCATAATTGACCTTGAAGGTTTTGCATATGGTGGGGGAAGGTTTGCAAGGCTAATGCTATGCATCTCTGCCATCTGTAAAATCGACAAGTTGTGACTGGGACCTCAGTGTCCCTAGTCCATACTTAGTGAGCCACTTAACCTTTGTGAAGGGAGACTGTATAGCCTTTGTGCTTAACTGCTGAGAAGCATGTCCTAATTTAAACTTAAACGTGCTTCTTTCAGTGACCTTGGTAAACATTTGTTTTTTTCCACCTCTCTGTGGGCACCTTAGGGCATTTGGAAAAAAAAAGAAAAAAGAAAAAAAGAAAAGAAAATGACTTCTGCTGGTTCCACATACCTCAGGCTGCTGCCACATGAGCCTAACACATTTTTTATTGCAGCTCAACAGTAGCCAGGTAGTCATGGAATCAAGCCTTTGCACCTGCGGAGTCTTGTAATAAGTCAGGCTATCAGAACAAAATGTTAAGAAGGAAGGAGAAAAAGAGGATAAGAAACCAGAATATGGGAACAGGAAAAAACCCCAAACAAACAGAGCTTTTGTCTACAGGGCTGTGCCTTCCACTCCAGTGAGGAAATAGTAAGAGCTTAGTGAGTCAGACGACTTGCTGCAGCTTGCCAGAAGAAAGCCCAACAGCTGTGTGAGAGCTCTTCTAGATAGGTTTTGTGTTGCTTTGTGATTAGTATATCTGAGCTGTCTTCTTTTGACAGCCATAGCACATGGTGGGAGAAGCAATTGCCGCACTTCCTCACATCCCACTTCTGCCTTTCCTAGTAGGTATCACTGCAGAAGGATGCTCAAGCCTTACCCACCATAAACTACTGCCCGTGGCACTTGTGACTTAAGAAATGTTAACCACATTACCACCAGTGTCATGTGCCCACTAAAATCTAGAGACAGAAGTGTTCTGGAAAAGATGCAATAAGAAAACTATTGTTTTTTTTTGGGGGGGGGTGCTTCCTAGCTATTAAGAACCAAAGAGTCCAGAGTAGGGCGTTTCCTCATTTGCTTTCTTTTATATGTTTAAAGGGAAAAGATTTGCAGTCGGAATAAACAGTGATGGTGGGAGGGTGACAAACGTATCCATGTTTGTTCTTTGGCTACAGCTAAAAATAAATTTGAAGACCACTGCTTCAAATGAGTGCTATCAGCTCCCACAATACTGTAAAATGCTTTCAAAATTACTCTAGCACATGTGTGAATACACATGCGTAAAGGCAGTTTTTCCATAGTCAAACCCTGCAGAAAAATCTACAGTGCCATATTAGTCTTATTCTAGATTTCCATTCTAATAAAACAGATTTTAATGTGTGTTTTAAAAAGAATATAGGGCAGATAATTATGGTATAGGTAAAGGTAAAGGGACCTCTGACCATTAGGTCCAATCGTAACTGACTCTGGGGTTGCGGTGCTCATCTCGCGTTATTGGCCGAGGGAGCCGGCGTACAGCTTCCAGGTCATGTGGCCAGCATGACAAAGCCGCTTCTGGTGAACCAGAGCAGTGCACGGAAACGTCGTTTATCTTCCCGCTGTAAAGGTAAAGGGACTCCTGACCATTAGGTCCAGTCGTGACCGACTCTGGGGTTGCGCGCTCATCTCGCATTATTGGCCGAGGGAGCCGGCGTATAGCTTCCAGGTCATGTGGCCAGCATGACAAAGCCACTTCTGGCGAACCAGAGTAGCACACGGAAACACCGTTTACCTTCCCGCTGTAGCGGTTCCTATTTATCTACTTGCATTTTGACGTGCTTTCAAACTGCTAGGTTGGCAGGAGCTGGGACCGAGCAACGGGAGCTCACCCCGTCACAGGGATTCGAACCGCTGACCTTCTGATCAGCAAGCCCTAGGCTCAGTGGTTTAACCCACAGTGGTACCTATTTATCTACTTGCACTTTGACGTGCTTTCGAACTGCTAGGTTGGCAGGAGAATTATGGTATACACAAGCCTAAAAATGAATGATCCAAAACTTTAAAATATGGTTTAGTGGTGGTGCTTGTTTTTATTTTTTAAAGAATTCTATGGCTTTATAAAAATAGACTTCTAGAGAATCACCTTTTGGTCTGCCAAGTGAACTTATAGCCTCTTTGACCTGCAGTCAGTACAGTAAAGCATTACTGTATGACAGATTAAATTAACCAACTGAGAATGCATGTGTCTGGTAGAAACAGCTGCAGCCTCTGTCTTTGGCACTTTTCTATATTGTTCATAAATATATGTTTAAAGTTATTGTCATCTATTCAATTTTAGCAGAAATGAGCATTATTTCCCTGCCTTTCTCTCCCAAGTTGTGTGTGCACATGGGCTTGAATACCAGGAATGCATTGTAAGTGTAAAAAGGTCAGATTTTGATGATAAAAAATTAATGGCAAAAAGTCTTTCTTATTTTTCTCCCTGATGACTTGCATAAAAACATTGTGGAAGTGTGTTGCTTGTAATGTAGCAGGGCTTTGTGCTTTTTTTGGCTGGAGTATGCCCTTCAGCTTAGTTCATGTGCCATAATGCTGTGGTGACAGAGCTAGTTTTACATGGGAGTGGCTAGGTTAATTTCTCCATTTTAAAAATGAAATACTACCTTCAAGAGACATGTTGTATCTGTACAAATTTAGAACCTGCCTGTCTATTCCAGTGCTATATACTGTGAACTGTACACCTCTTTTAATGGAAACTACATGTTTGACCTGTGTGGCAAACTGCAGACTTTATTTAAACAAATTTCAGCAGAGGATTGTGAAAATTCACAGCTATGCACCTCTCAGTTACCTAAGCCTGAACAGTATCATACCTGTGTGTCCATGAAAGCTTGTCAAGTATGCCATTATTAAGCAGTTGATAGAGATATTTACAGCTTTGCCGCAACATTATTTTTGGGTGGGGGAGGGTGGGGGAGGAGGTGGCAGCAAACACCATTGCTTTATATTCACCTTGGTGAAAAATGATATTTAGTTCGGAGCCTGTTCAAGTAAATCTTTCTCCTTATTCCCACCCTGCCTTCAGTGGTATTCATTGGAGCTAGCAATCAATGGATTCCTTCCCCTTTGGGATTAGCTTGACCTACAGAAGCTGACATAATACAGGCAAGCGCTTGTTACTCTATCTGAATTGTCCATCTGTACCTTAATGAGTGAAATAGTTAAGCAGCCGAGGGGGCAAGCCGCAAGGAATGTGTCTTCCATTTGAGTTGAATATTTCGATGTATAGGGGGAGAGGGAGGGAGGCAGAGAGAGATCCACTTACATCATTAGAACTGCATTGAGTGTGCCTGTGTGCCGGTTAAGAGACAGACTACAGTGTCTTTGCTTTCTGCAGGAAGCAGCAATGCCGTTTGTATCCTAAGAGGAATTTTTTATTTAGAAAAGGAAGCGTTCTTTCTACCCAGGAAATGGCTTTCCTTGTGCGTTGCTATGCCAACTGCCTGCAGCCATGGTCTTCCAAAGTAAGCACAATAACGTAATTATATTGGCGTATTACATTCAGACTCATGATTCTCTAGGTTTTTCTCTGTGTATGTGCCTTTGGTGTTTTTGTTTTTTGTTTTTTCCCCTTAGTGACTCTTGATGGTAGGCATAGTTTCCTTGAATGTGAGGGACAGGCATCATTAAATTAAATGTCCGTCAATGTCATGCCGCTTGGATTAATTGTGTGAACTTGGTTAGTTGAGTGGAACAGAGATCACTGGTCACCCTGTCAGCATCATTAGCAGCCAGAGGGGAGGTCCCTATTCACATGCTCTGCCCTGATTTTTTATTTTTTTTAATGGGGTGAGGGGCTCTCTATTACTGTGATTGCAAATTAAACAGGAGTATTAACAATGCTTGGCTGAATGCAGGAAGCTGGTTCCCGCACCCTTACTAATATAATACTGTATTAAGCTTTTTTGAGGGAGTCTGTGTGCAGTCAGCCATTTTAGCTTTTCTTCCCCCCCCCTCTTTTTCCTCCCTTTCGCTCTCAGGGAATGCTCTCGTTCTTGTAGAAGAATGCTGGATATGTATGGTGTTACCAGGCACTTTACATCCTTGCACGCTTAAGACTTCGAGTGTTATAAAAATGGAGACAATTGCTGCTGTTTGGATTGCTTTTCTGCACTACAAGTGTGAGAGATTTTGTGAACGGCACTTTGAGCTCTTGGCTTGGTTTTTCCCTTGGTTTTTGTTTGTTTAGTTTAATGCAGTAGAGGATGATTTGCTATCCATGAGAAATTGGTACATGATGTGTAAATTCAGTTCAGCATATGTTTGTTCATTATGAAACCTCTTGCAATCCCAGCTAACCATGGAGTTATGGGCCAGCAGGAGAAACACTCTGTAAGTATAGCAAATTCTGCTTATTTTGGGAAAGGCTTTCGTTCAATTTCATTTTAAATTGTAACTGCTCGTGTACATGCTCATTTTACTTTGATTGTGGATATAATGGGGCTGTTAAATTGTAGTAGAAAAACAGATGCCTGGTGTGGTGTCAGTTGTGATTTAATACTTAGGTATTTCATGTTTTAAAATATGGAAGTTGCTTGCTTCTAAATAGAGAACTCTGAAATATTATACTTTCTACAGAGTATGCTTCAGCTAACTTCTGACTTGAAAAGAAATACAAAGTTAAGATTTCTTGAAGGCGTATAGTGATGTCGAATACTGTAACCAATATTGTCCTGTATTTGCATGAAAGGTCTGTGTAATTTTGGTCTGGCATACCATGACCAACTTAAAAACCAGTAATGTTTAATGAAAATGGGAACAATTTAAAAGGAGCAAGCAATAAATGCTAGCCCTTTTAATTAATCCCATGAGCCAACTACACCTCTGTCATGCTGTAATCCCATAGGAAGGTACTGTTCCTTGTTTGTGAAAATAGCATTCATAGGCAGAATAGAAAATCTTTAGAAGTGTGGGCCTTGAATGCCAAAGATTTCAGGCCACGATCTAGAGAGCTGTTAGGTGTACCCAGCTGGGCATCTGTCTTTTTTGTTTTTTATTTGAATGGCAGATTCCCCCCCTTCCCTGCCCCACCCCCAATGCCGCATTGATCAAACTGCTTTGGAAATTCCCCCGAGTTTCTAAAGCAGTTTGCCATGATGTGCAGGAGGCTGCTGCTTGAGAAATAGAGGTCAAAAACCCCTTTGGGTGGTGCCAGTCTTCTTGCATGGCTGTCTGAATTGTGGCCTAAATTTGTTTTTTAAGTCTTACACAACCATTAAAAATGTTAAACTGTATACTAATTCCTCAGGCATCACTATTACATAAATATTTATGGTTTACCAGTGAATTCTGTTTAATTTTTGTTGTTGTTGAGAAGTGTGCAAGTGTGGATTTTGCATATTATTATTATTATTATTATTATTATTATTATTATTATTATTAACAATGTCCACTCTATCAACCCAGGGTGGGTTGCAACAATTAAAACACCATGTTAAAAAGAGCTTAAAACAACTTGCAATCACAAAAATAAAGTGGGCCCTAAAAATATACATCTCAGGCCCGGGTACCAAGGTGTGCAGACATGCTTCACACTTCAAACTACTTGCTTTTTCTTAATCCCCATGAAGTCACACTGGGACTTATATGAAGCAAGAAGTTTTTGACACATGTGAGAATTTGCATACCGTAAGTGTGCACGAAAGTTTCATACATGTGAGAAGGAGATATACGTGAACATTAAAATTTGTGTGTGTGCATACAATATAATATTTAGGTCATGAATCAGGTGGTTGTTAACATTACAAAAGTAATATCTCCTTCTTTGGAGGTCTTTAAGCAGAGGCTTGACAGGCATATGTCAAGAATGGTTTGATGGTGTTTCCTGCTTGGCAGGGGGTTGGACTGGATGGCCCTTGTGGTCTCTTCCAACTCTATGATTCTATGATTCTAATATACAGTGACCTCAGAAGTGCAAAAAACAACAACAACAAACATTTAGAATAATTCAAGATCTTAGGTACCAGTAATCATTCTCTGTCCTGAGTTGTCGTAAGACCATTCCACCCCAAACACAGCATATTAGTGTAGGGTGAAAAGCTTAATGAGTGGCATTCA
This sequence comes from Zootoca vivipara, assembly GCF_963506605.1. Taxonomy (NCBI): domain Eukaryota; kingdom Metazoa; phylum Chordata; class Lepidosauria; order Squamata; family Lacertidae; genus Zootoca; species Zootoca vivipara. Next base: position 42,152,721 of record NC_083284.1, read on the forward strand.
TTTGGTGCCCTTGTACTCAGAGAAGGACTTTTAATTCAATTGATTCCTCCATTAATGGAAGAAGAGGAGAGGGGCTTTTTTGCCAGTATCTCATGCATCCCCCAGCTTCAGGGAGTCGAGGAACATTCCATAGCAAGGTATAAAGTGGTATGGAGGTCCATAAAGGGAATAGCAAATTGGTGCAGATCACTTCACCTGCGTTTCAGTAAGCGGAGGTGCCCACTGGATCAAAAGCTTTTGCACGAGTGCATGGGCACCACTTGGATTCCACCTAATGAAATTATAGAGTCCTTGGTATACTGGTGGAGGTGAGCTGGAGAAATGTCATGCTCTGGATTCTATCTGTGAAGTCAAATTTCAAGAACATGGCACCCTTGTTTTGGAACTTCTTCATGAATAAGCAGTTGCTAGATTCTAACTCTATTATTTTAGAAGTGTGAAAACATTTTTTTATTTAGACACACATGTGTGTGATAATTGCTGCTGGTTCTGTTCAAGCAGCTGTTTAACTTCCATTTTCTGAGTTGTATTGTTTTTATGTGTTTAATAAACTGTTCTCTGTTCCATGGCATTATCTACTGTTGTCAGCCATCAGCTTCTTGAAAACGGAAAGAGATTGGAAATAAATACTATAAGTGGACATTAGTAGAAGCCAGCTGAGGAGCATTGATTCACCCTGCCCTCGTGTAAATTGGTTGCTGCAGGTTCATATTTTGAGGGGGAGAACCAATAAGTGGAGAACAGCTGTGGTTTGGAATGAGATAAAGCACAAGATTAGGTCCAGGTGTAACACTAAGCCAAACCATGGTTTGGCTCCCAGGAGCATGGTACCAGCAAGACTAGGGAAGGACTGAGGCTGCATTGATTTTCTAAATATATACTAGCACAATTTCTCATTCAAACAGACATGGTTGAACAGGGACAGTTATGTATATAGATATATACATATATATATCATATCTATCTATCTCTATCTAAACTAAGTTTTAATCAGAGTAGTCTCATTGAAATAAATGACCATGGGTAGGCTAGATCCTATAAATTCAATAAGCCTACTCTGCGTAAAACCTAGTTTAATGCCACCAAGGTGTTTATTGTCTGAATCTATATTAATAGCCATGCAACTTATTGAGCTGGAATTAGCAATACTACTATTTCCTGATTTTCTAAATGCTCTATTTCATTTTCCAGAATATTTGTAAATTGCTACTCTAGGTTGAGAATTTAGACTCTAGCCTTGTCAGATTTTTGGAATCTCCATAGAGTCTGTGTCATGTATGCCCAAATACACTCAGCTTAATTTTCCAAATTAGCAAACCAGTAAACTATTCTGCAATTATTTGTATGTATCTCCTTAACCTTATCCCAGTTGGCTAGTGGATGGCTCAGGTCCTACAATCCTGTAAGCATGTTTGCAGTTGTTAGTGGTCTTCTCCCTGGTTAGTAGTAACAACCTTTAAGTTAGTTAGTTGCTAAATAATTTGTTTTTTGGAGGGGAGGGGTAAGAACTTCTTTAAGGGAAACTAGTAAAACACCCTTAAATTGTCTACGAGCACTGAATTAACACATTCCCCCTTCCATTATTTGTGACATACATGACACTCATTCAAATAAGAGTTTTGTCCTATAGTAGTTTGGAAGGTAATATGGATATTAAGCTGCTCTCAGGCACCCAAATATTAGTGGCAGTACTTTTGCCGTGTAAAAGCAGCATGCTCATGGGCCTTTCCTGCAGGTGTTTGGAAGCAAAGAGAAAGAGAGAAGCTTGGTGACACAGCTCTTTGGAGTTTTTTGTTTGTTTAGCAAATTGTTTAGCTCTGTTTTGAACAGAGGTGGAGAATCTTTTTCATTCTGAGGGCCACATTCTCTTCTGGACAAACCTCATGCCAGAGAAGGGTAAAGACTTAGGCAACACTGGGCAGAGCAATACATGCAAATTTTACCATTGTACAGTAGACACACACACACACACACACACACACACACACACACACTATCCAGAAAAGTAACAGCTTTTATCAGAGTTCAAGGACACATTCCTTTCAGGGAGAAATGCACAAGGAGGACATGAAGCAGGGCTGTGGAGAGAGTTTGACCCTTGGGCCATAGGTTCCCCACCCTGATTTAAAACAAACTGGCCAAGTTAAACTGTCTCAAAGCAACTTTGCAATGGTTGTGCCACTTGGTTTATTCATAATGCCAACAGAAAAAAGAGATGGGTGGCACCTAAGGGACAAGAAGCGTCCCATCCCACCAAATAGGAATCTCTGAAGACCAGGAACAATGCTGGAAGCAAAATAATATAGTATTCCCTATCATTTCAGCATGTCAGCCTCTTCAGGAACCAGCAGATCTTATTCCACATTGCAGTTCATTTAGAATGCATTGTTTTATGCATGTTGTGCCATGGGTGATGAGCTGGAATGCATTGGACATAGTATACTGTAAAATAAAATTATTTTACCTTCCGCAACATTTTGAGGTTTCTCCCTTTTTAGCCTTACATAATGCTTCTTTGGTTTATGTACTAATGCTCATGCAAGTTTGCATAAGTAAATTTGCATTATATTGGCTTGGGAATACAACACTAAGGTATTGTATGTTAGTGAGCTGAAGTAATCTGCAATGATGTAAAATGTTGGTGGGGTTTTTAGGCATGCAAAATTGTGAACATGTGCATTTACATGGCAGAGGGGATGGGACTCCCCCCCCCCAGGAAGAACAAATACTGGAAGTTCAGGCCAGAGTGAAGTGACTGTCTCAGATGGCAGGTGATAGGAGGCAGAGAGAAGCAATGCAAGTTGAAGGACAGAGCAATGTGTGCCTCACAGTCTTCCTGCAATTCCCTAAGTGAGTCTGTTGCCTTCAGGTGCACTGTCCTGTTGCCAGTGTTGATGTCAGTCGGACAGTGCACCTGAAGGCAACAGACTCACTTAGGGAATTGCAGGAAGACTGTTAGCCAACCCATTTACTCATCTCTTCTGTGCCCCCGCTGCCAAAATACACTCTCACATACTTCTAATTTATTGATTGGCAGTGAGAAAGGAATGCTATCTCTTCCCAATGGCCACTATGCTTTTTGTCTTGGAGCTTGCAGAGTATTAGGTGAACAGAAAGCATGGAGAGAGGGACAGACCTAATTCCCCTTCCATGTACTGCTGCTACCACTGGATCTTGGGGGTGAGGGGCAGACAGGAAGGATGTCTTGGTAGTAAGGTGGGTAGGTGGTGCACAAACTTACATGGTGTTTTTTTTTTTTGTAGCACAGATTGTAATTGAACTGGAAAAGAATATGTGGGCTTAAAGAACTATCATCTCTTTCTGAGCCCAAACATGGAGAAGTTCTTTGGGATTTCTACTCTTAACATCATTCCTTATAAATGGTGGGTCTTCAGACCTCCTCATACATTGTGTTTGAACTCTGGTGTGCTTCCAAACTAGTTTGTTGTAGGTGGGGTGAGGTATCTGTTTAGGAAGTCAAAAGCTTCATTGACCCAGCTTAGTCACAGTGTCCTCAGTTGTGGCCAAAACTGCTAAATAGATTTATGCAGCACTGATGCAACTGTGGGGTCATTCTGGGTGACTATAGGCTCTCTGCTCTTCAGGTTAGGTTTCCACAGGATGGTTGCTTCTTTCAGATTCAGCTGCTGTTGAGTGGAGTTTCATGGGGGGATGGGAGCCTTCTCTTAGCTTACTCATTTAGTTCACAGCCACACTAGCAAGTTCAGGGGCACCTATGATCCAAACTACTTTCAGCATATAATTTTATTGTAGTCATCTGCATACATTTATGGCTAGCACATTAAAGATGACCCAGAAGCTTTGATTAGTTCAGAGCTCAGCTGGTTTAATTCTTATGGGTACAGACAAAGAATTTAATACACATTGAGTTGTCAATGACTCAGTTGACTGAGCTAGTCAAGAGATCTCACAATAAAACTTATGCATCTATTAACATGCAAATAAGGTCCAATAGGTGTATTGTGTGTATGGAAAGTAAGGTCACATTGATTTAGGTAAGATATTACCTCATGTCTTCATTTCTCTCGACAGGAATTTCAGATCCTGTAATACTCTTATTTGTATCAGAGAGAAGCGAAATGTAATGTGCAGACAATCTTCAAAGATACAAAATGGTTACTGGATCAATCAGCTCTTTCTGGAGACCTCTATAAAAGTTACAAAACAGCAAGACGTGGATGAATGTTTCTATTTCTTCTGAGGCAGAAAGACATCACTTATAAGAGTAGGGTGTTACCCTAAATCTCCTCTCCATAAGAGCTGAAGGTATCACACTGAAACATGCAGGATAGGAATGTCCTGCTGTATTTTGTTATGCTTAAGTTCTGTGGATATTTTGTCTGAGAATTAACAGACGTATTGGAAATGCCAAATACCAAAGCTGAACAAGTCGCCTTGACTATCGAAAGTAGGTTTTGGAAGCCTATTTATTTAATAAAAGATCTAGCCTAAAGCTGTGACAGAGAAACCGCAACTTCATCTATGTACTTGCAAACTGGTCTACATGAACCAAAGATAGGTAGCTGTGTGAGATAATAGGGGGACATTAGCACTGAATTTTTGACTCTATAGCAGGGTAAGAAACCTCTGGCTTGTGGGCCTACATGGGTCTGCTAGGTCTTCCCATTTAGCCTATGAAGACACTTCAGCCCAAGACACAACTACCTGCCCTGCATCTGATGTTAAATATGGCATCAGATTGTGGTGCATGTAAATAGCTGGTTCATCTGAAGGCAACCCTGTTCAGGGAAGTTTTTAGTGTTTGGTGTTGTATTTTTTTTACTGGTTTTTTTGTTGGGAGCTGCCCAGAGTGACTGGGGCAGCCCAGTTAGATGGGCGACATGTAAGTAAGTAAATATTATCATTATCATTATTTATTATTTTATTTATTAGAAAGTGTTTGCATGCAACACCAATCAGAAAAATAGCTTTGTGCAGAGTGCTGTGCACAGTGGTTTGCATGACTTGCTGGTACAATCATCTGTGTTGGATCTTGTGAGTGTTTTGCAAGGGGGTTCACAAGCCCCAGCAATCAGTTGATCATTGGCGTCCATGTGGGAAAAAAGAGTTACCCAACATCATTGTGATAGCCTGGGACTGACAGATAGGAAGTCCCCATTCACCTTTGCAACTTGGTCCCTGAAGGGTGGGGGAAATAATGATCTGATCTTCTAGTCTGATCTAATCTCTGCCTCCTCTCTTCACTCTAGAATTCAAATCTCTAAGCTCAGGACTGCTGCTGCTGATACATAGCTGGAGACACCAAACATAGCCCTGAAGAGCCTTGAACAAACTTTTTTAACACTTGAATTAAAAATCAAAATCTGAACACCATATAAGAGTTGGGCTAGCAATTTGGCCGTTAAAACTTGTCATGCTGAAGAAATATAACACATCCCTGTAGTGCACAAAAAATGCTGAATCGCAACCATGCGTTATGTCATTGGTACTCTATTTACTTCTGAACCCAACTTAAGATGCTATATTTACCTTTAAAAGTCTTAACTGGTTTGGGCTAAATACTTGAACGAACATCTCTTCCCATACCAGTAAATTCATGTCTTAATTTTAGATTACCTTTGCCTGTTTAGGTTTTAATTGTTGTTGCTGTTGTTGCATTATTGTCCTTTATATTTATTTGTTGGTTTACAATTACACCTACCGTATATGTTTCTGAATTAGCTTTTATTTGCTCTTTTCTACACTATCCTGAATCTCTTGAAGGGTGGTTTTAAATAAATAGATACATGGAAATCAATGTTCTTGCCGTTTTCCTTGGCAGATGATGTTAGCCAGACAATGCTGTTCTGCTAGACATATACTAAAAAAACATGCAATGCAATGCATTAATGAACAGATTTGTGTTCCTCCTACTTTTACTACTACAGGAAAGTAGGAAACTCACTGTAGATGTAGGAAAAATATTTGGTGAGATAGTATTTGTAAGCTAAAACAAATTTGCCTAGTTTTTACTTAACTTCTGCCAGAATTGATAATCTTAAAAACATGCCTATATTCACAGCTCCTTTTCAAATAGCCAATGGTAATGCTAAGGCACCATCCATCTCAAATTAGGGACACTGACAGCAATGCTCAGATACCTTCCGTGCACCACTTGGGTAGTTTGCAGACAGAGGGAAACAATACTCATATCTCTGTACAATTACCCTGCAGATTTTACTCAGAACCCAACTAAGTACATAACCATCAGCTACAGCAATTTTCAGCAAACAGTAGAGCAGCCATGATGGATCAAAATGGATGAAAGAAAATAAGCTTTGCAACATTTCAACATGCTTTTGCTGATTGGGAACTTTTGCTGATTCTCAGTAGCCATGTGAGCAGTGCTCGAAACTCCCATTGTTCTAGGCGCATCTTGCAACAGGGAATTTCATTAGTGTGAGCAGTTTCTGAGCTCTGGGTGCAGTTCTGCGCTTAAGATTTCAGATTAAAATTGCAGAGTAGAAGGAAAGGAGGACCTTTTTCTGCCTCCCCACTTCCAGCTACTTTCTGAAGACTGGAGAAGGTACCCTTAAGAATATTGGGGGTGGGCAGGTGAAGGCCTAGACCATGTGAAAAATTAATATTTTAGCTACAGTTCATTCATTTTCAGATTTGTATTCTTGTTATAAAAAAGTGTGCCTAGATATTCCATTGTTGCGCCCATAACCTAGGTTTAAGGTGCCATTTAGCTTTTAGCTTTCATATCTCAGTTTCTAACACTGCACGTGAGATGTTAGCATCTCGGATGATGATAAATTTAAAAACAGCATCATACTTTTACAAAGAAACATTCTCCCCAACTCCCTCCACTTGCTGTCTGTTCAACTTTGCTTCCTGTGTTTTCACTCAGCTGAAACCCACAGGATCCTGGCTCACAGCCATGGATGGGTAACTGAACTTTATTCCAAAATGCTAATATGTGAGAAATTCTGTTTCACAATTAGATGGGCTGGAATAAGTCAAAAGGAGGCCAAATCATCAATTAAGAAAGGAAACAAACTCTGATGGATTGCTTTGTTAAAGCTATTTTATTGTTTTTCTTATACAATTCTTAGTATATTTTATTTTTGCAGTACTACATTGTTTTTATGTTCCTATGCTGTGATTCAAAGTTCATTATCTTCCATATGAAGATAATAATATGCTTTGAAAGAAGCATTGGGCACAAATAAGCTGACTGATTCATTTTAGGTCTAGTCTTGAGTCTGTGGTCTTTATTACTGGTTATGTTTAATCCCAATTGAACTGAGTTTCTAATGAGCAAATTTTGACCCCTGGTTAAAGGACCCAATTAACTTTGGTGTGTTGGCCAAGAATTGGCTGATAAACACTAGTGTTTATGGGATCTCCAGATTAACAACAGATGGCCATCAGGGGTACTGTAACTTTCAACTTGGTAGGATCCAAGTGACCTGTGGAGCCAGTAATGTATTTTACCTGTTCACACAGACTGAGGCTGGGCTGCAATACCGTGCTTGGATGCCCTGCCTGTAGTGCAAGAATTAAAAGAGACTAGAGAGGCCCTTTCCTATTTCCATCTACCATCAGATTGTTGCAGTCTAAATTTAGAAACTTTTTAATGATAAGAAATACAGGTATGTTTTGAATTTAAAACGCAGAGCTATTTATTGATAAATAAATTTATTTCAAAGTGAGATTTACAAAATAGGTAAGTTTTTTGCAGATAAAGTCGCTCAGATTCGGAGGGAGGTAGACTCCACCGTGGGAGCAGGACCGGGGCGGGAGAGTGCTGGAGCCCTGTCTAGTCATGTTTCATGGGATCAATTTCAATCTGTTACCTCCGAGGATGTAGACAGGCTGCTTGGACGAGTGAAACCAACCACCTGTCTCCTTGACCCTTGCCCATCCTGGCTAATAAAAGCTAGCCGGGAAGGGCTGGGCGATGGGCTCCGTGGGGTGGTAAATGCTTCCCTCTATGAGGGAGCATTCCCAGCCCCGCTGAAAGAGGCGGTCATTAAACCGCTTCTTAAAAAACCATCTTTAGATGCGGCTAATATGGCCAACTATCGCCCAGTCTCAAATCTTCCATTCTTGGGCAAGGTGATTGAGCGAGTGGTTGCGCCTGCCCTGTGGAACGCCCTCCCAACAGATGTCAAAGAGGAAAACAACTACCAGACTTTTAGAAGACATCTGAAGGCAGCCCTGTTCAGGGAGGCTTTTAATGTTTAATAGATTATTGTGTTTTATTTTTCTGTTGGAAGCCGCCCAGAGTTATTGTATTACAGGAAAAGTTTTGGTCCCTGCTATCTTATTTCACATAGGGCACCAACAATTGATACTAATGCAGTTGTTGTAATACATACATTCTAATACATTCTAATACATTCTAATACATACCTCTTTTTTGAGACTAAATCACCATCTAGATTTGTGACTTGTGACTTAGTTTTTCCTTGACCCATGAAGTTGTTGTTGGAAATTACCCTTATTTCTGTAATATATGAACAAAAACTATGAAATAATGCTTATTATGTAAATGAACAGTTTAGTTGGTGTGTCCACTGATCTTTATAGGTAGCATATTTCCCCACAGTTTGTTTGTAGAGCAGATGTGGAAGGGTATATATGTGAAATTATAGTAACTACTCCATGCTGTCTAAAACTATACAAACATAAAGCATTAATTTGTTACATTCCAATGTAAACTGTCTGTTAGATTTAACACTATGTTGGGCATGCCCTTGTGCATCATGTCTATAAATGAAATCAATATAAATCAGTTCATTATTCTGTAATTAGGTATATTGACTGCTGTCCTGTAAATCACTGAACCATACAACTAATATTTCCTCCAATGTTTCACTTGGTTAGGAAAGAAAATGAATTGCCTTGAAATAAGAAGTGTATAAGACGAATAACTGCAAACCTTGTTTTTAGTCTTGATCTTATTGTTCAACTGGCAGTGTTCAATTATTCCAGAAATTAATAGGGAAGCATTATGTGGTTATTTTGGTCACATGTGCTTAGGCTTCCTTATAGCTGATCTATAGTTAGGACAGAAGTAACTAATGTGGTGTCCTCATATGTTGTTTTTATGAAGTCAGAGAGCTGACATCATGCTGTGGTATCATTGAAGGAAATTCCAAACATACAGTGCAGCAAGGGGAGGAGGTTGCCACTGAAGGAGCTGGAGATCTTTGGATGTTGGTGGAGCTTGAGAGAATATCATGGGGAGGGATGTACTGGAATATTAGAAATGTGAGATATAGGAGGTAAGGCTATGGAACTTGAAGGTAAGGATAGACAGAATGCCAGTGTAGCTATTTGAGGGGAAAACATTTTGGTAGCAAGTGCTGAATGTGTGTTGGCATTTCTGTGTGAACAACTTTGAGAGAGGTCGCTGTGTTGGTCTATGGGAGCAGAAAGAAAAAAGAGGCTGCAAAACCAATAAAGATCAGTATGCTTTTTATGACAATATACTTTTGTGGGCTGCAGTCCAATTGATACATGACTTTGTTGATTTCAGTAATAAGATATAACCCCCAGCCTTTGTATATCTTTGAATGTGGTAATATTGTTTCCTGAGTAAAGAGGTATTGGATAACACTCCCTCACACCTGGAAGAACAAGAAGATATAATCATATTATTATTACTGTTTGAATTACAGTATTGTTAACCTTGTGCCTAGTGCTGCCTACTGTAGTACATTGTGCAAAGCCTTTGTATTATTACTGTACTTGGTCTGTAATTTTATTTCATTTCCTCTTTCCCTCTCTTTTAAAATCTGCCCCTCCCTCATTTTTGCATTTCTAGTTGTATTCTTGTGAGGATGTAATTTGTTCAAAATAAATTATAGAAGATTTAAAAAAAAAAACAGATGCATGAAGTGTTAACCATCACTTGTCAGGATTTATAGGGCCACAGTATTGACACTATGTTAAGTGTGAGCCAGCTACAGTATATTGAATTCTGCCATTATAATGATAATTTTTGGGGGGGAGGGGAGACAGTACTGTTAGAAAATAGTTCCATGGATTGATTTGAAACTTGGCAACATAGGAAAGGTAAGCTTGAGGACAGTTCATGCCGATTTGCGGATAGAAAGGATAAGAAACTGTTCTGATTTTGTTAACCACTTGTGATGCTCAAAAGTTGGCAAGATATGTGTGTTTTTCTTCTACAGACTTTGCTGCGGTTGTTTAGGGGGAAATATATCTCTGTACTGTGACTTTGGGGAAATAGTTTGTTCTGTTAGGTCAAGAGGAATGTCTAGTAAGTGTCATTATTACCCATGAGTTGCATAAAATATTTGTAATTTTTGTTTAAAATGCATTTTTATGGCTAATGTTAGGCAACAGGAATTCAGAAGGGTGTCCCTTCACATGCTCATTACAGTACTAAACTGTTTTGAGAAAAGCTTGGGAGTTTAATAGATTGCTGAGTAAGAGTAACAGTACTTTCCTTAAGTAAGATACCCAGTTATTCCTTACAATTTCCTATTGAAATACTGATGAGCTTTAACATTGAGAAATTGCTGCTTTAGAATGGGTCATAATTTGTTTTCCTAAATATTTAATCACAATCACTTTAGAATTGTAACTGACTATTCTACTTTTTGGTGGGTGGGTGTATACACTAAATTCCAAAAACTAAAGTACAGTAACTGTGAACTCTAGTGACAATCACGAATTCACATTTCTGCATCCATAGTCTCTAGGATACTTTTAACAAACACTTCTGTATTCTGTTATTTTTCCCCATTTGCCCCACCCCATAAATGACTATTGGGTAATACTCTTCATCAGTATGCTAGTTTTAATTAGTACAAAATGGTACTTCCTAGATCAGTGTTTTAACAGCACTGTGTAATTCTGCTTTAGTTTTTGGGATCTGGCTTTGATAGCGACAAAAGAACAAAAGAGCAGTCCTGAATACCAGAAAAAAAGAAGAACATTTGTAGAGCAATGGTGGCTATCCTCTTTTGAGGGCAGGGCTAATTCCACCTTGGACAACTTTATGGGGCCTACAAACCAACTGGAGGTTTGGCCACCCTGCACGCACACACACACTAGAATCATAACTCTACATTGTAGTATTCTCTATATATGGTGATGGTATTCTGTAAACGTTTTGACCCATGAAGCCTTATTCTCTCTCTCTCTCTCTTTCTCTCTCTCTCTCTCTGTGTGTGTGTGTGTGTGTGTGTGTGTGTGTACGCCAAACCATGGCTTTGTGTGAATGAGTATTCAGCCTCCCAGAGAGGAAATTGCAGCTAATTTTCTCCTCATCTGGTCCTGCTGCACTGCTGTGAACGTATCAAGTGTGTTCATTTAAACCAGGGCTTGTGGTTTGTTTTCTCCAGACAAGCAACGAGTTATAAACCAAGAACAAACCTTGTTTGCAGCATGAAGCCAAGCCATGAATTAGTTCGCTGCAGTGCAGCAGGGCCAAAGCAAGACCAAAGTGGCCATAATCTCCTCTTGAGGAACCCACATGTTTGCACTTAGCCATGGTTTGTCTTAGGTTTACATATGAGCAGCTCAAAGAGTGGGGTTTTTATGCATTTAGTTTAACATGCAAATATTTAGAGTTGTATCCAACTAAATTACTGTGTATGTGTGGAATGACTTCTGCAAAGACAACATAATTTTCCATTCCTTTTCACTTACCACCTGTTCCCTGCACTACCCCAAAATCTGCTCTAGGGGCATGTTTGAGGGGGCATGGTGAGTAGGAGAAGGGAAGTTCTGTTGTACTAATGGATGTTATTCTGTGTGTGCAATGATTTAGTTAAACAATATAATAAGATTCTTAAGTGAAAAACTAGGCAGGGTAGATTAGGTTTAGAGTTGTGCTAGATTGGATAAGTGTTCTTATTAGGTGATTGATTCAATAGGGAGATGTTGCTCTTTACAACAGAAACAGTAGTTTTATGTAGGTTCTGCATTTCGAAAGTGGAATCTAGTAGTGGGAAAGACAAGGGGAAGACCTAGGTTTGCTTTGGAATGATCTTATTACTGTGCTTAGCTGACAAGTAGTAGCTTCTTCCATAACCTCCCACTGCCAATATCAGCTGAATCGCTTCAGGCTCAGCTGTGGAAATATTCAGAGGACTGTGGCTCTTTGGAGCCGTGCTTTTCAGTAGTGTCTTGTAACTTCTTTAAAAACTATAGTTTGGGTAGAGGGCAATCAGATAGAGACTAATCTAGCTGAGCTCCATCTTCTGCTGGTTCATTTCCAATATGGGGACTAGAAACAAAGAAAGTAGCTAGAGCAGATAGCAAAGGCAGGTTTATTATTCCTGTCCCATGCACTCCCCTATCCACTTTCATTCTAATTGAGTGAGAGGGTCTGGAGTGTGGGAACTTTCCAGAAAAGCAACTGGTAAGGATGTCTAAAGCTTGGGTTCTTATTAAGTATGCATGCATCACAGGGGTCTGTATCTTCTGGTTCCTCTGGAAATTTGTGAACTATGGGAGAAGCATAAAATGAATGGTGACTGTAGTTGACCAACATAGGTTCTGAATGAACAATTAAGGGTTAGAGAGATAAATAATTTTACTATTTATTTGTTACTTTAGATTACTGCTTAGAAAAAAAATAGTACAACCCCCAAAAGTATTTTATGTTGTCAACAAACCTGTGTTTAAACAACAACAACATAGCAATTGAGAGGTTATGCTATCCATGCTTTGTTTTTTAAAAAAACAGACTATAGACATTTCAGAGCTTTCTTTGTTTAACACAATTTCAGTCGCTGACATGTTGCATAATACATAGCTATAGTTTTGCATTTCTGCCTTACAAATTAAATTATATTTTCCTACTACTCAATAGTTTTTAAAAACCGAATCAAACAAGTTTGAAACATATTCCAATATTTATGCATTGCTCCCTCAACCCTACTTGGCACAAGTATTTGTGCATTAACAGGTGTTCACCTCACAAAAGCCAGTGACTACCATCCTAAATATAGTCATGGTAACTCCCACTGATTCCTTTGAGACCGTTCACATGATTCCAGTGGGAATCATGAGTAAATGCTCGCTAAAGGGTTTGTTCTTAGCAAGTCATATTCCATTCTTACATTTACAGCAACAGCCATAGTGATGTTTATGTTTGTCACATATTTACAAAGCATACATTTGAAACACCCTCTCAACCCTTCTGTCCTTAAGGATTTGCTTAATGAATTTTGTATGGTTTTAGTATTGACGAGTACTGTTAATCATTCATATGTTTATGAAGTGAATGCCTAGGTACACAGTTTAATTATGCCTTTTTTGTTTCTGTCTACAGCTTCCTGCAGATTTCACAAAATTGCACCTCACTGACAGTCTCCACCCACAGGTGACCCACGTTTCATCTAGTCATTCAGGATGTAGTATCACTAGCGACTCTGGAAGCAGCAGCCTGTCTGATATCTACCAGGTATGATAGTGAACAATTGCTGGCTGAGAGCTAAGTCAGTATTTTTAAAATGGCAACCAGCAAAGTGACTACATGGAGATTGGGAGAATTTGGTTAAATTGTAGTGGTTAGTTTCATAGTCTACAGAATCTTATATCCACGCCCACCCATCTCCTTTCCCTATTCTGTGTTCATGTGTTTTATTTTGTTTTTTAGAAAACAGATTCATTTGCAGTTAGAACCTTTGGAGGCAAATGCCACTTTATAGCCCTACTGATTGAGATACACACTTTCCTACATGTTTAGGACCTTGTTTACTCTTGGTAATTAGTAATTTGGTAGAAATCTTGATAATATGAAGATAATGATGAAAACATCATGCTTTGTTATTTCAGTGCAGTCATAGCAATTTCACAATGGGTTGCCATCCATTTAAGTGGAAGGCAAACTATCCAGATGTCATAAATAAAACTTGTTTCTTACAAAAGGGTTTTTACTTTTGAACTGTGCAATCAATTTGCGCATGCACGCACATGAAATAGCTAACCTTCTACAAGTGACATCTTACTATTTGTTCTACTTTTTTGTTGGCTGGTTTATTTAACATATCAAGTGCCCTTCAACCAAATAGTTCCCAGTGCAGTTTATTTTTTTTTAAATTATATTTTTTATTAAACATTTTATCAACACACATACAGACAAAAAGTAAACATCAAAATACATAAATACAAAAATACAAAAATACAACAACAACAAAAAAAATATCATCTCTAATCCATTTTAATATTCATTGTCCTCTGGCTTCCCCAATTCCCTACTATCTGATTTTCTTTTTTATAAACTTCTGTAGCAGTTTCTAAATCATCCTTCTTACCCATCATATAGTCTCTTTAACACTTCAAAAATTTCATCTTTATATCATCTATCATATTTTCTCCCTTTCAATCTTCTATTATTTCCCTATTGCCTTAACTTCTTTATTTTCCTGGATGTTCAAAATCTAGTTTTCAAATTCATACCCTATGTATATTTTAAATTTCTTCCAATCTTTTAAAACTTTGTCATTTGTTTGGTCCCGGAGTCTTCCTGTCAATTCTGCCAATTCCATATAATCCATCATTTTCATTTGCCATTCCTGCCTCGAAGGCAGTTCCTCTTTTTTCCAATATTGTGCTATTAAGATCCTAGCGGCTGTGGTGGCATACATAAACAAATTAACATCGTCCTTGGGGATTTCTTCCCCAATTATTCCAAGCAAAAAGGCTTCCGGTTTTTTCAAAAATGTGTTTTTAAACATCTTTTTCAACTCATTATAAATCATTTCCCAGAAGCCTTTTATCTTAGGGCATGTCCACCACATATGGTAGAATGAGCCAACATCCTGCTTACATTTCCAACATTTATTGTCGCTTTTGTGATACATTTTAGCCAGCTTGACCGGCGTCAAATACCATCTATACATCATTTTCATCAAATTTTCCTTCAACACAGTACAAGCCGTAAATTTCATACCCTTCTTCCACAATTTTTCCCACTCCGACATCATCACATTATGACCCAAGTCCTTGGCCCATTCAATCATCACTGATTTTGTTTGCTCATCTTTCAAATGCCATTCTAGCAACAAATTATACATTCTAGACAAATTCTTGTAGTCTGTCTCTAATAACTCCGTTTCTAATTTCGACTTTTCTGTCTGGAATCCTATTTTTTTATCTAGCTTGAATGCTTCATTTATCTGCACATACTGAAACCAGTCACTCAACCTATCTTTCAGTTGTTCATATGGCCTTAACTTAAAGTGGTTTCCCACCTCCATCAGGATATCTTTGTATTTCAACCTATTCTCATCCATATTTGTCCTTTTAGGTTTCTTTGCCTCAAGTGGTGAGATCCACCTAGGAGTTTTTCTTTCCAATAGATCTTTGTATCTAATCCAAACATTAAACAATGATTTCCTAATTATATGGCTTTTAAAACCTTTGTGTAATTTTACTTTATCATACCATAAATATGCATGCCAACCAAACGCATTATCATGGCCCTCTAAATCCAACAAGTCATCATTGTCTAACAAAAACCATTCCTTCAACCAACAAAAAGCTGCGGCTTCAAAATAAATCTTTAAGTCTGGCAAGGAGAATCCTCCTCTTTCTTTTACATCAGTCAAAAGTTTGTATTTAATCCTGGGTTTCTTCCCCTGCCAGACAAATTTAGACAGTGTCTTCTGCCACTCTTGAAAACATTTCATTTTGTCAACTATCGGTAGGGCCTGAAATAAAAACAACATTCTCGGCAATACATTCATTTTAACAGTTGCAATTCTTCCCATTAAGGACAATTTCAACCTTGACCATACTTCCAAATCTCTTTGGATTTCTTTCCAAAGTTTCTCATAATTGTCTTTATACAAGTTCAAATTTTTTGACGTCATATTAACTCCTAGGTATTTCACCTTTTTTACACACTTCAGTCCTGTGCAATCCTCTATATTCTGTCTCTCTTGCAATGTCAAGTTCTTTTCTAGTACTTTAGTTTTCCCTTTATTTAACTTAAAGCCTGCCACACTGCCAAACTCTTGAATTATCTGCAGTACTCTCACTGCACTCTGTTCAGGGTTCTGCAAGGTCAGTACTAAATCGTCTGCAAAGGCTTTTAACTTATATTGTTTTGTACCCACTGTAATTCCTTTAACACCATCATCGTTCCTTATCATGTTCAACAAAACCTCCAGAACGGAAATGAATAGCAGGGGGGAGAGTGGGCACCCTTGTCTTGTTCCTTTCTCAATTCTTATCTCTTCTGAGACCACATTATTTACAATAATCTTAGCTCTTTGCTCAGAGTAAATACCATTAATCCCATTAACAAAGTTTTGGCCAACCTCCATTTTTACAAAATTTCTTTTCATAAAATTCCAAGAGATATTATCAAAAGCTTTTTCGGCATCTACAAAAATTAACATTGCTTTGGTGTTTATTTTCACTTCCAATCTCTCAAGAATATCTATTATAATTCTCACATTGTCTTTCATATGTCTACCAGGCAGGAATCCTGCCTGGTCTTTATGAATTAAGTCTTTCAACACCCTTTTCAATCTTGATGCCAAAATACTAGCAAATATCTTATAATCCACATTTAGTAAGGAGATTGGTCTGTAATTTTTAACCTGAGTCTTATCCACATCCGGTTTTGGTATCAGAGAGATAAAAGCTTCTTTCCAAGTCTCTGGTGCTTTGCCCCCCCCTAAAATCTCATTTGCTACCTCCATTAATGGTTGTATCAACCAGTTTTTTAATGTTTTGTAGTACTTGGAGGTAAGTCCATCAGGTCCTGGGGCTTTGTCGTTTTTCAATTCTTGTATTGCTGTTTCAACCTCCTGTCTTGTAATCAATCCATTCAGTAGGCTCTTTTGTTGTGTTGGAATTTTTTGCAGTCCATTTTCTTTTATAAACTTCTCAATTCCATCTAAATCTTCTTTTTCCCTTTTATATAACTGTTTGTAATATTTTGTAAAGCATTTCCGTATCTCTGCAGGGTTCTCAATAGATTTTCCTTCATCCATAATCTTTATAATTGTATTCTCTTTTTGTCTTTTCTTCAATTGCCAAGCCAACAATTTTCCACATTTATTGGCCGATTCGAAAGATCTTTGCTTCATTCTTCTAATTTTCCATTCAATTTCTTCATTTATTATTTGGGAGTACTGCACCTGCAAAGCTTTTATCTCTTTTTGAACTTCCTGACTTTTTGGATTATCTCTCAATTTTTTTTCTTTTTCTTTCAATTTGTCTAAAATCTTTTCCTTCTTTTCATTCCTCCTCTTCTTCCAAATTGTATTCTGTTGAATCAAGAATCCTCTCATTACTGCTTTGCCGGCATCCCAAACCATTGTAATATTTTGTCCTTTGTTCAGATTTAATTCAAAATAATCTTTCAACATCTTCTGGGCCTTATTATTTATCTGCTCATTTCTCAGTAAAGAGTCATTCATCCTCCATCTAAAAGAACCCTGCAGGTACTGTTTTAACTCCATTAAAACTGCGTTGTGGTCTCCCAGTGCAGTTTATAACACAAAATCAGGGCAAGAGCAGACATGAAACAACAACAAAATAAACAAAGAAATGATTAGAAACAGTAGGTAAAAATAATTAAAACTCAGATTAGAAAGTGAAGTAGAACAGGAAGAGCTTAGCCTGGGACTAAACATGTTTCAATGTAAGCACATTACGTTCAGTTTGAGAAGGGTTGTGCTAGTGATCCCAGGTTCAATCCCGGGCATTCCTTATAAGGCTGGGTAAGACTCCTGTATGTAACTCTGGAGAGCCACTGCCAATCAGCCTAGACAGTAGTGAGCTAGATAGACTAATGGTCTGAGCTTCCTATGTTTCTAGTATGTAAGGTAATGGGACATAATTAGTAGATTTAGGGATATGGTTCATAGCACTTTAGGAGTCCAAAACATTGTCATGAAGAACAAAGCTGTCGGTGATGGTGGCGGGGCATTTCTGCAAGTTCATTCTATGATTATGTCTTAAATTGTAAAAGAAATGCCTAAAGGGGAAAAAAAGGTTGAATTCAGAATAAATGTAGGATGTAATTACTAAAGGTTGGGATTGATTGTCTCACAATAAAGCAAATATTGTGAGAAGGTAAGGGTCAGATTATAGACAGGGCCATCTTAAGCCTATCCAGTGCCGTGGTTCAAGGAGCCCTCTGGCCCCCCGCCCCCCGTTCCCATAGTTGTTGGGGCTGGAGGAGCGGGCCGCCCCCCCTCTTTATTGGGGTGCGTGCATGGAATAGAGCGGACCCAGGAGTCCCGGCTCGGCTCCCCGCACCCTCCACCTCCTCTCTGCTCTCTTCTCTGGCCCCTTCCCTCTGGCTTGGCTGCACTGTGTGGTGCAGGAGCCGCCGGGGGTGCGTGCAATGAAAGAGGTGGGAGGAGGGCAGGGAGGGAGGGAGGGAGGGAGCACGGGGCCTGCCCCTCCTTCCTCTTCCTCTGTGTGACACCAGGGCCGCCGGCCAGGACCAGCACTCGCCTCTCCATCCCGGCCGGGCTGGAGGGCGGCTCTTCCGGCGGGGAAGAGGCGGAGGCTCTGGGCACGGCACTGCTTTGGCGCAGCAGACAAGGGCGTTGCGTCCAGCCTCCGCCTCTTTCCAAGCACCAGGGAAGCCCTGCCCAGCAACGGCAGGAAAGTGACAGTTGCTGAGGGGATGGAGGGGCAGGGTCCTGAGTGCGGTACCGGCACGTGCGCAGTCGGCGCAAAGACCGACGGGGCGTGCGCAGATCAGATCGCCTCCAAGTTCTTCTCCCCTTTTCTTTGCTTCCCTCAACCTTTTTCTCTGCACGCCCGCCAGCCATATGGTTGATGGGCACAGCTGGCGGGCATGCAGGAGGCCGCGCAGCTCCCCCACTCGCTGGGACGCTCCTCAGCGCCCCTCAGTGCCCAGCGCCCTGGCGCAATGCGCCAGTAAAACCAATGGGAAGTAAAACCAAGGGAGTACCTAGTGTTTTACTTGTTACTAACAGGTCTGTGGCTTAACCTGTTTCCTTTAGGGACTCCATCTGGATGACCTTATTAAGCATTGAATTACAACAGAATTGAGCAGCCAGGCATTTGCTTAGTCTTGCTCTTCTGATGCAGTGAACCATCCAAAATTACAAACCAAATCAAAAAGCTGAACCAAGAAGAGCATACACAATCTTGAGATATAAAGAAAGCTAACATTGTTCAATACTTTTACATTTGGAGGCTTCTTGCAGAATTAAGTGATCCTGAATACAGTATCTTCATCCCATTAGGATATTGGTCTTGTCGTGTCATCTCAAAGTCCTTTTTCATACTCAGTAGATGTGACAACAGCAAGCTAGAGAGGAGAATAGTGTAGCAATTAAAGTTGGTGGATGATTAGAGCATGAACCAAACTGCTACACAAAAGGCAAAAGGGCTATTTTCATAATGTTGTACAGGGAGAAGCAACTTGACTTGGCAGATTGTATAAAGTGGAATGGAGGAATTAAAGATAAACTCAAAGCTGATCAGCAAGTGTCTGATCAACAAGTGGGTAGTAATCTTATCAATGGATAAGGAGCATGTGCAAATACAGTAAGGTTCAGTGGGAAATTTCAGCCCTGTATGTATTGAAACAACAATGAAACATAAAACTGGGAAACCAAAAAGCAGTTGGAAATGAAGGATTGGATGTAGAAGGAAAGTTACTGGACAGAGAGGTAGAGTTGGGTGTCATCAGTGTGTACTGAAAGCCACAAAGTTTAATGAAGTCACTAAGGGACAGTATAGTTAGAGAAAATAGCAGAAGGCTGAGAATAACTCCCTGTGGAGGTTCAGCAGAGAAGAACTTTCCCTATGGAAACAGTGATCGAGTAATGATAGGAAGTAAACCAACTAAGAACAGAGCCATAGAAACAGAGTACGTAAAAGGAGCAAAGCAGAAAAAGTAATGAACTGTATTAGAGGCAATAAAGGCACCAATGAGAAGAAGATAGAGACCTTTTGGATTTGGCATTGAGGAGTGATTTGAAGAAGCCAGATTAGAAGGCACTAAGAGAGGAACTGAGAGAAATTTAAGACAGGGAAGTATGTGGCACAGTTCAGAGATTTGAAAGCAAAGGGTAAAGCTCAGATTATTTTTTTAAGAATGTGAAAAAGAGAGGCATGTTTAAACGCAGGAAGGAAAGAGCCAGAGGATGGGGAGAAATTTAGTATGAGGAGGGATATTTGTGATAAAAAGATATGACACCCAGGAGTCAGGATCATCGGGCAGATAATAAAGGAATACGTAATAGTCAACCAAAGAGAAAGCAAAAATTGGTTGAAGTAGGTTTAAGAGGCAAAATAGCTGGAAATGAGAGGAAAGATTTGCATTTTGGATACTGTGTTCATGATTGTGTGATGAACAGAAATTCTCGTTTACATGAGTAAATCAGGACCATGTGTGTGAGGGGGATCTCACCTGCATTACACCTGCATTTTGGTCCAAGCAAAACTTTCCCCTTAGTTTGGTGAGAAACAGTAAACTGGTATGCAGTGTATGCCAGAAACATAATGCAAGGGGGAAGGGTTAACCTTCATCCTACACAATAAGATCCTACTTTTATTGTCCTTTCCTCCTGGCATCAGCTGTTTTAAAAAATGACCACATATCACTAGGCTATGTATTCATCATTATGTGTTGTTTGGCTCAAAGAGATTGACTCGAGGATGTTGGCTAAAGGCTGGGGTATTTAGAGGGGTCATTGGTTAGTTGAGAGAGTGGGGGCAAACAAATCTAGAGTTGGTTGATGAACTGTACTTAACCCCCTGAAGAGCATAAGGGGTGGGGAGACATGGCAGAGAAGTAGGCAATGTTCCCAAGAAAGCCTTACACCACTTCACTGCAGGTGGCAAATGGAGCAAGAAGTAGAAATACAGAAGGCAGAGAGAGTGCATGTCGAAGGAGAGAATGTGTTGCTCAGATTGGATGAACTCCGTGGCACAAGCTGAGCATTTCCAAGTGAAGATGAGAACAAGAAAATGCCCAAAGTCGTATTTTGGGGAATGCATCCCAAAGCAAACATAGAAGGAATGAGGGACAGGAGATGGGAACCAGCTGTGTCACGGAGACAATTAATATTAAGTTTGAAATCACAGGAGGAAGGTACAGAAGTTGTCGGAGTCTGAATGGAAAGTTGAGAGCGGGCCAGGAGGCGATACAGGAAAGAAATATAGAGAGATGAGATGCAAAGGAGAACAGTTTTTTGCAGAATGAATTTGGGAGGCAGTGGAATGAGAGGTCAGCAGAAACAGGGACTGGCAGCATTTGGAAGTGCAAAGGCCACCACGACAGTAACCTCCAGTGAGAAGTGTGTGGAAGAAAGTAATTTGAAAGGAAAGGGCAACAACAGTGTCAGGAGGGGACAGTAAAGTATTTGTGAGAACTGGTATTATGCTTATGTAGAATTAGTAGTTGTTTATGACAGGTGATCAATAGAAATTAAAATGCATATTTTGCTTTGTAATGTGTTGTTCTGTGGTGCTGTACTAGAGACTACTTTCTGTTTTCACATTGTTGCAGGTGACTTTGTTTATAGGTTGGGAAATAGATGAGTATGTTGCTTTATTGAATTGAACAAGCACTTAATAAAAACTGTTATGCATCATTTGTTATTTAACATAGTCTAGATGCAGGTGGCACTGCGGTCTAAACCACAGAGCCTAGGGCTTGCCGATTAGAAGGTTGGCGGTTCAAATCCCTGCGGTGGGGTGAGCTCCCATTGCTCGGTCCCGGCTCCTGCCAACCTAGCAGTTTGAAAGCACGTCAAAGTGCATGTAGATAAATAGGTACCGCTGCGACGGGAAGGTAAACAGCGTTTCCGTGCGCTGCTCTGGTTCGCCAGAAGTGGCTTAGCCATGCTGGCCACATGACCCGGAAGCTGTACGCCGGCTCCCTCAGCCAGTAAAGCGAGATGAGCGCTGCAACCCCAGAGTCGTCTGCGACTGGACTTAACGGTCAGGGGTCCCTTTACCTTTAGTAGACACAAATAAATGAACTGGAAAATGAATTGTGGAAGATAAGAGACTTTTGTAGTTCTCAGAAGGTTGATACCTATGTTAAATTCTTTTTCAAAACTGTTACATATTGGCCATATGTATTATACTTACTCTTTTTAAAATGGTAAATTATGTAAATATTAACGTTACTGACTACACTGTGGGTTTTGTTAGTGTGGTTTCTTCCTTTAGTTGTTTGGGCACTTTCTTATGGAGACATTCACAAATCACACCCAGAAGTAATTGTTCACCTTATGTTTGATTATGGAGTGAAAATTAGTAGCTGCAAATATTACTTACGGTGTTGTATGCTCAGTTAACTCTTTCCTGTATTTGCTTCATATGAAGTATTAATACTGCAGGTTTAAGAGCAACTGTATGCAATGAAAATATATTCATAGATGTGCTTTTGAGTTGAATAAATCATGAAACTGAATCTTGACATGCTTTCGGCAATAATCTGAGAATATTCCTGTTTAAATATTCATGTTTGTTTCTAAAATTGTATGTCATGTGTTATACATAAAAGACAAATCCATTTAAAACAAGAATTGCTTGCCAATATGAAATCTCCTACAATCATTATTTGTAAGAGGTTATTGAGGTCCCTTTGAATATACTGAAAAATTCTAATACTTTTGCAGGGCAGTTTGATCTCTGCCCTGCAAAACAATAGTATTGTGTAGCATTCAAGCTTTTATTGGAATGTTGTGGTATCCCAAATTTCATGTCCGTAACAAATTCCTGGCCTTTAAGGCTAGAGAGTATCTTCAAAAATACTGACAGTGGCAATTGGATGGATAATATTAGGCAGGCATCCCCGAACTTCGGCCCTCCAGATGTTTTGGACTACAGTTCCCTCCATCCCTGACCGCTGGTCCTGTTAGTTAGGGATCATGGGAGTTGTAGGCCAAAACATCTGGAGGGCTGCAGTTTGGGGATGCCTGATATTAGGTAACCAAACATCCAATACCTTCCCCACATTGCCCAAAGGCTGCACAGTCACCATATCTCATGATTTAGACTTCAATTTGGATGTTAAGAGCCATCAGTACACCATGGTGCCTGGCCACACTAATTTAAGGGGCACCTACCTTCTTTGTTTGTTACCTATTGAAAAAATAATAAATGGGTGTTATGGTGCCAGTTATAAAAAAATGTGGTCTTTATGTAGAGGCTGCCATGAACCACTTTTGAATAATTATGCATCCATATGGTGGTCATAACTTTTTATTGGACTTTGATGCATAGCCTGGCCTAATGGCATTATCATCAGCTGTCCATATAACCTAGCTACCCACCCTGTGGAGGTAGCTTTTAATCAATTGATTAAGTATACTCATACAGTGGTACCTCGGGTTACAGACGCTTCAGGTTACAGACTTTGCTAACCCAGAAATAGTACCTCGGGTTAAGAACTTTGCTTCAGGATGAGAACAGAAATTGCGTGGCGGCTGCATGGCGGCAGCAGGAGGCCCCGTTAGCTAAAGTGGTACCTCAGGTTAAGAATGGACCTCCAGAACGAATTAAGTTCTTAACCCGAGGTACCACTGTACACCCAAAAAAAGAAAAAAGAAAAACTTCACCATATTCAGCCAAACTTAACACAAGTGATATTCCAGTTTGACATAATTTCACTGTACATACCTAGATACTCAACAAATTGCTTGCACTTGAATTCTTCCACCCCAGTATTTGACCTGTACAGTTGATTCAGTTTGAAGTTGTGTGTATATTTTGCACTTAGTCCACAAATGCAGCAAAAGCTAATCCTGATGAATTCCTTGGAACAGAGCAGTGGCTGATAATTAAAGCCTAGGCTTAGGAAGAAAAGGCATGTGTAATAACCTGGCGTGCTCTGGTCCATGGGGTCATGAAGAGTTGGACACGACTAAACGACTAAACAACAACAATAATCTGTCACTGGAAATATTATACAATTGACGTAACCTTGTTGCTTCATTTCAATTTTTGAATATTTGCTTTCAGTTAGGGTGCATCTAGACAAGTGTTTCTGTTGCATCCTAGACAGGTGTTTTTGAACTACAGTCTTCAGAGGTTTAAACAGCAGTGCAAGGCTATTTGCAAAAAAAGCTTTCCACTGCAAATACCCTACGATCGGGATTCTGCACTGTGAAGCCCCACACACCTGTCATATTTGGCTCAGCAGGGGTGGGGAGATAAGAATTTGACTCTTTGGCCGGAAAGTTTTCTCACCCTTGTAGCACAGCATCCTGTTTCCCACAGTGGCCAGCCCCAATGCCCATAGAAAGTTCACAAGCAGGGTGTGAGTGCGAAAGCCCGGTTTTCAGAAGCATGCTGTCTCTGATCCTTAAAGATAAAGTCTATGCAAATAGTATAGTGTGTGTTCAATATGGCTAATAGGTTGTCTGCTCAAGAAACATAGAAAGTGACCATACACTAGGTCAGGTTTATAGACCTTAGATTTTCTGCTAAAATGGCTTTTAACCAGAGATAACACTTGAGGCCCTGGAAACCTGTAGCCTGTTAGAGTAGATGATACTAGATTAGTTGAACAAATCTGGCATGGCCACCATCACTGGGCTGAAATAAAGCACAGTGTATTTTTTTGGGTGGTTAATGGATTAATACCTCTAAATGGACTCTATAAGTGAAAAGGGACTATCAGTTAAGACTAAAAAAGTTTATGGGGGGGGCAGATAAATTTGTTCCAGTGTGAAAAGTCTTTTTAATACTTGGAATAGCTTGGTTAGAATGTCAAATCTACGATTTTTATGCTAGAGCATTTATCCAGCTGTCCATTGAAAACAACTTTTTAAAATTTTATAAGGATAGAATATCTGTGGAAAGTCTAGCATGTGTATCTCATATAATCTCATATCTCAAATTAACATTTTTTTTTAAAGACATACTTGACCTTTTCTACTGCTATCTGACCTTTAATATTTTAGCCCCAAGTCTAGTAAACATCAGTTTGGAAAGCAATGGTTTACAGAGCATTCTCAATAGTCTTCATCTCCTTCAAATCATAACAGTTGAAGCTTAGCAGATGCTGTGGCATTAAATCTACTTCTGTGGGAAAAGCAGCTTTATTTCAGATGGCAGGCAAATATGTTTGGGATTTATTAAGTGTTTCATCTTAGAACTGAAACAATAAAATATATTCACCTCTGGGTACCTGTTAATGACCTTAAGCCATGTGTTGGGGGGATTTTCTGATTTCCATATGATCGTCAGACCAGATTACATTTGGGGGATAGTGTTCTTCCTCTCTGGTACACGTATAGTGTCTGGAAGTTAACTCCCATATCTGATAGACTGGCTATTTGCAATTTTACGATACAAATGTGATCTGCATCTAGATGCTGCAGCATGTTTTTCTATTCATGGTTTCACCCACGTCCTCTTGAAGGATACCCTATTCCATTCCAGCAGCACCCCAATTTTTCTGCCTCAATCAGACATTATTTTGTGGCCGGTGAGCATGCCAAGTCCTCATTGAGCTGTTCCTTTGCATGGAGTAGGGGTAGAGGCTCTTGGGTTTCTGTTATTGAAAATTATCTGTACTTCTGCAAAGCATAGAGCTCCCCAAAGCATGCTGAAGCATCCCTTTTGCTTCTTGGTAGCTCTGCTTTGCCTGTGGTGGTGCTCACCTGCTGAGTTCATGACTGAAGTGAGTGATTAATTGATGTCAATGTTCTAGGTTTCATTGTGAACATGTAATACTTTAGATGGGTTTGAAAATGGGACTAAGCAGCACCTACAAATACTGTATATCAATCTTGCTTTCGATATAAGTATGTTCCAGGTGTGTCTATTTTACCCAAAATACAGTGAATTCCGGTTATATGCTTCCCACAGTTAATGGGAAAGTGCTGAGAAAAGATGGACCTTGGCTTGTCCATGGATTAAATATTAAGTTTGCTTCATGTACATGTTTTGAGTTGTGTTTTCTCGATAATCATTTCAGGCCACAGAGAGTGAAGCTGGCGATATGGATCTGAGCGGGTTACCAGAGACAGCAGTGGATTCTGAGGATGATGATGATGAAGAGGATATTGAGAGGGCTTCTGATCCTCTTATGAGCAGGGATATTGTTAGAGATTGCCTGGAGAAAGACCCAATAGACAGGACAGATGATGATATTGGTAAGCTACTGTGGAAACCCAGCAGAGAAAGATGTTAGTGGCATTTGCAGTTTCTTTAACATGTATTTTATTTTCCAAAATTTTACTAAATGACGCTTTAACAAAATAAGATTTTTAATATAATAAACAAAAGGAAGTTGTGAAATGCTTGAAACGTAGTATGATTTATGACGTTAAACCTGTAGAATATAATGAAAATACAGTACAAAATACATTGTGGAATAATACTTAGAATCCCATGGCATATTCCTAAAATCTCATTATCAAGTAGTGTCATTGCTTATACATGTTTAACTCAGTGAGTTCATTATTCTTTAGAACAACTCCTGGAATTCATGCATCAGTTACCCGCTTTTGCTAATATGACTATGTCAGTGAGGAGAGAACTCTGTGCTGTGATGGTGTTTGCAGTCGTAGAAAGGGCGGGGACCATAGTTCTAAATGATGGAGAAGAGGTAAGTAGTTGCATAATTCAGTTATTCTTCTTGAGAGATATAAAACATCTTTTTTATGTTCTTAAAAAAATACACCAACCCCCCCCCCCCCACCGGTGCTTACAGATAACCATTTGCTGAACAGAGTATTGGACTTAGACTTCAGTTCACTGTCACATTTGTAGTAGATCACAAATGGGTGTAATGTAACCTGAATGTTATGCCAGTGAAAAATGGTATTAAATGTATGCAGCTTCCTATGTTCCTGTATTTGCAATCCCTTCCTTACAACCACAAGGCTTCAGTTTGACAGATAACATCAGATGCAAATTAGTTGCAGCAACTGCAGTGATCTATAACTGCCAACTGCCCCACCCTCCGTGTTCTAAAACTGCCAGCTTGGCTTAGAGCATCTTTTGATCAGAGGAGTTGAGGAGAGTCAGGAGTTGAAGCGATAGAGTGCTGTCTAGTTTGGTTGTGCGATATCAGTGTTGGGTGTGTGATATCAGTGTTGAGTGTGCGATATCAGCATTGGGTGTGTGATATCAGCGTTGGGTGTGCGATATCAGCGTTGGGTGTGTGATATCAGTGTTGGGTGTGCGATATCAGCGTTGGGTGTGCGATATCAGCGTTGGGTGTGCGATATCAGCGTTGGGTGTGCGATATCAGCAAGTGTTGTAGGCATGGGGAAAGTGTGCTCGAAGTGTACCTGTCTGCATGCAGATCCTGAAGAGAGAACAGAGCAAGCAATTGTAAGAGAGAGCTTGAGAGATCAGGAGCCATGTGTCACGCAGCCCTTGGATGGTTTGGCAAGCTCAAATGTGACCCATGGGTCCGAAAAGGTTAGCTGTTCTGTTCCATACTGATTATAGCAGAAGCAAAGACAACGTTTAATCTTCTTTGCCTTAAAAGTAGCTGATAAATAAGGCAGCATAATCAGTAGATATGTCTGCATCTCCTTTAACCTCTGTACATGTTTAAAGTTTATGTTGGCAAAACTGCAGGATCTTGAAGTGGCTTTTTATTACGTATATGTGTATACAGTGTATGATCACTTTCCCCCTTTTTTCATTTCCTTTTTGCAAGTATTTATTGAAAAACAAATTCACACAATGATATCTAAAAAGGTGAAATGGTTTGTATGTCTCATACTCTATGTTTCATTTTTAGCTGGACTCCTGGTCTGTTATTTTGAATGGTTCGGTGGAAGTAACCCATCCCGAAGGAAGATCAGAAATATTATGCATGGGAAACAGTTTTGGTGTTTCCCCTACCATGGACAAAGAATACATGAAAGGAGTAATGAGAACCAAAGTAGATGATTGCCAGGTAGAAAATAAAATCTGAATTACCTGTTAGAATAGAATGCAAATATATGACAGGCTCAGATGTAATGCTGAATTATTATTGGTGTGCTTTCCTCTCTTCTCCAGCACAGCTGTCTGGAAGACATCAGGATATGTTACTCTATCACAAAGCTGGCCAGTGGGTTGGATCCAGAATTCCCCTACCCTCCACAGGCCACTTTTGAGAGGTGGTCAGGATCACCCACCTGCCACCAGGGCCGGCTCTAGGTAAAGCCCCGGTGGCGCAGGGCGCCAGGGCGCCAGGGCAGTAGGCAGGGCGCTGCACGGCGAAGCCACGCGAAACCATGCTGTGCTCTGCGAGGGCGGGGGCGCTGGAGCGATCTCCGCCACTCAGCGCCAGGGCGCCCGACCTGCTCGAGACTGCCCTGCCTGCCACTCACATGACATCACATGGCAAAGGAATCAGGATCCACTCTTAAGAGCATCCACTTCCTCCTTTGTGGTCTCAGCATGAATTCAAGCTATGCTTGCAAAGGAACATTTTTTTCCCTTTGCAGTCTCAGCTTGAATTCAAGCTGCAAAGATTCCTGCCATTAGTGATTATTGCATTTGGCGGTGGATTTAAATTCAGTGCAAAATGCAAGTGCCACTCTTGGAAGAGATGGCTTCATTCAGAAGTTCCAGTTGGGAGCTCTAAGTCAGGTGTAGGCAACCTAAGGCCCGTGGGCCGGATGCAGCCCAATCGCCTTCTCAATCCAGCCCGCGGACGTTCCAGGAATCAGCGTGTTTTTACATGAGTAGAATGTGTGCTTTTATTTAAAATGCATCTCTGGGTTATTTGTAGGGCATAGGAATTTGTTCATCCCCCCCCCAAAAAAATGTAGTCCAGCCCATCACATGGTCTGAGGGACGGTGAAAAAGGTTGCTGACCCCTGCTCTAAGTGGAGGCAATTGCCAACAAGGCACAAGGCATTTACATGAATAGCTCCTAAGTGGAACAAAGCAGAGCTTGCATTTGACACAAAATGCAAAAGACAACAAATATAAGTCCCGCACCAGGAGTACACTACTACAGTGTGTCTTTACAGCCTCAGCTTGACGTTCTTCGCACCTGCTGTCATATGGTGTAAGCTATGGGACAGTTGGGTGTGGCTGAGGAAAAACAGCTTTGTGAGTGATAGACCCCAGGAGGAAAGATGGAGCCCAGCCACCCAGTGAAGACAGCCTGGTGGTATAGAGGCTCCCTGATTCTGATACCAGGCCCAGTGCTCACCAGCAGCATAAGGCAGCCCTGTTCTGCAAGGCTGGATAGGGTGGCTTGCACCGCACACCTTGTGAAGTGGTACAGAGGCTGCCTGATGGTGGTGCTGGGGCGAAGCATACTCTTGGCTACTGCCTGGCTGCCTTTGCCTGGGAGAGTGGGCTGCGTCTTTCTTCCGAGGGAATACAACCACCCCATGAGGATAGAGGCAGCTTGCCCGCTCGGGTGAAGGCAGTCAAATGCATGGAACCTGACACGTTCGGTGCTGTTGGCTACTACCACCTAGTCCATCTTCTGGGAGTGGAGGGTGAATGGGCTATCTCTTTCTTCCAGAAGAAAGAGGTAGCTTGCCCACCTTCCCCACACCAGCTAAGGTGGAGGGAGCCTCGGAAAGGAGCTTGTCAGACTCCATCCCAGGGCTCCCTCCATCTTTGCGGAGTGGGGGGGGGGGTTGAGTGGTCTATCTCTTCCTCCCCCCAGAAAGAGGTAGCTCACCCACACCAGCGAAGGCAGAGGGAGCCTCAGAAAGGAGTCCCTGCCACTCGCATGCCATAGATCCAGAGATCTATGCCTAATCTATGGGTTTGGGAAATGTCAACAGGCTTTCCCGTCTGGATAAATGGGTCTTAACAACTGACTACTTGTTAGGGTTTTCATCCTGTTTTAAATGTGTTTGTGTTTTAATTTTTTTAAGAATTGTTTTACGTGTAAATTGCCTTGAAACAGTAAATTTAGAAGGCAATTAATATAACAAGGGTAGCAATAATAATGATAATAATAATAAAAAAAACACCACAGTATGAAGTTGTTTACTAAACCATAAAAAAGAACAGCCAAGGTTTATCCAGGTTTGGACAACGACCAACTGGGGTTGATCAGTTAGCTAAAACCTGCAGTTAGTTAAAAATGAAAGTGACTGCTTCTGCACTCCTACCCATCGCTATGCCAAAGGAGGAATATGGAGAGGTGAGCAGGCCAGCCTGAGGCTCACTCACATAGCACTAAACTGTGTTGCAGCTGAACAAAGCCATTACATTATGTGCCATAAATATGAGAACATTAAGTGATGTAAACTTGTGGCTGTAATATAACTTATCAGTGTCTCAAACGCGGCCTCATTGATCTGTCAAAAAACCAAAATGAATATCCAGTGTTTGTGGTTAATGAACCTATTTACAACACTTGTTAGTAAAGATCACATTCTTATGAATTTTAAATGAAAGAATATTAATTTGAAATATATGAATATTTATTCATTTCTTTCTTTGTTCTTAAATGCTGTATTTCAAGGTAGAGCCCGCCCAATGTGGCTTACAAAATGTAATTAGTTTGTATGAAATACAGGATAATTTAGATTCATATTCATAACAGAGGCTCAGCTGGAACTGCATCTAGGCATGATAGAGAGAGGAGTGCCTTACTGCTGCTGCTTCTCCCTCTGACGGCCTCAGCAGTTGCAGTTGGTAGTTAGACAGAGGAAGAATCTCAGCTGCAGCTGTATCCAAGAATATCAAAAGCTGTGATTTTAAACATTCCAGTATAAAAGGGAATACATTCATTTCTACAACCAAAATAGTTCATTAAGAACCCTGGGTGGTAAAAACTGGACATTGCACAAGTGTGATGTGTTCAGTTAAAAACTTGCATGTTGTGGAAGGATGAGGACATGACTGTCAGGTGGAAGGAATCACATATTTTATTTTACTTTATTGTCCATGGCAATAATATTCTGATTAAAAAAGGAAATAGCTGCTTTTTGTTTAATTGTAGAAGCAACTGTTAAAAAGCATTTTCCTTTCATCATTTACTTTTTATATGCCCTTAAGATGGAAATTGGGAATTTCCTTAAAATAAATGTCAAGTCAGCTTTAGCTTTTATTTAGGGAAATAGGAGAAGGATAGAGATATCAGATTTCTTTGATAGGCATAATTCATTTTTATCAATTAATCATGCACTTTCCTAAGGCAAGAATTATAACAGAATATATCATCCTGGCTTATTCAACTACTAAGTGAGCAGAAATGATCATAAGGCACATTTGGATATTCATTGCATAAAGCACTATAGCTGCAGTGATAACAGAAAAATTGCTTATGGTAGCCCTTGTGATAGTGAACAGTTCCAAAATCAGAGAAATAGTGGAACCTGTAGAAGTTCAACTTCTGCATTTATCCTGCATTTAGCTGGAAAACTAATTTAGAAAAATATGTATGTGCCATAAAAGTAAAAAGAAGTTAATAATAATGAGATTTAATGGGGGTTATTAATCAGTCTCATGAAGTTAAAGGTCTGACTTCATGGTTTCTGCTACATTTGAGGATGGCAAATCTATAGCATCCCTTACACTTGGGACTAAGATTCTAGACAGCAGGGCAGGTTGGACAAAGGACTCTTAATATTTTAGAAACCATTACCTTTGAACATGTCTCTTGCAATCTATTTTCCCTAGTTTGTGTGCATAGCCCAGCAAGATTATTGCCGCATCCTCAACCAAGTGGAGAAAAACATGCAGAAGGTAGAAGAGGAAGGAGAGATTGTTATGGTTAAAGAACATAGGGAATTGGATCGCACTGGAACAAGAAAGGGTCACATTGTTATCAAGGTAGATTTTCTATACTATAATATACCTAATGGCAGCTTATCTATTTCTTTCAAACCACAATCTTTTTGATTTATATCCTAATGTTATACAGATGCTATCTTTTTCAGATTTTTAAATGAGAAAACCCACCAAAGAACTATTCTTAATTGCTGTGTTTGGTGCTTTGTGTAAATCTGGTCCAGTAAATGTATCTTAACTTCAGTGAGACAAAAAAGGGCTCAAGCTGAGATGCATTCATGTGTATTGATATTTGAACATTTACATTTTATAGGGAACGCCGGAAAGGTTGACAATGCATTTGGTGGAAGAACATTCAGTGGTTGATCCAACATTTATCGAGGATTTCCTGTTGACCTACAGGACATTTCTTTCCAGCCCGATGGAAGTGGGGAAGAAGTTATTGGAGTGGTTCAATGATCCTAGCCTCAGGGATAAGGTTGCATTAATAATGACATTCTAAAATATGACTGTATTTTAATATACACTAATTAAACAAATTGTAAAGTGGTATTGGTTAGTTTAATTGGACAACAAAGCAGGCAGCATTTTTCCCTCACTGGAGATAACATTTCTTTGGAGGAGAAAAAGAATGTATATAATCTGATTGCCACCTATGTCTATTTCACTACTTGTAGCAGTGCATGTAGTAAAAAAAAAGGTAAAGGATCCCTGACAGTTAAGTCCAGTCGCGAACGACTCTGGGGTTGCGGAGCTCATCTCGCTTTACTGGCCGAGGGAGCTGATGTTTGTCCGCAGAGTTTTTCCGGGTCATGTGGCCAGCATGACTAAGCCACTTCTGGCAAACCAGAGCAGTGCACGGAAACGCCGTTTATCTTCCCGCCAGAGTGGTACCTATTTATCTACTTGCACTTTGACATGCTTTCGAACTGCTAGGTTGGCAGGAGCTGGGACCGAGCAACGGGAGCTCACCCCATCACGGGGATTCAAACCGCCGACCTTCCGATCAGCAAGCCCTAGACTCTGTGGTTTAGACCACAACGTTAAATGTACCCATCTTCATCTGGACCTGAAAATCAGTTTTAAAATCAGTTTTTGGGTTCTTCATCAGGAACTCCCTAGTGCAGCTGGTAGGGCTCTCAGCTCTCATCAGCTGTTGGGTGCTGACAGCCACCCTTTGAAATATGTTTGCAAGCGGCTTATATTCAGACCACTAGCAAATGGAATTTCAAGGGGGTAGCTTGTAAACTGATTGGTGCTGAAAACTAGCTTTCAAAAGAGCTTTGTGAGCTCCTTTCAGGTTGTCACCCGACATCATAATGACACCAGGTGATTTACAGGTGGACAGCCTCACCCATCTGTCAACATTGGCCAATGGGGTGGGGCAAAGGAAGGATCCAATAGACTAGCTAGGTCCAGTTCCTCAGCTGTGCACTAAATTTATGGTGCATAGAATTCAGCATCCCGAAAGATTGTTTCTAGCCTTTAATGGCTATGAAGATAAATATCTATTGACAGATCCAACAGGGTTATCCAGGGGAGGAGACCTCTGTGATCTGCAAAGTCCCTTGCTTCTTTCTTTCCATGTTAGGCAAAATATTCCTGCATTGCTGGTGGTTGGACTAGATGACCCTTGTGGTCCCTTCCAACTCTACATTTCTAGGATTCTATGTTTGGGTGCCTCAGTTTATGTTAGGTCTGAGAATTTAAGCAGTTACTTTCAAATTTGTGGCATTGTAGCAGAACAGGGATTTTAGAAACTTGGAGGGTAAAGGGTTCTCAACGGCACATTGTCGGAATTTCAGTTTCTATCAAGGTCTATTTATGGATTCTTTAAATTCATTGTAACGAAAGACTGCATTGAATTTGGTATTCTGTTAGTGCATAGAAGTGGTAGTTGTATTGATTCCATGTTATTAAAATCTATTTAATGAATAGTGGCTATTGGTAGTGACTCAGTTTGCTGACACAGCAGGAGCCTTCTGTTTCCCTTTTGAACTATACTGTAGTAGCATAGCTAAAAAACATATTACAGAAACATGCAAAATTGGAAATGGCCTTTAGGCCTTTTTTAAAAAGGAAAAAACCCAAATTTATTTTTAATCCTTTATTTTTGTAAGACAGTTCACTGTTTGGAGCAGGCATCCCCAAACTGCGGCTCTCCAGATGTTTTGGCCTACAACTCCCATGATCAGGACCAGTGGTCAGGAAAGATGGGAACTGTAGTCCAAAACATCTGGAGGGCCAAAGTTTGGGGATGGAGCCTATTGCTTCAGAAGCAATTCTTTTTAAATTGCTACCATTTCAACACTAGTTTTGTGAAGAGATATGGTGGTGTTTCTTATTTGCATAGAAGTCCTGTAGTAAAAATGTAGGATACCAGGTTTCTCTTCTCTGAAAAGAAGTACATGAAGGATTTTGTACAAATGTGAAGCTTTATGTTTAAAACCCAGTTTCCTGCTTTCTCTCTTTTTTTTAACCTGGTTGACTTCTAGATTTTTTTAAAAAAAATGTCACTAGATCAGATATTGAAGTATACCGTGTTGGGGAAATGTCTAAAATAAAATAGTTTTCATTGGGTTTTTAAACTGCATTTATATAAATAATTTATATTGTTTCTTTCAGGTTACACGGGTAGTATTGTTGTGGGTGAACAATCACTTCAATGATTTTGAGGGAGATTCTGCAATGACTCGTTTTCTGGAAGAATTTGAGAACAATTTAGAAAGAGAGGTATGGATTATTGGCAAAATAAGAGACTTGTTGTGCTACACTGAGGTGACTTTACATCTAACAAATGGCTCTGGATTATCTCCCTACAGAAAATGGGTGGACATCTGAGGCTGTTAAATATTGCATGTGCTGCTAAAGCGAAACGAAGAATGATAACGTTAACAAAGCCATCTCGGGAAGCCCCTTTGCCTTTCTTCTTATTGGGAGGATCTGAAAAGGGATTTGGAATATTTGTTGACAGTGTCGATTCAGGTAGCAAAGCCACTGAAGCAGGCTTGAAACGTGGTGATCAGGTATGTAAATTAAATTTCATCAGGTTGTTCTTGGAATGCCAATAGTTGTAGTGGAGACTCCTCATTGTTATGAATTGCAAGGATTCAATCCTTTTGTTCCTCTTTCTAGATATTGGAGGTAAATGGCCAAAACTTTGAAAACATTCAGCTATCTAAAGCCATGGAAATTCTTCGAAATAACACACATTTGTCTATCACTGTGAAAACTAACTTATTTGGTAAGTTTAAAGCCATAGGTTTAAGTGTAACTTTTATTATAATGCAATAGTTTTAGAATTGTGTTGCGATGAGACCAGGAGTACCCTCACCAGGATGTCCTTAAAAGCACGAAGACAGTTGTCCACTACTTGCCATCTTTTTCTGCAATGCGCTGCCATAGATGAGTATTGACCATGTTTTATGGTGCATTCCAGAACACATCTTTAAATTGTGCAGAACAGAATTTCCACAGGCAAAGTCGATGTGGAAAAAGATTCATTGAGGGTAGAAAACAAGACATCCACACTTACAATAAATGTTTCAGTCTTCATAGTTACTGCTTTATAAGAACAAAATGTGCAAATGTTATAATATTTTATAACAATGCAAAAAACTGATAAAAATATCATAACTAGAAATGGAATCTATTTGCTGTCCAACTTAGTTCAGTGGGGTTTACTTCCTCTTAAGTGGGAATTGTAACCTTCAATTACAAATGTTTCCTTTTGAAGTTTAGGAAAGATTAAGGTGAGAAAAGACTATTGCAGTAATGAAATTTAACTTCATACATAACATAATATGTAGGTCTGCATAATGTTTCTAAAGTAACTACAGCCAAGACCCTTAGTGTGAAATGATTTTGGAAGCAGTGTAAAGTTGCTAAAACTGTTTTTGGAAAATTATTCTTAGAGGCCTTTGTACCTCGCAGCATTCCTCTGAATATGTTGAGACAACTTGCATTAACTATTGTGTTATGGGTTTCCTAGATTTGCCGCTGTAGGATTTCAGTTGACCTTCTGGAAGGAAATATGCCATAGCCTTTTTCTTGTTTCAGACATAAATGTGCCCTTGCTCTTTAGCTGTGTATGGATTTTTAAACTCTCTTTATCAGGGATAAGGTGAACAACTTATTTTGAGGCTTAATTCTATGCCCAGGAATAGATATTTAGAAGTATCGTTAAGTCCAAGCATGGATTCTATTCAAATGTGAAATGCCACTTTGCTTTTTATAGCCTGTGCAAGAAGGGTATGATGTATTTCTTTTGAGTTTATTTTTGTATGTGTTTCCCGTCTTTTGTGCAGTTTTTAAGGAACTTCTAACAAGATTGTCAGAGGAGAAAAGAAACGGCGCTCCTCATCTTCCTAAAATTGGTGATATTAAAAAAGCAAGCCGTTATTCCATACCAGATCTTGGAGTTGACGTGGAGCAGGTGATAGGATTGGAAAAAGTAACCAAGAAGAGCAAAGCCAACACTGTTGGTGGGCGAAACAAGCTCAAGAAGATACTAGACAAAACCCGCATCAGTATCCTGCCTCAGAAACCATACAAGTGAGTGTGATGTACAGTTTTAAACTTGATGTATTAGTTATTGCCTTGTAATCTGCATCAGTATTAGAAATTTTTCTAAGATGTTTTATCTCTTGTTGTTTGTTGCCCTAGGCTCTATTGGGAGGAAGAGCAGGATATAAATTTAATAAATAATATCATTATCCAATAGCCAGTTGAATCTCTGTGTAGAAATGGTTCATGTGGAATGAAATTAATACACCAACATTTCGCTTGCAAAAAAAGGTTCCTGGAAATTATATCACACACTTTCATGTATTCTGGATACATTAAAAACAAAATCCTGAGCTTTATATATATTTAACATTTAGGTGTAACAGTTCCAATCTTGCTGGCACCTTGCTAGTGAATATGGCTTTGGTTAAAACTTCCGGTTGAGTAAGTTTGCCAAAGCAATGCTTATACTTCAAAAATCTGTAAGATGAATGGTTTATGTGGAAGTGAGAAATACAGGGGGAAATAAGCAATATAGGTCACGATAATATAAAAGCACTAAATACTTTTGTTTTCCCCATCACCGTAGTGATATTGGAATTGGCCAATCTCAGGATGACAGCATTGTGGGACTGAGGCAGACCAAGCACATTCCTCCTGCTCTGCCAGTCAGTGGAACACTGTCTTCAAGCAATCCTGACTTAATGCAGTCACATCACCGCATCTTAGATTTCAACACAACCCCAGGTGAGCCTTAAATTTTCATGGGTGTCCTTTGGGCTACTTCTGATAGGTGTAAATGGGTACAAAAACTATGTTCCACAAGTTGGGATTTCCATGTCTGCTTTACATAAAAATACGTCTTCTTTTTTAGGACACATAAATAGTCTGATCTACTGAACTACTCTGTAATACATTTGTACCATTATTATTAGTTAGCAGTTGTTTATCATTGTCACTGTGAGATAGTGGGAGCATGCAAACCAATGATAAAAGGACTGGGGTAATGGAAATGGATGTAGTTGTCCCTGGAACCTGAAAATAGTTGAGATGCAGCCAAAACTAAGTAGAACAATTCAAGGTAGAATTTCTGAATGAATATGTCTTGGGGGTGTAGGTAATAAGACAGGAAAATAATTTTCTCCAAACTTGGATTTAGGAGACTGATAAGGAGACACATGCGGTCAATGCGCTTCACATTTAATGAAAGGCCTGGAAGATACGTGGACATATAGATTCTCAGAAGCAGATAGATCCAGTATAAGTGAACAGTATACAAAGTATTGCTTATTTATAAACAGGAGAAATATTGTTTGATATTACTTTGTTGATGATTACATACTAGTATTATTATCTATTATTTTATCTATTGAAAACCCTTTTTATACCACCTGTCATAAAAATACACATACCGGGACAGTTTACAACCAAATAAAATGGTACATGCTCATTAAAATCACTTCTAGTATACACTGCTAGGCATTTTTCTTCAGTGGTGTTTGTTTTTGAATTGGTTTCTTGTACTCTATTTATTTAACATTAACGTATAATGCTCCCTTGAGGGCTTTAAAGAAAGTTGGGCTATAATCTTAAGCCACAATGCATACTTGAAGCTTCAGAAAATGTAGTCTCAATAGTTTTCTCGTTACTTTGGACTGTGTTGGAGATGGGGGAGGCATTCAGGAAATCGAATGTACTAGAGCAGAAAGAACTCAACCTGTCAGAATTGCTGTTCCGTAGAGCTTGGAGGAGCCGAGTTGTGCTTAGGGAGGAACAAAAAAAAAATGCTTGCTGTGTTAAGTGGATTTGTAAATCAACATTTTAGTATGGGGATGTTCATGGCAATAGGGACCATGAACTTGCAATAACACTTTCCTATGCAATTGTTCTGTAAGTTGAAAAAGTCAAATCCAAGCTTTGATATCCTTTTCAGTGTTTTGCCAGACTGGCATTTTAAACCAGAGAATAGATTACTGCCTTGCCTTTTTTTTTTCGGCCTTCCTGTAAGCTTCAGGTTGCAACCTTATGTAAGATGTTTACTAGAGGTTACATTTTCCTTAGTTGAATTTGTTAAGAGGAAATGTGCAGTTCAGGTAGAAAGGTCTTTACAAATTAGTTGAGCAAAGGTTTAATATATTAAGATATAAAGAGGTTCACACACCTACAAATGCAATCATACATGCCAACTATTCCATCTCAGTCTTATAGGGAAGCCACTTGAAGGAAAGCAATCCCCAGCAGACCTCAAATATATCCTAATCTGCACTTAAATTTCACAGTGGGTGGAGATGTAGTTGTGATGCATCTGGAGTTAGGAAGAAAAGGGGAGAGAACTGGTAGAAATGGTAACCAGTGATTTGGTAACATTTCTATAGAACTAAGGGGGAGGTATTGAAGATGAAGTAGGGGAGGATAATCAAGAGCAGGCAAGGAAGTGAACGGGTACAATATGGTTTTATCCCTTGTTGTTGGGGAAGTTGATTGGGAGTTGATTGTGTGATGAGGTTTGTTTATTAGTGCAGAAACCAGCAAGTAAAGAGCGGGTGAGAGGGCTGAACATTGCTCTCTTCGTACAGCCTACTGTTCTTGTTCACACAATAGGTAGGAGGCAAAAACAACAAAGTGCCAGCTTCATTTCAACAAAAGGCAGCTGTAGGTTTTGTGTGTGTGTTTGGCTTTGCAAAATATGGACACCCCCCCCCCCGGGCAGGTGAAAAGAGCAGGGGAATAAGGGACTTTATTTGGGGCGAGGGTTAAATCTGCACCCATACTTTACACCATACTACATTTTTATGATTTCTAGTGCTACCTTTTTTATTTGAGATTAACAGCAATAAGTAAAAATAAACTTGCTTATGGCATCCATTATACCTCCAATATTAACCTCTCCCCTTTTGTTGTTTCTTGTTTGAATTGTGTCATTTTTCTTGATTGCCATTGTCAATCACTCAACGTACTGTATACAGTATTTTAAGAGGAAGGAATCTGAAATGTTTTTTGTGTTTATAGATGAATAATTGGTACAAACCTGATGACACAACCTTTTCTCTTGATTACTTACGTAATTACTTCAATAAACAGAGTTTTGAAGAAACATTAAAAGTTATTGGTTGACCTGGACACCTTCCTTTCAGTTTGAAACAATAATATTTGATAAGTGCTAAGAAATAAAGGTCCATCACTAGCAAGCTAAAAAATTGGGGCCATACAGACACTAATTAGTATTTAGAGTGTCTTGTAGGGCAACTATTGAGGCAGGCATACTTTGGTTTATGAACTCATAATGACTTAAAATGAAGGTTACTTAATCACTCATGCCCTCTCCTATTTGAAGTTGGCTTGGTTCAGTATACTATGGTATACTATTTTCATGTCCCCAATGGAATGGAGGGAGGGGCAAGTTTGAGGCTCATTCATTTAAGAATAAACTGCAATTTATTAGCATGTCAGTAGTATCAAAGCTGAACGCACTGATTAAATACTTTGTGGTTAGCAATTTATAAAAGTTTACAGCTCAAAGCCAGCATGTTGGTCCATTTTGCTTTGCTTGGAAATGACTTCTGATCATACCGGTAGGCAGAAAAAAGGATGATGATCCCAAAGAAGGGTAGTGACTAGAACAATTTCACAGGAACAAGATGGCAACTAACGAAAATTAAGTGTGTATCTGTCCCTATTCAGGCACTGACTGAAAAATAAATAATTTTACTCTATTATATGGTTTATATGCTGTAATAGGATTTCCCCCCTCCCTACAGATTTACCAGACCAGGTTCTGAGGGTTTTTAAGGCAGACCAACAAAGCCGCTACATTATGATCAGTAAGGACACAACTGCAAAGGAAGTGGTTATTCAAGCAATCCGAGAGTTTGCTCTAACCACCACCCCAGATGCATATTCTTTATGTGAAGTTTCAGTCACTCCAGAGGGAGTAATCAAGCAGAGGAGGCTTCCAGATCAACTTTCCAAGCTTGCTGACAGAATACAGCTTAGTGGAAGGTGAGACTTGTATATCATCTGCCATTTCAGAATATAATTGAATGTACTTCTTAAATATACTGATTTTTAAATTCTAAACAAGCTATCTTTGCTTTCCATTACTATTAGTATTTACATTTCTAGAAAACTTTATTCCCTCTTCCCCCCTCTCCCAGGTATTATCTGAAGAACAACATGGAGACAGAAACCTTGTGTTCAGATGAAGATGCTCAGGAATTGCTGAGAGAGAGTCAAATTTCTTTATTGCAACTCAGTACTGTTGAGGTGGCAACCCAACTCTCTATGCGTAACTTTGAACTGTTCCGTAACATTGAACCTACAGAATACATAGATGACTTGTTTAAACTGAAATCTAAGTCTAGCTGTACTAACTTGAAAAAGTTTGAAGAGGTAATAAACCAAGAAACCTTTTGGGTGGCATCTGAGATTCTGCGAGAAACCAACCAGCTGAAAAGGATGAAGATAATTAAGCACTTCATTAAGATAGCATTGCACTGCAGGGAATGCAAGAACTTCAACTCCATGTTTGCAATAATAAGGTAAACAAGACTAGATCACACACCCCAATGATTTTGCATACAGTTTATAAGAAATAAAGTGTAAATAGATGCTTCATAATGATGATACTAAATGTTAAGAAAAATACTATGTGTCAATTTTACTTTTTATGAATTAGTAATTTAATACTACAATAGTAATATTTCATTGACTTAACAGTCCTCAGCAGCAACTTTAGACAGAATCCTAATCCAAAAAGAGCAAGACTGGTTGAAAGGCTAGAGGATTCTTCCATGAAAAGCTGGTTAAATTAGCATTGCAAGCTTGTCATTGCTAGCATCATAATGATATATCTGATGAAAGTAGACTCTACTCCATGAACACTTGTGTCATTATAAATGTATTAGTCTTCGTTGTGTTTGTCATTTTTATAAGTATTCCTCATCTCTAGAAATCAAAATATCCTTTGGAACAGACTTGGAAAAAGCAAAATGACAAAAGAAGTCATTTATCTATCTCTGTTTCCACTTAGTATGCAACCATGGAGTATGTTTTATGTGTGAGAGACTGCACACAGTCCGGTATGAATCCAATTCATTTAGTATTATTTAAAAGGTATGCATGTTGGCATGCAAAATCCCAGTTATAGGTTACACAGGTTTTTAACTTAATGTAGCAGAAGCTAATTGTTAGATTCTTGGTGGTACAAGGCAGCCTTAAATCTTTGGTTCTCCTCCTTCCTACCCCCAGAAAAGTACACTTCTGAATTTTCCAGTTACCTTCCTTTTGAAAGGGTAGTTTCGAAACAGATTGCCACTTTGTATGAAGCACATTTGGTTGTTTTTTTTAGGCCTCATGTGAGCCTGCTCTTCAGCGTTTGAATGCAATTGCAATCCCTAGAGCCTAGACTGTATTTGAAGGCTTCCTTGATAAGAAAACCTTTGCTTTGTTGCATTTATTAGTATTTTCAGCAAGTATTGATCACATTGGTCTTGACATATTACCATTTGCAACTAGCAGGCGATGTAGAGGGACTTCTGGGACGACACAACAGCACTCTCCCTCCCTGGCACTGCTGCGCCAGCCCTCAGTTTCCCTTCCCTCAGGTGAATTCCCCCAATAGAGAATGAATCACGAGCGACAGTGGGTTTGTCTTTTGGGAAAACAGGTTGCAAACAGACTTTATTACAACAGATGGAAACAAGGAGTTTTTGGTTCATTTTCTTCCACAGAAATGTATCAAACAGTGATGTTATTCACGGCACAGTGCTGTTGCTTTTTATTAAAACGTATCCTGTTTCAAGTTACAGGCTGTATGCTGTTCAGACTTAAGGTTACTTTCTTTTACACATCTTTCATAGCTCAGACTTTTCCACGCACACTTCAGGAATTGAGGATTTTAACTGTACTGTTTCCTTACAGACCCCCAAATCCTCCTTGGCCTGGGAATCACTACTGCCCTTTCATGTCAGAGTATTCCCTCTGAGGACCCTTTTTTCCTGTAAACACTGTGGGAGACTGTGCATTTTCTATTTTAACAGTGTTCTGCGATTCAGAACCTTAGAGTATATACTGAGAGTTCTCGGCTCTCCTCAGCTCTACCACCTGTCAGAACGAAGCCTCCTGACAGAATCCCCCTCACAGACCGAATCCCTCTCTCAAGCACTCCTCACTCCACAACTTCATGCCATTTTTACTAAACCTTCCTGTAGTCTAATATGTGAACATAGGCAAAATAGGGATTTTTAATCAGTACACTCAGGATGCCCACTTTTGTTACAGTGCTGATGCTCCTTTAGCTTTTCACTATGGGCGACAGTGATTTCGGAAAGTTATATTTAGCATCAGTTTAGAAAAGATTGGGCATGGAATACTGTGATTTGGGGGCATTATTGATAGAGTTCCAACTCATGAATTCTTTTACCAACTCAAATTAAGTAAAATAAGTTACATTGTCTGCCTGGATTTGATACTGGTCACTTTCATGCCTTGTTAAATTTTATGCCTCTGTGTTAAATTACTGTAACTTATTCTGTTAATATACTTGATGAAACTTGATTTGGAGACCAAAGGTGGTCAACAATCTCAGGCACCAGTGCTCCAGATAAAATTAATTAATGAAAAGGGAAACTAATACTTGTTGTGAAGGGCAGTAAGATTAGGGCATCTGAGAGAGAAAAGTAGATTTGACAGTTGGTGGCCTCTGTAAAAATTTGTTTGCAGCTCTAAAACATTTAACGTTAGGATCACTGAATTCAGGCATTTTTGTTGACCATTTCAACTGACTATGGAAAGCAAGGCTGAATGTCAGATATCTATGTCTCGGACAACAGAGGGCTTTTATAATCAATATCACCAGTGCATCCAAATGAGCTGGTTATGTCTCTTCTAAACCTCTGGTAATAACATGCTTCTTTTGCTAGTATACTAAGGGAATGACTCACAGCATTTTACAGCTGCAGTTTCTGAATAGACTTTACTGTATTACTCATTACAATACTTCCATCTGGCAGTAGCAAACACACACTGATCATCATAGCCACATCTTTGTACTAAAAATGGTCCTTGTTTATAGAAGTGTCTGTTGCTCCAACAGTGTTTGGAAAGCAATGTTGTAATAGATCTAAAAACACTTTTGGTAAGACAGGAGAGCCATACCACTGCTACCATAATCTTTTGATGATTCTTCAACTCACAAATATTGCTTGAACATTGCAGTTCAGAAAAGACCTACACTTTTATGGTGCATCATCTCCGAAAGCACTGTTTTCGTTTACCAGTGTCTACATTTGTCAGTTGCTAAATATGATATGATATGATATGATATGCTTTTAGTTTTACTTCAGAAGATTGTGTACAGGAACATATGTTTAGAATGCTGCAAATGCAGGTGTAATTTTGAACAGAGATTATAACCCTCAACTTTTAAAATTCATTCTTTAGTGGCCTAAACTTAGCTCCAGTTGCAAGATTACGAACTACTTGGGAAAAACTTCCAAGCAAATATGAAAAATTGTTTCAAGATCTTCAGGATTTATTTGATCCATCTAGGAACATGGCAAAATATCGCAATGTCCTGAATAGCCAAAATCTACAGCCTCCTATTATTCCATTGTTCCCTGTAATCAAAAAGGACCTTACATTCCTCCATGAAGGTAAAGGTTGCAAGTATTTTTTCTGTGTTGACTCTTTGGTGATGGTGACATGTGTGTTTTTACTTTCACTGACCAATGGCAGAGTGCTATAGTTATTTCCTATCATTCTTTTGGCAATGTAGGAAATGATTCCAAAGTGGAAGGTTTGGTCAATTTTGAGAAATTACGAATGATCGCAAAAGAGATTCGCCATGTGGGTCGAATGGCTTCTGTTAACATGGATCCTGCTTTAATGTTCAGGACTAGGTGAGTTC
Source organism: Zootoca vivipara (assembly GCF_963506605.1). NCBI lineage: Eukaryota > Metazoa > Chordata > Lepidosauria > Squamata > Lacertidae > Zootoca > Zootoca vivipara. The sequence continues at coordinate 42,196,774 of NC_083284.1, forward strand.
TTTTGACCAAAGAGTAACACACTTGAAGTGTGAAATAAAAACCACTGAGCTAAGATTGTCTTGTGTTACAGATACATACTTTAAACTTGGCTAGTGATTTGTTTAATTCAGAGAACAAGGGTAAGACACAGAATTGGAAAAGCAATCAGCTATCTTTATTTCTCCAGCTAATTAGCTGCAAGTTATTTGACAGCAATCATATATTCTCTTTATATTCTCTTTATATATCAGCCTGAAAGTAAGCAGTTGTCTTTTCAGCAAAATGAGTAACATTTTTCATCTGTGGTGTCCTCTTGATATTTACGCCAAGCTTCCTAAAGTTCATGACAAATGAACATTGCCCAATCATAGCAAGTAGACCCTGCTTGCTTTTTACCCAGAATTTGATTCTTCCTCACCATTCTATGCAACACTTTTTCTTACAATGGTTTTGTTTGATTCTACATATGTGCATTCATGAAGGATATTCTACTATTACAGATATACTGCTAACACAAATGAATTCAAACACAAACACACATGAGATTTGTTTTGATCTTAGATATGTATTTTGTTCTTGCACTACAAGTTATTTGGGTTTTTATGCCAATAATGAGTTCTAAATAAGATCACCATGTTTCCTTTTAAACTCATATGAACACATAGGAGGCTGCCTTATACTGAGTCAGACCATTGGTCTATCTAACTTAGAATTGCCTACACTGACTAGCAGTGGCTGTCCAGTATTTTAGGCAGGGCTCTCTTCCCAACCCTGCCTGTCAATGCCAAGGATTGAATGCAGGTGATCTACCACTGAGCTACAGCCCTTTCCCCAAAAAACAATTAACAAGAAAAGCAGTTCAGAAGTTCAATGTTGAAGACTGCTTCAGAAATCTCATATTATAACTTCAACTATTATAATAATTATGACGCATATACTTGCTAGACTGAAGCCATTGTTTTGCAAGTTTTGAGTTTTAAGAAATATTCAAGTAATACATTTCCCCTCTTATCTGTTCTGTAATTATAATGTTGTGCAAATTAACTGATTCACAGGGGTGGGTAAGTGTTGCAACCAATCAAATGCCCCCATCAGGAAGAGGCAGTACAGATGGAAATGGTTCTTGCCTGTCATTGCATAATTTATGTTACGTTCATTGTTTAAAGGTCATGGAGAACAAGAGAAATAATAGATATTTAATCACTAGTCTTATTCTTACTTGGACAAAATAGATATAAGCAGAATTTGTGTTGAATCAGTTGGGATAGTTAAAATATTCCCTTTGGTTCAATATATAGGAAATGCATATTGAATGAATAAATATTTTAAAGGAAATTATATTATGTGAAAGCTGAAAAGCAGAAAGAGGATAGAAACAAAATTCAAAATTTTAGAACACTATTTTACGCTAAAGGTGTAAGTAATCCAAGGTGAATTCAGTTTAGTGTGAAATGAGCTTTAATCTTATGGGCACTCTACCTATTTAATGTATTATGCTGACTGACTGAGAGAAGGCTGTTCTGGGCTTTCTGGTACTGCTTGTCCTGAAGTCTGATCCTTTCTTTCTGAGCTTATAATCTCTCTGTCTCTTCCTTAAATCCATGCTTCAATACTCATGGCTCTCACTTGCAGGAAGAAGAAGTGGAGGAGTTTGGGGTAAGTGGTTGGAGAGAACACATACAGACAAACTTCATTTTCTGAAATTCTGCATTGTTTCCTACCTGCTTCCCTTAATTTTCTGGTGCTCTGACATTTTCCTCCTTTTGTTAACTCTTCTGTACCTGCATCAGATTTAATCCAGTGCTGCTTTTGCTTGCGGTTATAAACCCAAGAGCTGTGAAACTTTAAAGAAGTGCAAAGCAGTGAGATTCATTGGTTTGATCTAGAATTCATAAAATAGCCTCATATATGTTAGGGATAATGTGAGTTGAGTGGACATAATTTGTCCATGCAAAAGAATTTTCTATGTGGTCTTGAGGAATGAGTATCTCAACAACATTTTGTACATTATCCAGTAAGTATACATATTCTCTAGCAGACCTCAAGGAATGTACATATCATGACAGGTTTTTTCACATTCTTTGGGCAATATTCACACAGAATTCACAGGAGATACCATTATTCCAACACAAGCACTACATACATACATACATACATACATACATACATACATACATACAGCAATGTATGTGTTTGGATGCATAAGAGTGTAAGGTGTGAGGAATAAAGTGTGGGTGGTTCTCTCATCACACACACACACACACACACACACACACACACACACACCCTACTTCTACCTGTCTTTCCATCCTGCATAAAGACACTGGGAATGTCTGTGTGAATCAATTCACACATACACCCCTCAGCTCCCAGTCCATCCATTTGCATGCACTCACCTCCCATGTATCCACATTGCTGAACAGTGGGGAAACAGCTGGGTTGTGGAGAAGAGATGCCAGAGTCCCATTGGTCAGTTGGTTGTGCAGAACAGCTGAGCGGCGTGGAAAAGAGGGCATACTCTTGTAGAGTATGCCTAGTGACAGGAGAATGTGCATATTGTTCAAAGAATGTAAAAAATGATGCTGAGATATGCATGTTTTGGAGAGTATATGCACAATTTTATCTTTATGGACAGTTGAGGTGCCCATTCTCCATGAGTCATGATGAATGTGCACAATGGCTGGCTGTTATGCAGATTAGCCTCTCAGCTTGCATTATCCCTAACTTATGTACACACGTAACCAGTCTCAATGAGAACAGTATACCAAAATGATGGTGGTTCAGATAAAAATAAGCAGTAAATTTATGTCACACAAGTTAATAGAACCATCCAAATTCACAAATTTTATTACAATGTTGTTGATTTTTAACAGCTCAACTAACTAAATTTTCTTTCTACAAACCAGCCTTCATTATTGCTGTTAACATATTAGAAGCAAAATAGCTCCCATACATAAACACATCCAAATTTGCATGCTTCCTCATTAACTAATTGAACATTTTTATTTAACGTGAAGTCCTATTTAAGGCGAGGGAAAGTGGGGAATGAAAATTCAACAGACTTTTTGGTACATTGCAGATAGAATTAAGTGGTGGTATTAAGTGTTTTAATAGAGGCACCTGAAAAGTACAAAGTGGACATTTCCTGCCTGATTTTGAGATTAGTGGATTTTGAGTTTCAGGAGGCTTGACCAATGTTTACTGGTCTGAGACACCTTGCTGCATGAGCCTGCCTTAATATTTCTGTCCTTGTAATACTCAAGGCTACTGGAAGAGAGTTTAACCATTTTCCCAATGACATGGAATTTCATACTTGGAGCAGAGTAATTCTCAGGGACTGACTTTAATGAATCCATATTCACAATTGCAACTGATTGTTGTTCTTTATTTTTATCCTTTTCCTATTGTTGCTGTATGACTTACTTGAATGAGGCATGTAAGCTTTGACCATAGACTGACATTCATGCAGACCTTTGCATGTTTCAAGTTCATTGAAGGATGCAGCGATGAGCTAAGTTACATGTCATCTTGTCTTTCTTCACCCCAGGTCTCTCAGTCAAGGCAGTACAAATGCAGCAGTCCTTGATGTTGCACAAACAGGTGGACATAAAAAGCGGGTCCGACGCAGCTCCTTCCTGAATGCCAAAAAGTTATATGAAGATGCTCAGATGGCTCGGAAGGTCAAGCAGTATCTCTCCAATTTGGATCTGGAAATGGATGAAGAGAGCCTTCAGGCACTCTCCCTACAATGTGAACCAGCCAGCAATACATGTGAGCATTTTTCTTAGTTGGGAATCAACAACGTTAAATGAAATGGGATTTACTCCTACGTAAATGTGCACAGAATTTGATTGTGTGCACCTCAGTCATGGCAAATGAGCTGTTAATATATCTTTATTTAACCTACATCTTAACTGTCCCTCAGGCTTAGGCTTGGCCACAGCATCATTGAGAGAAGTATGTGTTTCTAATCAAGCTGATCGCTAGAAAACAAGTTATTCCATACCATTACAAATTGTAGACAATTTTACAGTTGGCACATGTGCTACTTGTTTCTTAAATGACATACATTACCTAATTGGCTCCCCAACTGTTGATTAGGGCATCATTTTACTATAGTTTGTGGTAGTGAATGAGAGGGCTAAAAAATTCAAGGTTTCTCAACCGAGAGAGGGTATCTCTTTTCCATCATTGATTATTCTTCTGGACACAATTTAATATAAAATCAAGTACTCTTGAGGTAGTCTTAACTGTAATCTTAATTCTGCTTTTTCATTTAAAGTACCCAAGACTCCAGGGGAAAAACGGTCCGGAAAACCTGAAACATCGCCAGTCGCACATAGGTCAGGGATCCAGCAGAAAGTGCAACAGCAACAGCAGCACAAAGCAAACCAAGCACTGCAGGTCCCTGCTGTATCACTTTATCCCTCTCGTAAGAAAGTACCAGTCAAAGACCTTCCACCCTTTGGTAAGTATTGCGGATTGTTCTGTTCAGTAGAAAAACAATTTTATGTTAAAAATAGTTAAACAAATTCTCAAGAGCATTAAAAAAACATTTTCAAATTACTAGCTGAAGTTCATGTTTCAGGATTGTATTTTCACAATTGACAGGTATGCATCTTGAGCAACTGCAAACAAAGGTGGGGAAACACAGGTTCTACTACATTGTTATTACTGTTGTGTTCTGGAAATGGAATCAGTGTTAGAGATCACACGAAAGTCTCATCTGTAGTTTTCCTTTAACACAGTATAATCCCACTTAAATTCATTCCTCCCCCATAGAATCCTGGGAACTGTAGTGTGCTAAGGGAGCTGACAGTTGTTAGAGAGACCCTCACCCCCACCTCTGACTCTAGTCACCACCAATCTTCCTCTTCTTCCTATGTTGGGGCCTGCTAATGCAAACCTCATCTTGACAACACTCTGAGGTGGATGACATCCACTGCACATTTTTACACCTGTCCAATTTTAACCATGGTTCCTGGTCTAGTGATGTCTGTGAGTCTATACAGTGGTACCTCGGGTTACAAACGCTTCTGGTTACAAACGCTTCTGGTTACAAACTCCGCTAACCCAGAAATAGTACCTCAGGTTAAGAACTTTGCTTCAGGATGAGAACAGAAATCGTGCTCTGGCAGCGTGGCGGCAACAGGAGGCCCCATTAGCTAAAGTGATGCTTCAGTTTAAGAACAGTTTCAGGTTAAGAACGGACCTCCGGAATGAATTACGTTCTTAATCAGAGGTACTGCTGTATTTTCTTTAACTCTATTTTTCATTTATACTTACTTTGAAGACATGGATTATATATATAACACCATGGAATCAGTGAAGTAGCCATTTATCTTCTAAATTTAATGGCACTTCAGACATGTTTAAGCTGCAGGTTTCTGTCTCAGTTGCAAGCCTGAGGGAGGGGATAACCTGAGATGCTAGCTCTAGTAGTCAATGTTTTTCCATGAATGGCTGAGAACTAAGAACCAACCACATTTCCAAGTGAATGTAAAACAGAAACATGAGTCTAATTTACATTTTACTTGGGCTGAATTGTTATGTTTAAATTTGTTTTTATTAATTGCATATAATTTTCTCAGAATAAATTGTATGTTGGTGTGTAGTGGCTGGAGTGACTTAGATTTAAATCCCCATTAAGCATACTCTCCCAGCATAACCTTACAAGGGGGTTGTGATAATAAATGTGGGTGTGTAATGTACACTGTCCTCAGTTCTGCAAAAGAAGGGTGGGATAAAATATCATAGTAATGGTAGTATCAGTGAGTAGCACCTTAAAGACCAACTAAGTTTTTATTTTGGTATGAGCTTTCGTGTGCATGCACACTTCTTCAGATACCATGCATGCACACGAAAGCTCATACCAAAATAAAAACTTAGTTGGTCTTTAAGGTGCTACTGAAGGAATTTTTTTATTTTACTTCGATCCAGACCAACACGGCTACCTACCTGTAACCGGTAGTATCAGTGGTCCATGGAATGGCCTCATTAGAATATGCAAGAAAAAGTGCATGCTTTTATATCAGATGTGTTACTTCTTCTTTATTTAAGGCATAAACTCTCCACAAGCTTTAAAGAAAATTCTTTCACTCTCTGAAGAGGGAAGCTTGGATCGTCATAAGAAACAAGCAGAGGACACAATTTCAAATGCATCTTCACAGTTATCTTCTCCTCCCACCTCGCCACAGAGCTCTCCAAGGAAAAGTATGCCAGGGTCTAAATACTCCTCACCTCTCACAAGCTCTCCTCTCTCGTAATTGTTAGTGATAACTGTTTAAACCTAGTTAAGATGCCAAATAGTAGTCAGTTGTGATTTAGCATGGGCAGACATTTCCTAAAAGCACAAAGTTGTCACATTCTAAGTATGCAAGCCAAAGCATTTTCTGTCAGAAATCCTGATGCAAGTCAATACTGAGTGCAGGCATACTGAGCTAAATGAACCCGCTTCCTATGTTCCTGCCTTCTCAGATGCAGTTGGGGAAGGAGTTAAAGTAGCCTAACGATCCCCATATCCAAGTGCCAAGAACTATAATGTTGTTGAATATTAGTTGTTCACCCCTATTTGCTGAAACCATTCATGTGTGCAGTCTTCCATAGTATCAAGGATGGGTAGAAATGTATAAGGGTATCACGAAGACAATTTGGGTAGAATAAAAATCTTCATGCAAAGTATTTTATTTTGGAATTATGATGAAGCTTCCTCTACAAATGAGACCATATTTGTGTTTCCCATATGCATCAATCCTGGCTGTGGAACCAAGCATGTTTACTATTATTCATATGTGTGGCAGCACCACCCCATTTATTTCGCTTTAAGCAGAATTAGATTCCTACCGGTATAATTGGATTGCTGTGGGCTTTGTCCAGGGATACTGTTGGTTTTCTCTATTCAGATTCTATCCCAATGGATGGCAAAGGCATACAGTGTGGAGCCCATTTGAATCATGTTAGTTAGATATTGAAACTGCAAGTAAATTTTTTTAATCTTTAAAATATCATCTGTTAATGTTTTCTCCCCCCAGATTCTCTATCTTAAAAATAAGATGATATTATAAACACCCCCTTATAAATTATTTGTCCTCAGATTTTAAACAACAACAATTTTAAAAGTAATTTTGGTACAGGGGCTGCATAATTTGAATATTTATACTAATTCTGAAAAGTTTATGATGAAAATGGTTGTAATCACTCTTCCCTGTGCAGGTTATACTCTGGCTCCCAGTGGTACCGTGGATAACTTTTCAGACTCTGGTCACAGTGAAATTTCTTCCAGATCTAGCATTGTCAGCAATTCTTCATTTGACTCCATGCCAGTATCACTACATGATGACAGGAGACAGAGGCACTCAGTCAGCATTGTGGAGACTAATCTTGGAGTGGGCAGGATTGACCGAAGAGCCATAATTGAACCAGATCAGTACAGCATAGGGTAGGTAGTACATATCTCTGTAATTACATTTATTAAAAGCCTACTCTAGAGCTGTAGATACTTTTTAGGATCATGTATTTTAGGATCATGTATTCTGTTACAAGGCATCACTTGAGTGACTCTGCCTTTAAAGGAAAACTAAAACACTGCAAACCTGTGTCCCATAATACATAATGCTTTCTTGGCTCGATCTTCCCCAAATATCCTGTTATTTACTTAAAATGTAAGGGTCTTCCAGAAGGAATGGAGAGGGGAAACCTAGTAGTCTTCTTAAAAGAACGCTTGTGTAATTATATACATTTGGACAAACTTTGATCAGCTTAGACTGAGGCGTCTTTTAGAATAGGATCTTAAAATAGAATGGTCCCAAGTTTTTGAGTGAGTGTTTAGTGAATGCTTGAGAGAAATCTCGGTTACATTTATCAGTTTAAAAGAATTGGCAACTTACAGGACAGGAGAGACATTTATTTTAATTGGAAATCTGTTTAAAATCCTAGCTGATATGCACCCAGATATTTCAAGTAAAATCATGGAATTCAAGTTTCTCACACTTACTGCTTGGGCAAAAATTAACAAAATATCAATGGGGGACCTCATTTAAACTACTTGTCTTGTTGAATAAGAAACTGTGGCTAAAACATTAGGTAATCAAAGGAAATAACAGATGGAAGGAATATTTAGTTTAGATACTGGAAAGGACAAACAAACTTATCAAATATAAAAACAGAATAATGAAGCTAATAAATACAACTTGAATCAGCAAGTGGGACTAGAGAAGCACTGCATCAAGAAGAACAAAGAAAAGTAAATTGTTGTCAATAAGGGAAAAGGAGAAAGGAGGTGAAAGTGCAAATTAGTTCTTTAAATTGGAAATCTAGAAAATGTTACTGCTGGGGACTATATTTATATAATTCTCAAAATTAAGGAATCAATATTTGGGAAAAGTTGTGTTTAAACTACCAGAGAATGAATATAATGCAAATTCTTTCACTAAATATTAAAGGGCTGAATTCACTATTTAAGACACCAAGAGACCTCTAAGCACCAATGAAAAATGAACTTGTAGAAAGTTTCATTTAAATTTGCACTGATTTTTTGTTGATGGACATTTGATCATATCCAGTTCTAGATAGTGTTTAGTGACTAATGTCCTAAATATTTTCCCCAATTATTTTGATAGGTATTAGATGATATATCTGCATCTCCAAGAGATAATAGGGAAAGGATGGGGAAGATGCATGCTCCTAATACTCTTACCAGATCCACAATTCTCTTTGAAAAACACCCAGTGATACTTCTGATCTAATGTTCAGCTGGTGCACAAAGTATCACAATAATTTCATTAGATGTATATTTGGCAGCTATTGAAGGATGTGAATTTGAGCACAGACATCTTCAGAGTTAACTGATCTGTACTACAAATTGAACAAAATGCTTTGTGCAAATTGTTACTGCTGTTTGATATTCTAATTGCTAGTGGCAACATTGTTGCTTTATGCCTATTAATTATTTTGTTCCTGTGTTCTTCTAGCTACTACCCACCACTGTCAGAGAACAGAGGCTTGTATGCTGGGGCAACCATGCTTTCTTCTCCTAGCACTGAGGAGCTGTCACAGGATCAGGGAGACCGAGCATCACTTGATGCAGCGGATAGTGGCCGTGGCAGCTGGACTTCTTGTTCAAGTGGTTCCCATGACAATATACAGACAATACAGCACCAGCGAAGTTGGGAGATTCTTCCTTTTGGACATGCTCATTTCGATAGTTCAGGCGATGGGGCAGGACTGTGGGCCTCAGGCAGCCACATGGACCCGATGATGTTCTCCGATCATGGCACAAAGTATGGCAGGCAGAGTCAAGGTAGGGAGGGCCTTGATCAAGCACAGTCCAGAGCAAGCTGGGCATCCTCCACAGGCTACTGGGGAGAGGACTCTGAAGGTGATACAGGTACCATAAAACGGAGGGGTGGGAAGGATGTGTCAATTGAAGCTGAAACCAGTAGCATAACATCTATGACAGCAGAGGATTCAAAGCCAGTTCCCATGCCAGCTCATATAGCTGTGTCAACAAGTAATACAAAGGGTCTTATTGGTAAGTTTACCTTTGTCTACCACAAAGTATCCTACATATTTGCTATAAATATGAATTTATTTTACAAATATAAAACATAAAGCCAGCTCATAGTCTTAACTTATGTTTTGCTTTTTCAGTAAAGCCTTTTGTGCTTCTACAGATATTCCATTGTTATTTTTTAGTTAAATATATATATATTTTTTATCTTGCCTCAGAACTGCCCACATTTCAGTCATTAACATAAACTCTGGTTTTCTTTTCCTTTCTAGTTTGTTAATATGCTTAGGCTAATGTCTTATAATATGGGGGTACAGTTTTCTCTCTGTGTGTATGTCAATAGTATAGCTCTAGTGTGCTCTGCCCTATACCTCCATCAGGAACAACTGCAATTTGTTGTTTAGCACAATTTTCTTCTATGCCTTAATCACGAATGCAGATTTAAACTTGTCTAGGGATATAAAAATGTGAAGATGTTGGTGTTAGAGAGCAGGAGATGAAAGAATTTGAATAAATCTTGCTATAGGATTTCAGGATATAAATGGGAAAGGGCTGTAGATCTGGAGTGGAGCACTGCATTGCATGCAAAAGGTCCAGGTTCAGTTGTCGGCATCTTCTGGGCTGACAAAAGTGTCCTGTATGAAACCCTAGAGAGCTGATGCCAGTTAGCAATAAAACTGAACTGGATGGGCAAATAACCTGCCTTAGGAAATGCAGGCTGTTTCCTGTGTTTCTTTCCTGACAGCACAGTTTTTTCTGCCAGTTTGCATATGTCACAGATTCTGGTGTGTAGAGTGACAAGGGGAACCCCACAACCTTCAACAGAAATATGGAAAAGGGGAAATGTTCCCCTGACACTGGCTAAACAGACTGGTGGTCCCTGGGATATATTCTTCATGGATAATCCCTTGACTTCACACTATTCTTTCTCTCTGATGTTTCAAGCACTCATCAGCTATATGCACAAACCAAAATGATTCAGTAATCAACGACAGTGGCTACTTCATTTTTACACATACAAACATGTATGCATGCAGGTGCAGACAGAGAGATTTCTCTCCATCCTCCATTTTGGCAAGCGAGAAACATGATCACAGTTAAAGTTCATATTCCAACCAGGCAAAGGCATTCAGAGGATAGGTATGGAGCAGAACCAGTGAGGTGTGTGGCCAAGGGTTGACTAGAGTGGTCCAAAAGACTGCATTTAGCCCCTTCTCCTAAAATTCACATCCCTGGGCTACATTATTACATCATCACATAATGATCTTCCTGCCCTCACTCTTAAGTCGTTGAGTATTTTTGCCATGCTCCCCCTCTCCAGTCAATATAATAGGGAGCACATTTCTTTGGCTTTTCTTAAATATTTTACTTTCTGGATTTTAAGATTCCTTCTCACTTATTACAGCTAATTCATGTATTTATTCTTTATGTTGTTTTGTGAACTATCTTGGATAACTTCTTTTTGGAAAGGCAATATAGGCATTTAAAAGTATATTAATAATGATGCATAAGGAAGGAGTACAGAACTCCTAACCTGAGCACAATATATGTGCTTTATTATTTGAACTATAAATACTTTTTTATTTTATTTAACTATGCTGAGAGAATTAGGCAAAACATGAATCTTGTCAAAATATCACCTCAAGTGAGAACTGTATATACTTCAATATGTGAAGTGGGTTAGTGCTATTTCTCTTTTTTGCTAGAAGATGAAAGCACAGTCATATATTGTCTATGCTTCACAGTATCTTTTTATCAACTGTGTTCTTTACAAATCTAAGTTTGAGATTCTTTTTCAAGATGTCACCATGCCCTATATACATAATTTAAGTGTTATCACAAGCTGCTTTCTATAATTGGCTTAGGTTTTGTATTAGTTATCTTCTATTTCACTTGTTCTTTTTCTTTGTGGCTTTGCTTATGTCTATGTTTTTAATTGCATAATATGTAAAAAAAATTAATATGTAGGTGTATAGGTATTTGGTATGGATGTGCCTGTATAATCCAGCCAGAATTAAGCACTTTTAGATTCCATTGATTTGAATGGGAGAGTTTTAAGAATGTGCTCAACTCCTATTTGGACTCAGTGAAATGTAAATGCCTTTACTTTGGGGCTGCCTCATGCCCATACTGTGGTTTTGTTTTTAATGCCAAGTTGTTCAACTCCCTTGGAAGAACATCAGAGCTACCAGGATTATGACATAATAGAACTAAGTACAGGCATAGATAATAGTTGTAACAAATATATGTAAATGATTATCATTGCTGATGATGCACTATTTTACTGCAGCTCGAAAAGAGGGCCGCTATCGTGAACCACCACCAACCCCGCCTGGTTATGTAGGAATACCTATTGCTGACTTTGCTGAAGGAGTTTCCCACCCAGCCCGAAAACCTCCGGATTACAACGTGGCACTTCAGAGGTCTAGGATGGTGGCACGGTCAAGTGAAGCTCCTGGGACTTCAGCTTCACAGCAGCAACCGCAAGGTCCTCCATCTAGCAGGCCTGTGGGCAAACCTCAGTGGCACAAACCAAATGAGTCAGACCCACATCTGGTTCACTATCAGTCTCAAGGGTTTTCCACAGAGGAGGATGGTAAACATCTTATCACATTTTGAAAATAATAAGTTAAGGGTTCGTTTCCACATAAGTGCTTTTGCATCCAGAACAGTTTATACAGGTGGAGGAGAGGGCATGCACTTTTATCCAGCTCTGAGCTCAGAAGTGTTCCTGGCTTTGTTTCTTGTTCCTATGACGGAAGTGCTGGCAGCTCATACAACCATTTATTGATTGTTTTTATGTGGTGTATATCTTGGTTCTGAGAGGGAGGATTTTCCATGGGCAGAATTCTTCTTTTTGGTGTAAAATCCAAGAGATCTTCAAATACTTTGTAGACTAAAAAGCTGTAAAGTTTGCACTTCCTCTGCAGCACATTAATGCTCTTAGGATTGTAATTTAATATTGAGTCAAGTGCAGGGCCATGTAATGTTTGTAGCAAAGGTGTATACATTAGAACTTTACTAAGTTGAATGTTAATTAGCAGAAGAAAAACAGTGTGATTTGGTAAAATTAAAGTGGAGGTGGCAAAGCAGCCAAATGGTATTTTAATCTAAAGGGTAAATGGAAGAACCATGGTGAAAGAAACATAAGGTTCAGAATTTACTTGAGAGATGTAAACACAGTGAGCTGGTTCACATGCAAAAGTAAACTTGTGGTTTAGCGCTATGTACACAAACTCAAACAAAGGCTCTTGCTTCACCCCTTCAGCTTTTGCTGGACAGCCTAAGAAGGCTAAAGTGGGATAGGGACATTTTTCTGCCTGGTAGACCAAATCCTTATCTCCCCACCTCTGGAGGGTGTAATTTGACATGTGAGTAGTGCTGTCCACTTGTCAATCACCTGATGTCATAGGGGCATCAGGTAGCATTGTGCTTTGAAGCACCATGAAGGAATATTTGAAAGCCATTTTGCAAACAGCCCAACCAGTGAAATTAAAGTGTACTGCAGGGCTTTGGCTGAGTATGCCTGTTACCAGCCAGATCCTATAACTCTCTGCTCACCAGGTGAACATGCTGCTGAAGCAGATAACAGAGGGAGGTACTTTGCCCTTGTAATAAGCAGCTGATTTCACTCAGTGATACTAGCTGATGGACAAGTGGGGCGTGGGAAATGGCCTTGTGGGTCAAGATTAGTCAGTGTGCCACAGATTTGCCTGCCCTGTTCTAAACAGACCAACTTTAAAACCATGGGCTATGAAGCTGGCTTGTTTCAAAACATACTTTGGTTAGTTAAACTCTAATAGCCGATTCCTATGTACCAACTAGCCAGAATTCATGGCTAGTATTTACCTTCTTTTCCAAAGTCCTGATCCTGGCTGCACAGGAGAGGGCATGGTGAGTGAATGTGCCTGCTACACTATGGGTTTAGTGTTACAAGTGAACAAGCCTAACATATAAATACATTGGCTATTTTAGTTCTAAATACCTTGAAATGTATTTACCTCCTATCCTGTTGTGTTTGCAGAAGATGAGCAAGTCTCTGCCGTCTAAGAACTGGGGCTTTCTGGATCCTGCGTGAGCCAACTTAAAGGAGAGCACAAGACGACGCCCCTAGTATAGGAGCCTTGGAACTCTAAAGGATGGTGGACCTGTTTGCCTCCTTCCCTGCCTTAAAGCAGCATGGGGCTTCTCCCCCTTCCTCCAGCACTCTTCTTCCCTTGCATGTGAAATACTGTGAAGAAATTGCCCTGGCTCTTTTCAAACTGTGTTGCTTGAAATGCACATTGCAGTGGTTTCCCAGCTACCACTGTTGCTGTCTGCCACATCACAGTATCATTCTAACTTCCAACATCTACACATCACAATGAATGACTGACTGCACTTCTCAAATGCCTGGAAGCATTTTTTTAAAACCTTCCTCAGATCTTAATCACATTCAGAGGTATAGTGGGGGGGGGGCGGCTTCAGGGGGGAGCACAGAGGGCACTGGAGCTGCTGCTTCCTTCTCAGCAAAAGGGATGTGGCAGCTTTATGCGCTGGCCCTGCGCCGCTTTTGCAGGCAACATGGGACCCTCAGTGTTCCCCTCAGCCACCCTCCAGCTAAAGGGCATCCAGAAGAGATGTGGTGGCTTGGGCACCCTGCAGGTCCGGCACTGCCCTCAAAAGCAGTGTGGGGCCAGCACACAGAGCTGCCGCGTCTATCCAACTGAAGGATTCAGCAGCTCTGGCATCCTATCCCCCCCCCCTCCTAAGACTGCACGTGGGGCAATGTCCTCCCCTCCAGCACCTCTCAGGCTACGCCTGTAATTGTGATTAAGATTAGAGGAAGGTTTTAAATGCTTCCAGGCATTGGGGAAGTGCAGTCAGTTATTCATTGTGATGTGTAGATGTTGGAAGTACACGTTGATTCCCAACTAAGAAAAATGCTGACATGTATTTCTGGATGGTTCAGTGGTATCGGTGAGGGTGATCTGGCTGCGACATCTGTCACCCCATTGATCGCCAGGGTTGATTCGGCTGATCTGGCTAGCTAGGCGGGTGTCCCCTTCCTCCCTCACCGCTCCATGTGCGTCCCTCCCGAAGCTGCGCGCTCGGTGGAAGAGGACGACCTTCCCAGATAGGAGTGTACCGTTCTTCGGTCAAGGGTATACGATAGCTGCGCTCCCCTGCTAGAACCTCCAAACAAGCTCAAGGTCCATTTGTAGGAGAACGTAGGGTAGTCAAGCTCTCGGTTGTAAAGCCGTGGCCTATTTAGAATTTTTTAGTCCTCTCATACAGCTGTAATATGAATATACTGTGATGTGGAAGACAGCAACAGCGGTAGCTGGGGAAAACGCTGCACTGTGCATTTCAAGCAACACAGTTTGAAAAGTGCCAGGGCAATTTCTTCACAGTATTTCACATGCAAGGGAGAGATGTGGCGGCTCCATGCGCCGGCTCCACACTGCTTTTATGGCCTCTCACTGCTTTTGCATGGTGCCCAAGCTGCCACATCTCTTCTGGGCGCCCTCCAGCCAAAGGGTGGCTGAGGGGGACGCAGTAGCTTGAGCGCCCTACAGGTCCCACAATCCCCACAAAAGCAGTGTGGGGCTGGTGCATGAAGCCACCACATCTCTCCCTTGCATGTGAAATACTGTGAAGTTATTGCCCTCCAGCTGAGAAGGATGCAGCAGCTCTGGCACCCAGCACCCCCCTCACAAGATTGCACCTGGGGCGACGCCCCCCATCACCCCTCATGCTACGCCTGATTGTGATTAAGATCCGAGGAAGGACGGCTGAGAAGGATGCAGTCATTCCGGCAGCATACCCCACCCCACGGCGGCACGCTCCCACCCTCCCCAGGCATCACCGGGTCATGCCCCACCACTGATCACAATCCGTGCACTTCACCTTGTTGGGATAATGAAATCAACTAGTTGACAAGCTACATTTGGCCTTTACCCTACCAAGAGAAACATGTTGAATTCCTTCAAGTACATAGTGCTTGTTTGCTTGTTTACAATGCCTTTGTTGCTACTATAAATGTTGTATTGGGGGGAGGGAGGGAGTTACACCTGCATAATTTCAGTATTATTTTGTACTTTTTAAGAAGCGGTTTAAAAAAATCCTATAGTATAAGGGTGGTCTATAGGGAGGATTCGGCCTTTCATTGACCTTCAACCTTCATTTTTAGTGTTCCACACTCGGAGCACAGTTGATCAGTTTTGGAATTGCTGGTATTGCTAATTTGCATCTATAATGATGCAGGGCAATTAGTCTTGCATTTTAATAGATGCAAATCCATTTTGCATCCCTTTCCTGTGCCTTGAGGAATACAGAATGGTGAATAAAAACATTTGTCGCACTTTGACAAATGGCAATTCCATCTTTTACTTCAAATATTTTTCCTTTTTTTCATCCTTGTAATACACTAACAGTTGTCACACACAAATTATGAGGATAATACTACAGTTAAGGCAATGCAGGACACTGCAACTAATGCCAACCCTTAATAGTGATGTAATAGGCTTTTTTATTGGCTTTGCATTAGGAAGTGATACAACCTTTATATAAAGAGGAGCAATCTCTGAAGATCAACCAGCCTTAGCAGTGCAAAAATAATCACAACTGTGGATTACTTTTATGGAACACTGCATGTATAGGAGAAGGCCAATCGGGTAGCAATCACATGCTCACAGCTGCTATTAATCCTTGAGTGACTGAAATGAAATGACACCCCCTACTTTCTGTTTTTTGTGTTGGTTTTGCACAGACTCCGGAAAAGTGAAGGCTGCCAATCTGAGCAGTACTCATATGTGAGGAACTGCTGGTCTTGGAATTTTTTTTCATTGAACTCAGCTGATCATATTGATCAGTAGATAAACGTAAATAACTTCAACTTCTAAAGATCAAATTGCAGTGTTTTTTCACTGTATTGAATTATTTCAGTGCTTTATTTAATTATTCTCTTTCTCCTGTATTCATGGCTTTTGTCTTATTTGCCCATATATCACATTGTCAATTATACATTTGTAATTTTACATGTAATATGCATTTGCCAGTTTCATTATATAGGGTATGGACCACATGTGCATATAGCAAGACAGAACAAACCTAGCTGTATCACAAGTTGCACAAATGTTATATAGGCATTAAGTAATTGTAGACCATAGGACTGCTAATCTCAGTTCACTCTGTGATGTCAAGTGCAGAATGTACAACTAACTGGTGATTTCCTCATACTTTTGATACTACTTGTACCTGTATGTCTTTTAGAAAGACATTGGTGGAGTCTGTATCCCTTTTGTATTTTTAATACAATAATTGTACATATTGGTTATATATTTTTGTTGAAAATGGTAGAAATGTACTATGTTTATGCTTCTATCCAGTTTGTATGAAGCTGGAATATAAATAAATATAATGTTAATGATCTCCGTATTGTTTTGTGCTGTCTTGGATGTTTTCTTAGACTTTGCTATATGGGAGAGAACTGCGTGTGCAGCTTTGCTTGCTAGTCTCTGCGCCACTACTAGAGGCTGTCCTGAGCTAGTATAGTGACACCAACAAATCTTATACAGTTACATTTCACCAAGACTTGTAAAGCCATGGCCTTATATAACGACAGGTATGCTAATGTTCACTAAATGATGCTCCTTGGCATCATGTTTGTTTTAAAACCAACTCTAGAAGAATGCAGCCTTCAACCCTTTTGTTGCCTTTTCTCAGCTTGGTGCTCCTTTCTTTCCTCCAATTTAATGTTAACAGATTTGCAAAGCCACTTAGACCCCATTCTCAATAAAACTGTATCTGAGCAGTACTCTTTCAGGTGGGGGTTCAGATGTCTGAGTGCTCCTTAGTAATAATGGAAATCCCTGTAAATAGAAAAGTGGGTGCCAGGGAAATACAGTAGTTGAAAGCTAGTCTTCTTCCTGACACGGCAATTTTCTATGTGAACTGATTAAAAAATAAATAAATGGAGAAGCATTATACCATATGACACACACACACACACACACACACACACACACACACACACACACACACATGCTGATAAAGCCAAGATACAGAATTGTACCATTTAATTAAAATTTGACCTTGAGAGGATTTCTGTGAGTGGCCAGTGTAAACATACATACATCATTTTATTTGCATGCCACCTTTCCAGTTATAGCCATGCTGCAGGTGGCTTACGCCATGAAAAGAAATGCACAATTCAAAATACAGCTGAAGTAGTCATAAAGGATAAATAAAACATCAAAAAGTACACAACCAAACTGAACAATTTCCACATAAATCATAATAAAGGTACAGAATAAAGCTACAAAAATTAATATCAATAACAGCAACAATTACACTCCCTGTACAAAAATACCTAATCAATGCCCCCAACCACAGTCTGTTCAGCAGCCTCATCATTTGTACCTGGAGTCAGTCCCACGGCAGTTGGAAGAAGGCCTGACATTTGGCGGAATCTCTGTATATGAATTTTTAAAATATAATTTTGAATTGGAAAATCGAATAAAAATGTTTTTGTTTTTTTAAAAAAAGGGAATGAATGAATGACGTGATACAAATACATGATACAAAAGCAATTTGTATTTGATTCAAATTACTAGTCAGTATGACTTGATTTAAATCATTTTTACAGAAATAATAATTTATTTATATGCCACCCATCTGGCTGGGTTTCCCCAGTCACTCTGGGCAGCTTCCAATGAGAAAGACTCATTCTTGCTGGTATAATCTTAATATTTACAACCAGATGAAGGTTTTATTTTTGGAATAATAAATTTTCAGAGTAGTTTTTACAATTATATCAAAAATTACTGATTTGGTTATACTGTTAGAAATACATAGATAATTATGCGACTTGGGACCCTCGTACCTACGGGACCGCCTCTCCTGGTATGCCCGGCGGAGGACCTTAAGGTCCACAAATAATAATATTCTGGAGATCCCGAGTCATAAGATGGCTAGATTGGCCTCTACTAGAGCCAGGGCCTTTTCAGTACTGGCCCCAACCTGGTGGAACGCTCTTTCCCAGGAGACCAGGGCCCTGCGGGATTTGTCATCTTTCCGCAGGGCCTGCAAGACAGAGCTGTTCCGCCTGGCCTTTGGGCTGGACTCAGCCTGACCCCTGTGTTTTTCTCCCTCATGGCTTGGATTTATGGCCTACTTGAAATGAGGCTGCACTTTAAATTTTAATACTGTATTTTAATCTGTATTTTAATTAATTGTTTTTATGTTTTATTGTGGTTCTGTTGGTGTCAGCCGCCCTGAGCCCGGTTTTTGACTGGGGAGGGCGGGGTATAAATAAAATTTTATTATTATTATTAAATTATTGTGAGGTTTAATAAGTTACTTTTATATTTGGAGAATGTTTCTGCTGTACTTTATTGGAAGGAGGAAAATAATCATTTCCTTAATAAAAAATTAAACAATTTATTTAACTAAAGCAATAATATTATAGCTTATGTATCCATGTTTGTTAACTGATGTGGTTGAACTTTTTTAAAAAAAACAACTTAGACTGATTTTTAGCACACATAAAAACCTTAAAACAAATCCTTATTTCCTGATGAATAGCCTTTGGACTATAATGTAACTTAAATAGAAAACTATCTTCAGAAATATTTTTTCTCCAAAAGCATTTTATTTTTAAAACCCAATTAATTTTTTTAAAAAACCCAATTTAAATTTAAAAAATCCGATTTTAAATTTTTTTAAATCAGTGATTTTTATCCACCCTGTACAAAAGCTTGTTTTTAATCGAAATCCTTCACGAAATGTGTTCAATATACCCATGCCAGGACCCATAACTCTTTGCATGCTGAGACAATGGGGCAGGGGAGACAGAGAAGTTGGCAGGGTTGAGGAGGAAAATGTCTTCCTCCACCAAGGGAAGAGGAACTGAGGAGATGTTGAAGGAAGTTAGAAAGTGAGATATAACATAATCAACAACAGACAAACGGAATGGAAAAGGGGGGATATCAGAAGAAACAGGACCAAAAAGTGAATGTACATGGCCATGGAAGACAAAGGGAGGGGAAAAAACACAAGAGATGGGTAAAATATTTTTGAGAGACTGGGTGGAAATACGAAAATGTAAAAGCAAAAGCTTTCCCCACTTAAAGCTGGATCACTTAAAGCTTTCCCAATGCCAACGGAAAAAGTGCCAGTATTTAGCATGAAGAAAACTGACGTAGTGGATTCTTTCTGAAAGGAAAATGCTAAGGTAAAAAATAGCCATTTCCAAAGATTGATTCGATGCCAGTAGAAAATCATGCAAGTGATTGCCAGCTCCTTGTGCCAAACTCTACCTTGCCACCATTTTGTAACTTCTGCCCCTGCACCACCATTTTGTGACTGCTGGGCCTCAGTCATTGTCAGCCATCTTAGTGGGCCCTAGGGGTAAGCTGTTTAAGAATTTACAATCTAGGTAATCCTGAATATTACAGTCTGCACCATTTAATCCAGCTAGTGAAGTATAAAAGCTTAATTCATATATTTTTACCAATTTGCACATTGAGTTTATTTTAACTCCTACTCTGTATACGTTGTACTTCCATGTACCACCTGATAACCAAAGTTTGCTTCTGATTCTGTAATAGCATGATCTTCAGCTGTGAAATACACCTTTTCAGATAAAGTGAGTCAATATCTTAAGAGCATGCAGTTAGGTGGACTGAGTCAATACACACACTGTAGCCTCCCAACGAGAAGTTGTGTGCATGACAGTAGAGTGCTTCACTTTATTTTCTTTTTATGATATTCTAACTGCAAAGTATTAAGTAGTGGGTGGACATATCAGATGACACAGAGATTTCTCCAAGTAGTTCTTTATAAGTAAGCTGGAACTGAACTGAACAGCTCAGCCGGCCTGCTTTATATAGGCTGTCAACACTGTAACAACAGCAGCCCAGGGTTTCCCGCCTAAATTAACTGACGTGGACCTGAGTGAAAACTATATAAAAAAATACCCCTGGTGGCCAGGGTGAGAACTTCAATACATAACACAAAGGCTGCACAAATTTATTACGGTCACAAACCAGCAATCTCCTTAAACCTGTCTATGTAGGAGGGAGGAAATCCTTCTACAACCAAGTTCTTATTTTAACAATTTAAAGTAGGAATGGGGGATCTGTGGGCCTCAAAATGCTGATGAACTTCAATGCTCACCTGCCACAGCCATCATGGCCGATGAGCAGGGATGATAGGAGTCGTAGTCCAGAAACAGCTGGCAGAACTGTAGGTTCCCTGTCCTTGGTCGGGTTTGTTTATGCTTTGGTTTTTTTATGATTTTTTTTATTTTTGGTCGTATTTTTTGCCAAAGTGGATGTAGAGTTATCAGTTATATGTACCAAAGATGTTCTGTGCTACAGAATTTGAGGATTACTGATATAAATTATGTTGTGTATTTGTTACATGTGTGTTTTTTGTTAGTTTGTTTGAAATGAGCACTGTTTATATATTGCTTCAGTAAATATTGTAATCCATTCTTCATCCTTGTAGGAAGGGTGGATTTATACAGTCAATTGTATTTCTTGTAACATTCCAGCACAATCCTCTACTTGTATACTTAGAAGTAAGTCCCAGTGCGTTTAATAGAGCTTTCTCCCTGTTACTGGTAGGAAGGAATAGGGCTGCAGCCTTAGTCACTGTAGGACACTGTCTCCCAGCAGTAAACATACATATGTACACCATTTTATTTGCATGCCACCTTTCCAGTTATAGCCATGCTGCAGGTGGCTTACGCCATGAAAAGAAATGCACAAATCAAAATACACCAAAAGTAGTCATCGTAAGGGATAATTAAAACACCAAAAACATAGCTGCCAAGTTATCCCTTTTTTCAGGGATTTTCCATTCTGCTGAATAGGCTTCCTCGCGAGAAAAGGGAAAAGTTGGCAGCTATGCCAAAAAGTACACAACCAAACTGAACAATTTCCACATAAATCATAATAAAGCTACAAAATAAAGCTACAAAAATTAATATCAATAACCGCAACAATAACACCCCCTGTACAAAACCCCCTAAGCAATGTCCCCACCCAGAGTCTGTCCGGCAGCCTCATCATTTGTACCTGGAGTCAGTCCCAGAACAGTTGGAAGAAGGCAGGGAGCAGGCCTTGCAGGACTCACAGCCAAGATGATATTCCAGCACTAAATGTAATCTCTTATTCTCTGGCCGGAGTTACTACTCTTTCAACATGGATGCTTTCCCCACAACCATTTTCGCCCATCCCTCTTCTGCAAGATCAGAATCCCCTCCAAACATTCTTCTCCTTCATCTTTGATTGTCCTTAAAGGGGCTTTTAATCCCCCCCCCCTGTCAGCTCCCCTCCTGCAGGAAAACACTCCCACCAGAAAATATATCCCCTAAAATATATGTTAATGTACAAACACATGATACAGAAGCTTGTTTTTGAATGAAATACATCACTAAATGTGTTCAACATACCAATGCCAGCACCCAAAATTCCTTACATGCTGAGGCAACGGGGCCAGGGAGACAGAGAAGTTGGCAGGGGAGAGGAGGAAAACGTCTTCCTCCACTAAGCGAAGAGGAACTGAGGAGATGTTGAAGGAAGTTAGAAAGTGAGATAAAAGGCTAATATATAACATACTAAGTGTAATTCAGCCCGTTCAATAAACGGGCGCTAGAACATCCTGGGGTTCGGAGAAGCGCTTCTCCGACCCGTGGGATCTGTCCTTGCTGTCGGCGGCAGGGGGACAGGAACAAAGGAGGAGAAAGGGCTGCTTTCTCCTCCTTCGTTCCTCTCCCCCAGCTGTCGACAGGAAGGAGACGGAGAACAGCTAAAGCAGTCTTGCAACCAAATCCTGACTCAAAACTGATTGCAATATGTGTTATCCAGAAGAGCCTGGATTTCCAGGTCATATTGCCCCCCCCCCCAAGAAGTTGAAAATTATATTAGAATTCATTTGACGAATCCAGAGAGGGCTTCTTGAAGCATTGGCCTATCAATGCATCCTTCAGATCAGATGACATGTAAAGAGGCATTTGTAAGTCAAGGCAAGGAACCAAGCTTTTCTTTAAGCATTTTTTCTTAACCGTTAATGTGTTTTAATGATCAAGTCAGCAGAGGTTCAAGGTTCCTGTCTGCATTGTCAGGTAAGGGAGTCTGAAACCAATTAGCTAAAATTATTTTGTACTTAGTCCTTCAAAGTCCTTTTTTCCTTACAAAACTAAATAAAAAGAGTTTAGTGATTGCAGCAGGTATGACAGGAAGCATTTAAAGGATTCCTTTATTTTTTCGCATTTAAAAAAAGGGGGATAAATTTAAAAATCAGACTCTGACCTTGAAGCAAGTGGATTGGACCTACTGTATATAATATTTACACTGGTCTGATTTATGACAGGGCTGTGGATATTTGGGGTTTTCCCTTTTAAGGTTGAGCAATATATTTTCAAGATCACACTTACAGTTGGTGATATTATGACATTATGTGGGTATGGAAAGGATGTCATTCCAATTAAAGATATAGAGATTGATTCCACCCCCACCTAATTACAGGTGGTAGGATTATTGGAAGGTATTGGGGAAAGCAAATCTCTCAAATGTAAGTGATTGTGAAGGAGAAAGAATGAAACTGACTGGGACTACTTTAAATTAATGGTATCACTTTACATCATTTTGTAATGGGAGATTTTGCACCAAATATAATGTAGATCCATTCTTTTCCTATGAAATATCTGTCATATCCTATATGATATTTTTCATATCCTATATATTTGTATTTTTAGATGCTCATATATTAGTTATTAGTTTAAATTGCCCCAACATATGTAAAATAAAAAAAATTCCTTCAGTAGCACCTTAAAGACCAACTAAGTTTTTATTTTGGTATGAGCTTTTGTGTGCATGCACACTTCTTCAGATGAAGAAAACTTAGTTGGTCTTTAAGGTGCTACTGAAGGAATTTTTTTTATTTTACTTCGATCCAGACCAACACGGCTACCTACCTGTAACCCCAACATATGTGTTTGGGAATGGTGCTAATAATCCATGACTTGGTGTGTATTAATATAGATCGCTGGGCGTTTTATTCTGTTCAGCTTCTGTACTCAGAAAAAGGACTCGCCTTCTAAGGAGCCTTGTTAACTCTAGGTATGCATCAAAAGCAGGCAAAGCGAGGCTGTGTGGTCTTGGGAAGTCATTTCAACCAGATTAGATTGTTCGCAGGGTGCAGAAGTGCCCCACTGGGGAAGAGAGAGAGAGAGAGAAAGAGAGAGAGAAAGAGAGAGAGAAAGAGAGAGAGAAAGAGAGAGAGAAAGAGAGAGAGAAAGAGAGAGAGAAAGAGAGAGAGAAAGAGTCTCTGGTCCAATCCCTGTGTTCCTGGGACACATGCGCATTAGCGCGAAAACGGGACACAGGGACTGGACGCAGGGACACTTGCATTTTATATATATAGATTCAACAAACGGACAAACCAGGAATGGAAAAAGGAGGATATCAAACAGGACAAAAAAGTGAATGTACATGGTCATGGAAGAGAAAATGGGAGAAGAAACCACAAGAGATGGGTAAAATATTTTTGAGAGACTGGGTGGAAATATGTAAATATAAAAGCAAAAGCATTCCCCACTTAAAGCTGGATCAGCTTTCCCAATACCACCAGAAAAAGTGTCTGTATTTAGCAGGAGGAAAACTGGTGTATTGGATTCCTTGCTGCAAGGAAAATGCTGAGGTAAAAAGTAGCCATTTCAAAAGATTGATTCAATACCAGTACAAAATCATGCAAGTGATTGCCAGCTCCTTGTGCCAAACTCTACCTTGCCACCATTTTGTAACTTATTCTGGCCCTGCACCACCATTTTGTGACTGCTGAGCCTCAGTCATTGTCAGCCATCTTAGTGGGTCCTGGGAGCAAACAGTTTAATAATTCATGATCTAGTTAAGCCTAAATAATACTATCTGCACCTTTTAATCCAACTAGTGAAGTATAAAAGCTTCATTAATATATCCTGTAGAGGTATACTGAGAAATAAATCCCAGTGCATACAATGGAGCTTTCTCCCTGTTAGGAAGGAATATGGTTCAACTATTCAAGCACAAAAGCAAAGTGTGCACATCCTATTGGATATAAAGGCCATACTAGTGTTATTTCTGTTCCCCTTTCTTTTTAAAATACAGTGGAACCTCGGTTGTTGAACGTAATCTGTTCTGGAAAACTGTTCGACTTCCAAAATGTTCAACAACTGAGAAGCAGTGGGTGGTCGGCAAATCCCATTGAGAAAATTGACAGAGAAATACTCTGTTTTCCTTCTTTTTTTAGGACACATAAAAAGTCTGATCTACTGAAATACTTTGTAATAAATTTGTACCATTATTATTAGTTAGCAGTTGTTTATCACTGTCACTGTGCAGATAGTGGGGGGATGCAAACCAATGTTAAAAGGACTGGGGTAATAAAAATGGATGTAGGTGTCCCTGGAACCTGAGAATAGTTGAGAAGCAGCTAAAACTACCATAAGTAGAACAATTCAAGATAGAATTTTTGGATAAATATGTCTTGGGGTGTAGGTAATAAGACAGGATAATTGTTTTGCGTGTTCAGACCTTTAAACCTCCCCCTTGAATGAATTCACACAAGACTCAAATTGTGGCAGAATTTAAGCCACAACTTTATTGATTACAGCAAGTGAGTGGTTGCATAGGCTCTGGTTCAACTAGCTCCCTGCACCCGTTGTAGGTAGTGCTGACCCAGGGCACCAGCGTAGGTCAGCCTAGGGTGAACACTTGGATAGGCGGAAAGCCAGGAACAGGCTATGTCCACCACCCAGATGTCCGCCTGGACTCAGGGACCCCTCACAGAGTTGACCAAACCATTTGTGTCCCTGGATTCCTTTAACGGAATACCCTTCACATAGGGATGGCGAGAGCATTCCCCCATCCCTATCACCTGAACCAGAGCCTATCCGCAATCTTACAAGTTGTGACAATTTGCTACGCGGCAGGCAAAACCAGCCAGTTAGCCAAGTGGGGAAAATTCCTGCCGTGCCCGTCCCAACAACAGACAACACACGATGGCATAGCAAGGTCAAGCGCACAAGCCCTAAAAGTAGGGAGAGGGGTGTGTGTGTTCCGATGCACGCACCGAAAGAGGAAGCTCTTGGTCATGTGCATAGGTCATAGGTCCCTTGATCCGTTTAGCCTGCGTCCCATTGGCCTGATTAAACCCTGCATATAGGGACCTACCCACCCATAACACACCTCTTTAAGGGAGGACATAATTTCTCCAAACGTGGAGATAAGGAGATACATGTGGTCAATAAGCTTCACATTCAGCATTAGTGAACAGTATACAAAGTATTGCTTATTTATAGACAGGCGAAATGAAGTTACTATATTGTATGATATTACTTTATTGATTATTGCATACAAGTATTATTGTTTTATCTATTGTAAACCATTTCCATACCACCTGTCATAAAAAGATACCTACCAGGCAGTTTACAACCAAGTAAAATTGGGCTTGGGCTTGCCAATTAGAAGGTTGGCGGTTCGAATCCCTGCGACGGGGTGAGCGCTCATTACTCGGTCCCAGCTCCTGCCAACCTAGCAGTTTGAAATCACCTCAAAGTGCAAGTAGATAAATAGGTACCATGACAGCGGGAAGGTAAGCGGTGTTTCCGTGTGCTGCTCTGGTTCACCAGAAGTGGCTTTGTCATACTGGCCACATGACCTGGCTCCCTCGGCCAATAATGCGAGATGAGTGCCGCACCCCAGAGTCGGTCACAACTAGACCGAATGGTCAGGGGTCCCTTTACCCTTTACCTTTACCTAAAACGGTACAAGCTCATTAAAATCACTTCTAATATACACTGCTAGACATTTTTCTTTAGTGGTGTTTGTTTTTGAATTGGCTTCTTGTACTCTATTTATTTAACATTAACGTATAATGCTCCCTTGAGGGCTTTAAAGAAAGTTGGGCTATAATCTTAAGCCACAATGCATACTTGAAGCTTCAGAAAATGTACAGTCTCAATAGTTTTCTTGTTACTTTGGACTGTGTTGGAGATGGGGGAGGCATTCAGGAAATCGAATGTACTAGAGCAGAAAGAACTCAACCTGTCAGAATTGCTGTTCCGTAGAGCTTGGAGGAGCCGAGTAGTACTTAGGGAGGAACAAAAAAAATGCTTGCTGTGTTAAGTGGATTTGTAAATCAACATTTTAGTATGGGGATGTTCATGGCAATAGAGATCACGAACTTGCAATAACATTTTCCTATGCAATTGTTCTGTAAGTCGAAAAAGTCAAATCCAAGCTTTGATATCCTTTTCAGTGTTTTGCCAGACTGGAATTTTAAACCAGAGAATATATTACTGCCTTGCCTTTTTTTTATTTCTGCCTTCCTGTAAGCTTCAGGTTGCAACCATATATAAGATGTTTACTAGAGGTTACATTTTCCTTAGTTGAATTTGTTAAGTGGAAATGTGCAGTTCAGGTGGAGAGGTCTCTACAAATTAGTTGAGCAAAGGTTTAATATATTAAGATATAAAGAGGTTCACACACCTACAAGTGCAATCATACATGCCAACTATTCCATCTCAGTCTTACAGGGAAGCCACTTGGAGGAAAGCAATCCCCAGCAGACCTCAAATATATCCTAATCTGCACTTAAATTTCAGAGTGGGTAGAGATGTAGCTGTGATGCACATTAAAAATAATTAATGAAAAGGGCAACTAATACTTGTTGTAAAGGGCAGTAAGATTAGGGCATCTGAGAGAGAAAAGTAGATCTAACAGTTGGTGGCCTCTGTAAAAATTTGTTTGCAGCTCTAAAATTAATGTTAGGATCATTGAATTCAGACATTTTTGTTGACCATTTCCACTGACTATAGAAAGCAATGTCAGATATCTATGTTTCAGACAACAGAGGGCTTTAATAATCAATATCACCAGTGCATCCAAATGAGCTGGTTATGTCTCTTTCTAAACCTCTGGTAATAACATGCTTCTTTTGCTAGTACACTAAGGCAATGACTTGCAGCATTTTACAGCTGCAGTTTCTGAATAGACTTTACTGTATTACTTATTACAATACTTCCATCTGGCAGTAACAAGCACACACTGATCATCATAGCCACATCTTTGCACTAAAAATGGTCCTTGTTTATAAAACTGTCTGTTACTCCAACAGTGTTTGGAAAGGAATGTTGCAATAGATCTGAGAACACTTTTGGTAAGACAGGAGAGCCATACCACTGCTACCATAATCTTTTGATGATTCTTCAACTCACAAATATTGCTTGAACAATGCAGTTCAGAAAAGACCTACAATTTTATGGTGCATAATCTCAGTGTTTTTATTTATCAGTGTCTGCATCTGTCAGT
The DNA here is from genome assembly GCF_963506605.1 of Zootoca vivipara. Lineage (NCBI taxonomy): Eukaryota > Metazoa > Chordata > Lepidosauria > Squamata > Lacertidae > Zootoca > Zootoca vivipara. The sequence goes on from NC_083284.1 coordinate 42,224,603, forward strand.
TGCTAAATATAATATAAAATAATATAATACACTTAGTTTTACTTCAGAAGATTGTATACAAGAACATGTTTGTGATGCTGCAAATGCAGGTGTCATTTTGAACAGAGATTAAAACCCTCAATATCTTTTAAATTTAATTATTTAGTGGCTTAAACTTAGATCCAGTTGCGATATTATGAACTACTTGGGAAAAATATACCTATGCCTGTACCCATAACTCCTTGCATGCTGAGACAACAGGGCAGTGGAGACAGAGAGGTTGGAGGGAAATGTATTCCTCCGCTAAGGGAAAAGGAACTGAGGAGATGTTGAAGGAAGTTAGAAAGTGAGATAAAAGGCTAATCCTATATAATAAAGTCCCTGTGTCTCTGCGTCCAGTCCCTGTGTCCGCGCTACTGCACATGTGCCCCACGGACACAGGGATTGGACGCAGAGACTTGGAGGCCAGAGACCGGCCCCTCCTCCGCCTCCTCCTGCTGTAGTATATAAAAGCCTGAGGTTTTGGGGGGGGCATTTCATTCACTGTTTTACAAGCTGCAATAAAGAGCATGCACTCACTACAGGACTCCGAGTATATTTCACTTAGTATTGTGATGAAGTTCAATACACCCAGCTGCTTTGGTTGGGAGGAATATTCAACTATTGCTATTGGTGAGGGATGTAGTATACAGCCTTTTTCTGAGGCAGACCATTGATCGATCTAGACCAGTGCTGCCTGCTGTTGGATGGCAGCAACTCCCCAGGATCTGGTGCAGCCTTTTCCATCCTCTGCTATGATGGAGGTGCTAGGGATTGGTCCTGGGACCGTCTATGTGTGGACTTTGTTACTATGGTCTGTGACTTCATTGCCTCTCTTCAGGTCCAACCTAAGGTACTTTGAAACTAGTCAATGTCCTCTTGATTGAAGGATGAAACTATGCATATGTATCTATCCTATTTCTTACTGACCTTAAAGATAGAAAGATAGAAAGATCTGCTGGTAAGATCTGCTGTATCATTTAATGAGGCAGCTTCCCTCCCCCTCTGCCTCCACAAGAAACCTGCTTTCTATTTTGTCTCAGTACGCCTCTTACTACTAAGTGTTCACCATGGAAATTTGGAACTGGGTCTGAATTTGTAGTTTCCATGGCAATAAGGATGTGATTGCAATGATGTAGGGCCAAATGAGTCCATGGAATAATGCCAAGCTTTCCTAAAATGTTTGCATGCCATTCATTTGCTATATCACCCGGTGTAAGGTAAAGGTAAAGTGACCCCTGACCATTAGGTCCAGTCGTGACCGACTCTGGGGTTGCGCGCTCATCTCGCATTATTGGCCGATGGAGCCGGCGTATAGCTTCCAGGTCATGTGGCCAGCATGACAAAGCAGGGATGCGGGTGGCACTGTGGTCTAAACCACTGAGCCTCTTGGGCTTGCCGATCAGAAGGTCGGCAGTTCGAATCCCCGTGACAGGGTGCGCTCCTGTTGTTCAGTTCCAGCTCCTGCCAACCTAGCAGTTCAAAAGCATGCCAAAAAGTGCAAGTAGATAAATAGGTACCATTCCGACAGGAAGATAAACGGCATTTCCGTGCGCTGCTCTGGTTTCGGTGTTCCGTTGTGCCAGAAGCGGCTTAGTCATGCTAGCCACATGACCCAGAAAAACTCTGCGGACAAAGGCTGGCTCCCTCGGCTTGTAAAGCAAGGTGAGTTCCAAAACCCAGGGGTCCTTTACCTTTTTTAAAAAAATTATCTGGGCAGGCACTTTCTTGCAGCTCCTTGAACCTCAACACTCCTGAACAGTTTTGTAGTTGCTGGGTAAATTAATAATAATAATAATAATAATTTATTTATTTATACCCCACCCGTCTTGCTGGGTTTCCCCAGCCACTCTGGGCAGCTTCCAATGGAATATTAAAAACACAATACAGCATTAAACATTAAAAACATCCCTAAACCAGGCTGCCTTCAGATGTCTTTTAAAAGTAAGATAATTGCTTATTGCCCTGACATCTGATGGGTAGAGAGGGTGATCAGAGAAAGGGAGATGAGGAGCATGTTTCATCAAGGCTCAATACAGCTGTTCTCCTGCAAGAATGTTGTGTTATCCTTCACAGGTGGGATGGGGAGCTTGTGGCCTTCCAAACGTTGTCGGGCTCCAACTCTCAAGATGACTAAAGGTCAGAGATAGTAAGATTTGGAATCCAACAGCACCTGCAGGGCCACAAGTCCCAAGTACCTATACTGCAACACCCACAACTGTCATGGCCCAGGAATCAGCTTCACCTGTTGAACAGCAGTCTGAAAGGGGAGGTGGTGGTGGAGGTGCTGATGAGAACCAGCTGCCTTCAATCTTCTTAAGCAGAGTTTCCAGCAGCAGTCAGATGCTGATAACAAGACTTGTAGTTCCTGGCCCTACCTTGCTGCTTCCTGCATGTCTTGACCCTTGACCATCGGATTCCTTGACTTCTGGACTGTCTCACCACACGGTTCGCTGTTTGTTTGACCCTAGGGCTGGACCTGACCTGACCTTGCAAGCTGATTCTGCCTCCAGGCAAGTACACCTCAGAAACTCTCTTTGCTGGTTGGCCTACCACTCCACTGAGATCTGCATGTTGCTGCTTAGCAACAACAAGACTATGACAACAACTTGGTCTGATGCAACTATTCAAGCATTGTTCCCTCACACCACACTTCTGGTGCTGGTGTTTGGTAAGAGAGTTCAAACCCCAGCCACAAAGCTTGATGGGATGAGTCCCTGTCTCTCAGCCTCCCCTAACTTATAGTGGTGTTTTGAAGATAAAATGGGCAGAGCAGAACCATGTACACCATCCTTGCAGAAAGGGTGGATTTATAATGTAGTAATACAGTCATGTGTATGTCTTGTAACATTACAGCACAATCCTGTACATGTATACTCAGAAATAAATCCCAGTGCGTAGAATGGAGCTTTCTCCCCATTAGGAAGGAATAGGGCTGCAGCCTTGGCCACTTTAGGACACTGTCTCCTAGCAGTATGACACCTATCAAATGCCTAGAAGAGAGTGTGAATCAATTGGGAAACCTGGCTTGCTGCAACGGCATCCCTTTAATTAGAAGGTGAAAGGAAAGCTAGAATAGATTGCAAAAGCAGTAGCTATGACAGACTCCCAAGCCTATGGTCATCCATTTTGGAGAGGGAGGAAGTAAACTGGAAGTGTACCTTCCTGGAAACTTGCTTTATAAAAAATGGACTAAATATCAGCTGACTTTCATATTGTTTATGCTGTGATATACTGAAAAACATATACAACCTTTTTCTCTGTGTTGTATATTTATTGTAAAGCTGGAAATGCTGACAGTCTATATTTAAAAGCACAGCTTTCTGATGTTTACGGATGAGATTATGTGGTAGAATTAGCACACTTTGCCATCTGTCTGTACAGATTTTTTCTGCTTCTCAAGGTCTGTGTGAAAAAATATGTTTCTGATACAAAATTCTGATGCTTTATTAGAGATAGCTGCATTGCAGGGCCCAGGGATTGGACTAGATGACCTTTAGGGTTACTTCCAGCTCTACAAATCTGTGAAATGTGAGAGCTGGCTGTCATGTTCAGCATTAACCTCTTGTGCTTGTAATGTGAATGGGATGATGTATATGCCTTGACTTGCAGGGAAAAGTTAAGCAAGCTGAGAAGAGAGAGGCTGGATTTAATGGGCTGTTCAATGGTATTTAAATAGGAACACTAGTGTCATTCAGCCCGTTCAGTAAACGGGCACTAGAGGAGTGGCGGGGCCGCGGCCTTCCCTCCCTTTAGCAGTGGGCGCTCCGCTGAGCCCAGTTGGGCAGCGGGCGCCCGGGAGAAGCTTGTTTCGGTGATGGCGGCACGGGGGGGGGGCGGCTGGCCCTCCCTCGGCCGCCGCTTCCTCAAGGGCGCTCTGCTGAGCCCAGCTGGGCAGCGGGCGCCCGGGAGAAGGCCGCGATTCGGCCTGTTTTGGTGCCACCGCCACAGAAAGAGGCCGAATCGCGGCCTTCTCCTGGGCGCCCGCTGCCCAGCTGGGCTCAGCGGAGCGCCCCGACAAAGCGGCGTAAACGGTAGGCAGAGGTGGGGGGGGGAGAGAGAGCGAGCGTGTGTGCGTCCTGTCTCTGCCTCCAATCCCTGTGTCCCTGGGGCACATGCGCAGTAACCCAGGGACACACGGGAAAACTGGACGCAGAGACACTTGCATATTATTATATAGGATAAGCTCTCATGGCTACCATGATTAGAGCTTGTGCCATGCTTTATTTATTAGATTTTAATTAACAGTTTTGAATGTAGGGTGGGGGGTGGTGGTTGTTGTTTACACCTTTGTGTTGTCCACACTCTTGCCTTCCACATGGAGAAAGCTAGAAAACTGGATAAATGAATGAATGAAAACGCTGCTGCTCTTTCCATTCCCCATGTTTTCTATCCATGTTGGGTATTTGGTCTACATGTGATCCAAATCTGAGGTGGTGAACTGGGTAGCTAAATGGAGCTAGATTAATGGCATGATTTTTTGTTCATTTTATTACATTTGGTTAGAATTGTTGTTTGTAATAGGAAAGAGTCCATCATTTTTTGTGTTTGTGTGTGAGAGAGAAAGAGAGATTTTGAGAATCATCAAAATGACCTGCCCAAGTCATCATTGCAAACTAGACAGGAAAAACAGGGGGAAGTCAGTTTTGGTTTAGCTGCATTGTACCACATCGTTGCTGTTCCACATAGTGAGCCATTTCTGTACACTGGTTCACAATTTGGATCTGACCCCAGGGGGAAGAGGTCATGGGCCTGATTGAAGACTGCAGGAATACCGTACTTGATGGAACTGAAATTTCCACAACTACCCCCTTATAGTGACAGGAAGCCTATACAGTATTGTAATTGCTGTATCATTTAAAGTGATAGTAACCATGTGGGATGAGCATTCAGAAGGGATGGAAAATTTGTCTATTTCAGCTTTCTCATTTTCCTGATCTTAAATTCAGTTCCCCATAGTTTCACTTCAGATTGTATTTTTTTAACATTCCCACAAAGATTAGCATTTCAGTCCATTTCTCCTAACATGCCGTATATACTCGAGTATAAGCAGACCCGAATATAAGGCGAGGCACCCAATTTTACCTCAAAAAACTGGGGAAACCTATGCAGCAGCTACTGGTATATTTCAAAAATAAAAATAAATACCGTCCTATGCCTTTCCCAGCTGTCGGCGGCGGGGTAGGGGGAGAAGCGGCGAGGAAGGATCCCTTCCTCTCCGCTTCTCCCTCCCCACTGCCTTGCACAGAGCAGGCATAGGACGGGGGTTCGAAGAGTCTCAGTGCAGCGCTTCTCCGAACCCCCGGTCCTGTGCCTTTCTCCGCCACCGCCTGCCTCGCTCGAGTATAAACTGAGGGCAGCTTTTTCAGCACATTTTTTTTTTTGCTGAAAAAGTAGGCTCATACTCGAGTATATATTTGCATGCTGTTTTGACTAATATATACATTATTGCAAGGTGTTTTGTGTGTTATTTTCATGGGTATGTGCATTTTTATGTACAGTTTCCACTAATATACACATTTTTTGGTACATGGTTGGAGAAGAGCACAGCAAAATGTGGAGTAGTGTGAATTTCAAAGGACAGCTGTACAGTATTTGAGTTCACATATTGTTTCTTGAAAGGTAAATTAGGTAGGTTCATCGTAAAATGCAAACTGAACCAAATTTCCACCCACCCCTAGTCTTCAGCAAGTTCTTCTTATGCAATTCTGTGATTTTACCAGATGGTATGCTGTGCACTATTAATTCCCCCCCCCCTTGCAGAATACATATTTGCTGTTGGTGTGCTAACTGGAGATAAAGCAGCATCTGAAATACATACTTAAGGAGACCTCTTGTGTTTGTTGTTAAGTACTACAGTTTTAATATTATTTCAATACAGAATTATTTGTGACATCCCAGAACAATTACAATTTCCAATTCTACATTTGGATGACATTACAGTATGTGTGCACATCCCATTGGATATAAAGGCCATGCCAGTGTTATTTCTGTTCCCCTTTCATTTTTAATTACTTTAGTTTGTAAGCACGTGGACAGTCTCTATGTTGTGTTTTATGTTATTTTGATTGCATTATAAACAATGAGAAATACAATGATAACATTAACAGCAGCTAGACCTTTCCCACACAAAGCTCACATGCATTTTGATAAAGGAGTGATTTATACATGTAGGTGTTTCAAAAATACCATATTCATGTATTTTTGTACTTGAGAGCACAAAGCATCATGTAAGAAGCAGCCTTCAGACTTCCTATCAAGAGGGCATGCTAAATTGAATGTGCATGATAAATCTTTGTGCATGATAAATTGAATGTGAAAATCTATGATCGTACTAAGCTCAGTTGCCCCAGACCCTGCCAACATAGCCAATGTTCAGGCATGCCAGAAATGGACTAAAGCTGTTTGGCAGTGGATACAGACTCCCACAAGAGGTGGTGGACTCTTTCCTTGGAAGTTTTTATTTAGCAGAGATTGGGTGGTCATCTGTCATGGATGCTTTAGTTGAGATTTCTGCATTGCAGGCGGTTGGACCAGATGACCCTTGGGTCAATTCCAACTCTAGGATTCTATGAAAAGTGATAGGTTCCCCACTTCTGTCTTATAGTATATGGGCAGTAAAGAAGAAACAAGACCCATACCATGCTTGGAGCTGTTCCAGGTGTGAGGCAGGAGATGTCTAATAGCTCTCACCTTGAGTAGAAAGTCTACTGAAGCTGACAGTTGGCCAGAGGAATGAAGTTGCATTCACAATTCAGATATAAGGTCGTTGCACTTGACATCCCCAGCTGTTAGATCTGCACTATCTAACGAGTGGCCCATCCCATTTTGCTGCCTGAGGTGAAACAGAAAGGTGCCAGCTCCCTCCACCGAAGCTTCACTTACTGAGGTTGCATGGTGGCAGCATCTCACGAGATCTCTTGTGAGATTTCTGCCCTTGCCTCTCCTCACTTCTCCAGTGCCAGAGGTGGGTGGGGCATATGCAGGAGCACTTCCCTTTGGGATTCTGCCACCTGAGGCGACTGCTCAGGGCACCTCATGGGCAAACCAGCCCTGCTGTCAAAAGATGGCTGAGATAGGGGTCGTGTAGGTGCTGTGAACTAGGCCAAGGAAAGGGCACTGAATAGGTTGTATGATAGTCTTTACTTTGATAAGGGAAATAAAGGGCTTAGGGCAAAGATGGGGCCTGTGGCCCTTCCCAGCCAGCTTGATAAATCATTGGGAATGGCAGAAGGTGCTGTCCAGCAACACATGCAGGGCTTCAGGTTCCACACCCCTGACGCAGGGCCACAGACGTTTTCTTCTGGTGTCAAATCATATTGCCAATGATTCAGTGGTTCCATTAAGCTGTTTTCCTTCTGGAATTGACATATGGTAGCACCCAGGGAATTAGTGTGTACCCAGGGACAGTCTGTGCTTGCTCTTAATGCATAACTCTAGTAGAGACATTTTTTGTTGTTAGTTTATTTTAAAATTGTGGGGAAATGATTGCCAATCTGCAACAACATTTGTTAGTATGTTAATCATTTATTTACCCCATTTATTTTTGGCCCAAAACAAATCCCCACCCCTTGGGAAATAACATTTTTCTGAAGTGCACTATAAAAGCAGCATGAAGGGTTTCTAAAGGCAAAACAAGCTTTTGAACTTTTTGCAGTAGAAAGGGAATATGTGACTTTTGTGTGCTGGCAATGCTTTTACCTTTTTATCAACATTGTGCATTGGTATAGAGTTTATTATCTAAAATGAATGAAAGCAGAGAAGCTTCCACCTCTATGAAGTGTGTATTGATTTCTGCCTTTTTCTTTCTTGTCTGTTCTTGGTGGTCGGCTGTCTCCCTAATGTGGCCATTTGCAGCTACTGCAGGCTTTGCTTGAATGCTCTTTGTGGGAGAGTAAAAGAGGTCAGTCAATCAGCTACCAAACTAGAAATAGGTGCAATAAGACTGAAATATTATACAGTGGTACCTTGGGTTACAGACGCTTCAGGTTACAGACTCCGCTAACCCAGAAATAGTACCTCGGGTTAAGAATGAACAGAAATCGCATGGTGGCAGCGGGAGGCCCCATTAGCTAAAATGGTACCTCCGGTTAAGAACAGTTTCAGGTTAAGAACGGACAGACCTCCAGAACGAATTAAGTTCTTAACTTGAGGTACCACTGTATACACTTATCTGGGAATCAGCTGCATGATACACAGTAGGATGTATGTCTGAGTAAACATGCATAGGAGAATGGTGTAAAAAAATGGTATAAGCGATCTATATTACCGTACCTTTGGGGAATTCAAATTAGCAATGTTGTGTTGAAGGGAGGTACAGCAGCTCAGCTGAAAGCAACACAGTTAATTACAGGGATTGGGGAGGATCTAGTCAATTCCTGATCATAATCTAAATTATGCTATACTGTAATGCAGGTGTAAGAAACTGGCTCTGGAAGGTGGGCCCAATCCTTGTTTCCTCTACCCCTCACAGGGTGTGTTTTGTTCACAAATGTATGCATGGTTATGCACACTTTATCCTAGGAGATGCCTTTTTGTACACATTAGTTGGCTGGAGTTCTGGACTGCAAAGTTCAAAGAAGTATAAATTTTGAAGGTTGTGTTTAGAATCATGGACTCCCAGAGTTGGAAGGAATCCCGAGCATCATCTAGCCCTAACGCTTGCAATTAAGGTACGGTATATTTTTGCTGAATATTGGGCACAAACCCATGACCCTGAGATTAAGAACCTCAGGCTCTATTGACTAAGCTAGCGTGTACTGCTTTGGAAAGCTAGGGAGGTTCACCTTCAAATGTGAACCGAATCAAATTCATTTCCCATCCCTAGTGTGCAGACAAGCTTCAGACAAGGATAGAACTGTTGCCTGCCCCCCAACACAAAAGGTTTTATGGCCAGCAGAAATGGAGCACGTGTATCTTTCTTCCATTACAGCATTTCTGTTGGTGGTATGGCGGCGTTAACCATGGGTGAGGGTTAAAAAACTTCAGCTCTGGGGACAAACAAAGACAATTCTCTTGGGAACAACTGTTGGGGAAACCCTAATTGGCTGTGGATTCCAAGTATGTGTTCCCTGATTGTTTAGGAATATGCATTTTCCCTGAACATTTTTCTAGTTTACTGCAGTAAATCCAGCTGTGATATTAGTCTAGCCATGTATGAACCTGATTACTACATCATTAGCCCTGAGCTTCGCAGAATAAGTATTTTATCCTTGTTTTCCTGTGTCCAGTCCATCAAACTCCAACACTCTACCTATGTTCTTAAGAATGGATGAGATGTGAAATGCCTGAGTTCTTTGAGCTTTTCCTTTGGAGGTTCAGCAGCTTGTTCCTGCTGTCATCATAAGGTGGGGTGCCAGAGAACCTAATGCATTATCCAATGAAAAATCAAGTTGACAAAGTCAACTTTCTCCTGTTAGTCATCTAGTGAAGAAAATTAATGCATTGTGAAACTACTGAACCATGCGGGTTCATGTGTCGATAGTACCATCTCTGATGAAAATAGAGTAGAACAGCAATACTTGCTTCATGTAAACTAATTTTCAAGATGTCGGCTAAATCAACAGCAGAGGCACATGCTTACTGTCAGAGCAATGACTTCCTAAGACACTAATGAGTTTCAGTAGTAATGCAGAGGAAATTTATCACTACAATAGTAGTGTAGAAAGAAGCAAGAAAGCAGGTCCCTGACCCCAGGTTCGGAGACAGTAAAACAGTGAGAAAAATACTGAGAACTTTGAAACAGGATCTGCTGGCTCAGTGCTTGCCTGTTTTAGAGCAAGAAAGCTGACCAGCAGAATGCAGTATACTTCTTATCTACTACCTAGTAAATGCTGCTACTTCTTGCCAAGAAATAATAAAGGCAAATTCTGTTTATTGTAGGGGAAACTTACAGGCTATACTTTCAACCTTCAAACCTACCCACTACCTGAAGCCTTTGCAAAGTGATGATGTGTATATTGTTTTACTGTTTTGAAGAAATGCTCATTAGGCCTTCCTGTCATTTTGTTCCTCCTTTTTCTTTCTTTCTGAGGGGGTGGCAAACTTTGGAGTGAGAGTCACGTTATCCAACTCTATTGCAGCTACTGCTTTACCCGCTTGGACTACTTGGACTACTGCAATGCGCTCTACGTGGGGCTACCTTTGAAGGTGACCCGAAAACTACAACTAATCCAGAATGCGGCAGCTAGACTGGTGACTGGGAGCAGCTGACAAGACCACATAACACCGGTTTGAAAGATCTACATTGGCTCCCAGTACGTTTCTGAGCACAGTTCAAAGTGTTGGTGCTGACCTTTAAAGCCCTAAATGGCCCCGGTCCAGTATACCTGAAGGAGCTTCTCCACCCCCATTGTTCTGCCCAGGCACTGAGGTCCAGTACCAAGGGCCTTCTGGTGGTTCCCTCGTTGCGAGAAGCCAAGTTGCAGGGAACCAGGCAGAGGGCCTTCTCGGTAGTGGCACCCGCCCTGTGGAACACCCTCCCATCAGATGTCAAAGAGAAAAACAGCTACCAGATTTAGAAGACATCTGAAGGCAGCCCTGTTTAGGGAGGCTTTTAATATTTAATAGATTATTTTACTCATTTTTCTGTTGGAAGCCACCCAGAGTGGCTGGGGAAACCCAGACAGATGGGCGGGGTATAAATAATAAATTATTGTTATTGTTATTGTTATTGTTACACCCCAAAACTCAGTTTGCAATCAAGAAAGGGGATTTTTGGCTGGAAACCAGCATAGGCCACGTATCAGTGTATTGCATGATCTAGATTGGAGCTCCATTGCTTTTTCTTCCAAATAACAGTGTCTTGCATTTTTACTCCACTCTGCCTGAAAAGGCTTCTCCGAGAGGGTTACAAAGATTAGCAGTGTGACAAGTCCCTGCTCTCGGGCATAATGGTCTTCATGGAGAGTGCGATCCCATCCAAAACAGGTTGAACACATAAGCACATATCCACTTGTCCTCATCCAATTCCACCACTAATCTCAGGCATCTGTTTAGAATCTTCTCTTCCTCCCTGGGATGATGTCAACCAGGAGTTTTATGCAGATGTTCAAGAACATGGGAGACAGGACTGACCTACACAACAGTGTACATGAATTAGGCATGTCTATTTCAATAGATTTACTATGAGTAGGACTAACATTGGACACAACCCCTCTGAGACCTTTGGAGACCTGCTGGCAGTTCTGGGCTAGATGGACCAATGGTTTTTTACTTAATATAAGGGAACATAGTTTATTCCTAGGACATGGAAATGTTCAATTCAAAACAGCAATATTTAGTCATGTACATATGAAACAAGAGACATTCAGAGCTGGGGGGGGGGGATTACAGCATACTACCCCTCCTCCATCTTCCACTAATGCATCCCTTTATTTTCTTCCCCCTTTTTTGCTGAGTTTCTTCTTGCCCATTTTAACAGAAAAGCACAGAAGCAATGCTTTGTTATTGTTCAGAGTGGCAGGGCATTTAAAAAAAATGTTTTAAAGCCCTTCTTTATGGTGTGTGGGCTGTAGATTACATTGTACTGTGGCTAGATGGCAATGTATCTTAAGCAAAGAGCTGCTGCGGGATATGGATTCATGCCAGTCTTGAATTTTTCGGAACTGCTGCTTTGCTTCAGAATATCCGTGCCTAATAAGGTTTTGGCTTGATTCTGTGTTTGTTGGGAGAGGGATGGAAGAGAGAGATGGGGACTAAACCAAAAAGAGGAAGAAAGTAATTCATTTGTTGAACCAGTGGGGTGGGGGAGTTCACCCAGAGATGCTATCAGACAGGAGCTAAATCATAATCTGGTTGGTTTCTTTTAGCTCTTTCTGTGCCATCTACTGCTTCTGCACCATCCCAGCAGGGACAAGGAGAAATGACAGAGAATCCCATTGTACCTCTGAAGCAGACTGAAGGTGTGAGGGGCTCAACACGCACAGCAATCCAAGCTCTGTGTAGACTGCAACACAGAAACTTTGTCGACAAAAACTATGTAGCCCAAGTTAGTGGTGTGAAATCTGCAGCTATCAGTGAGTATACAACATATAGGTCACCTGTGGGTTGGCAGCATAGCTGCCAAGTATCCCGTATCCGCCGGGAAAACCCCTTTTTTCTTACCGTTTCCCGGCGGTCTCCCGTTTAGCGGAAAATCCCGGTATTTTCCCTTAAATCGGGATACTTGGCAGCTATGACTGTGGAGGAGAATGCAATTGTTACCCGGCCATTTTTCTGGTGCCGCTTGCCCTTCTATGGGCACCAGAAAATGGCGGCGCCGGAAGTCGCTTCCGCGCATGACCGGAAGTTGCGTGACGCGACTTCCGGTGGCACTTTGCCCTTCTATGGGCATCAGAAAATGGTGGCGCCGGCGCCGGAAGTCGCTTTACGTGTTTCTGGTCATGCGCGGAAGCGACTTCAGGCGCTGGCGCCGCCATTTTCTGGTGCCCATAGAAGGGCGAAGCGCCACCGGAAGTTGGGTCACGCAACTTCCGGTCATGCGCGCGCTGCCGATCCCGGATATTTACGACCCGGACTTGGCAGGTATGGTTGGCAGGCAGCTGAAAATATGACTCAATCCACTGATTTGTATTCATGCAGGTACACTTTTAATCATTTTGTTTATTGGACATGATTTCAAGGGCATGAGTGGTGTTTTGATTTAATCACCATGCCTCCTAAGAGTACAAAGAGACAGGAATACAAAGTCTTAAAGGACTCTTCATAGCCATTTTTAAAGGCAGAAGTTCTGAGGGTACAGTTAAAAATGTGGAGCGAAAATGTCACCAAGAGGTGCTTGAAAACATGTGCTTCATATAGGAATACTTGCTAGAGTTGTGGGATCGGCCACAGTTACCTGTTACCTGGATCCTTAGACCAAGGCCAGAGAAGGGCCTACTTTACTTCTTTCTACTCCCAGGGGGTCTGTGTCTATTAGTGTGAGGTGTGCAGCCTCTTCTCTAGAAAATCGCACATATATTCTTGTTGGAAATGTCCAGTCATTCTTTGCCTGCCATTCTGGGATTTGGCTTGAAACTAAGCATCAATATCATGTACAGTGTAAGAATTGCGTCTCTACTGTGGAGCTTTTTATGCTTCATCACTTCCATCTGATTTTATATTTAGTCACTGTCTTTCCTTTCCATCTACTTACTATACAATAAAAATGTAAGAACGTCATCACACAGTCCATATTGGAGGATTTATAGAGCCGCATCACAATCCTAGATTTGCATGAAGTTAGGGCTGGGTAGGAGAGCAAATGTGATGACAGGTTGCACAACGGCAGCGGCTGTGGCCTGGGAGAGTGAAGGCAGGGACACTGAGAGGGAGAAAGTGGTGGTTTAAAACAATGGCAGAAGTTTGAGTAAAGAGGGAATTGAGAGACACTGAGAGGGGGCAAGTGGCAATTTTAAACAATGGCAAAGCAGAGCTGCAGTATAAAAGAGAAGTTGGCTTCAGAAATGGAGTTGAGAAGTTGATAAATGAGCTTAGTGTTTGCATGGGTTGCAAAGGGGAAGTTCTAGGAGTTTAAGGTGGGGGGAATGGCAGGGGGTTTGGCAAGCTGAACGAGCAGGGACACAGCCCCATGTAACCTGATACGATGGTTTCATGTGCAGAGGAGGCAGCTGGAGCAGCTCTCAATCTGTATTTCCCTCCTATCTTCATCCCCATAGTGGTGTCCAAACTTTTTTCAGGAGGGCCAGATTTGATGAAGTGAAGTTGTTTACCTTCTTTTGGATTGAAGTTTTTAAGCTTTTTAAAAGAATTTTAAAGCTTTTTAAAAGGACCCAGGTGGCGCTGTGGGTTAAACCACAGAGTCTAGGGCCTGCTGATCAGAAGGTTGGCGGTTCGAATCCCTGCAATGGCGTGAGCTCCTGTTGCTCAGTCCCAGCTCCTGCCCACCTAGCAGTTCGAAAGCACATCAAAGTGCAAGTAGATAAATAGGGACCGCTCCGGCAGGAAGGTAAACGGCGCTTCCGTGCACTGCTCTGGTTCGCCAGAAGCAGCTTTGGTAAACACTACACTACATTAAAACACTTCAAAAACATCTGTGCAAATGTAAAACCTACCTCTAGGTGGAATCCTAGAAAAACAACCTTTTTTTTAAGGTAGGTTTTGTGGGATGGAACACTGGGGCAGACAAGTCACAACAGTTCCTAGAGTGTCCACTAACAGGAACTCACCTGGAGGGACACCTGACTACAGGTCAGTTCCTGTTCCCTCAGACATGCAAATGAGTTGGATTAGACAAAAGCCCTAGCCTGCAATCACTCTCTCTTTTAGCTACTTCCTCCCTCGATGAGGACACATCTGCAGAGAATCTCCAGTTAGCATGGTTCTCACTCTAGGCCTGCAGCCAAGAGTGAGACCAAATGGAGTCTTACTTTACTAAGTAGTCTCTAGATGTATATATACTTGTAACTTTTCTAAGCAAGCCTGCCTTTCTGAGATTATGCTGTAACTCAGGATGAAACTGTAAGTAAACTCTATCTTATTTTATAAACACTGTGTTGTGTATTTCTTTTAAGAGGGGCAAAGGGGACCTTTGCCAGGAAGTGTAATATTGAACTATAAAGTGTAATATTGTTATAGAGATTCTAGCGAATCTAACGCACATGCTTTGCTGCGCGCAAAAGGGGAATGTCACTCTGCTGATATTGGAAGCTTGCTAACACAAGCTTGGATAGGATCTATCTAATAATATATCCTAATCCACATCCCTAACATTCCCATAAAGGGTTATTACGGCCCAGAACTGCGTATTTTTGTGTATTTTTGAAGGATTGCTTTGGATTGTGATTTTGAACTGAGTAGGATTTTTTTAGTTAGAACTTCCTGGTGAGCACATGGTCTATTGTTCTCCAGTGTGCCTAGGGGATTAGCTACCCCTCCCCTCCCTCAGAGTTTACAGCACTGAGAACTCAGAGGCAGTGAAGGTTATTTTGCATTTTGAGATATTTTTAGAGATTTTGATTTTGGAATTTTTGAGAAATTTTTAGAATTTTGAGATTCCAAGATGGCTTTTGCAGATTTTGATAGTGGAGTTAAGCCAGGATTCATGGCTCTAGATGATGACAATTATGTATTTTGGAAACAACGCCTGATAGCATTTTTAGATGCAAGGAATGTTTTGGATGCAATTGAAAATCCTATGCCTACTGGCACAAGAGCAGAGGATTTAGCCAAGATAGCAACTTGGAAACGCATGAACAGCGAGGCCAGATACATAATTTTGAGTGGACTTCGCAACAGGCATCTAACATCAGTTAATAGCAAAGATGATGCAGCTAAAATCTTAAAAGATATTGAGCGCAGGTATGGAGCATCTACTAAGAACTCCTACAGGAATTTGATGAGCAAATTAACTGCGCTGAGGATGAATTCAAGAGAAGAATTCACTGACCATATCAGCAAATTTAGTGAAATTGTTCAGAGGATTGATCTTACTACTAAAGCCCTTGATGAAGAAACAAAGGTTTCATTTTTGATAGCATCTCTAGGACCAAGCTTCAGTTCATTCAAGAGTTGCATGGATCACAAAAAGGACCTGACTTTTGAAGAACTGATTGATCATTTGAGAGAGGAATGCAGAGATTACCTTGATTCTTTAGAAAGGAATACAGGGAGAAAGGACACTAATTATGCTTCCAAGCATTTCCAAAGGTCCAGACAAACGCCAAAGGAAATAATTTGCTTTAACTGCAATTTAAAAGGGCACATGGCAAAGGAATGCCGGGCACCTAGGAATAAATCCCGCCCCTTTCCACCAAAAGGCGAAAAGAAGGGGGGTCGTGGGCGTGCAATGATATTGCAAGAAAGAAATGTAGCTTTCCAGAGCTGTGAAGGAAAGCGCAATAAGTGGCTTCTGGACAGTGCAGCAAGCAGCCACTTCTGCTATAAAAGGGAATATTTCAATGAAATAGACAATAATAAACAGTCTGAGATTGAAATTGCTGATGGAAATGTTATAAAGTCAATAGGTGCAGGATCTTTGAACTTGAATTTCAAAGTGAACAATGAGTCTTTTGATACTACAGTGAGTAATGTTAAGTATGCACCAAGGCTGAACTGTAATCTAATAAGTGTGTCTAGCTTGGACAAGAAAGGTTTTGAAATTATATTTAAAAATGGACAATGCAATGTGATAAAAGATGGTGAAGTGTTTATTCAAGCCAAACTAATCAATGATGTGTATGAGATTGATATTTCAGAGAATGAGTCTGCAAGGGTTGCACAACCCAGCAGAAAGGATCAACCAGATCTGGAACTCTGGCACAAAAGGCTTGGACACAGGGATACCAACCTTATCCTGAAAATGCAGAAGGAAAATCTGGTAAAAGGTCTACAGGTAAAGAATTGCAGTACACCAATGCCAAACTGTACAACTTGCATAACTGAAAAGGCAGTCAAGCCTTCCTTCCCACGTTGTACAGAGAAGAGAAGCACAAAAGTCATGGACACTGTTCATACTGACCTATGTGGTCCGTTGAATGTACCTTCCCTAGGAAACAATAAGTACATTCTGATATTTATAGATGACTTCTCAAGATATTGTGTTGGATATTTTCTAGAAGAAAAGAGTCAGACACCGGAATTGTTCAAACTGTACTTAAACATGGTGAAGAACAAATTCCAGAGAGCTCCTTCCACCTTAATTTCGGATAATGGTGGAGAGTTTTGCTCACGGCAGATGAAGGCCATCATGGCACAAGAAGGCATAGCACATGTAACTACAGTTGCTTACACGCCTCAACAGAACTCCATTGCTGAGAGAAAGTTTAGGTCTATTATGGAGATGACAAGGTGCATGTTAAAAGAGGCCAACTTGTCACAGAAGCTATGGGGTGAAGCGGCGAATACGGCGATTTATTTGCAAAACAGATTGCCTACAAAGGGTGCAGAACGCACACCATTTGAACTTTGGCACGGGAGAGTCCCAAGTCTGCAGCACATACGTGTGTTTGGAAGTGTCTGTTATTACCACGTGCCCAAAGAGCGCAGACACAAGCTTGACTCCAGAGCAAAAGCAGGTATCCTGGTTGGATATGCTCCTGGAGGAAAGGGATATAGAGTTCTAGATCCAAAGAGTGGCAGAGTAGACCCATACCATGTGGTTCATTTTGATGAACTAGGAAAGTTTGATACAAAGAACACTGTTATTGACTGTTCTAGAGAGTCACCAGATGAAGAGTTTATAAGTTTTCCTTTAGCACAAGGAACTAATATACCTTCTAGTGTCACAACACCCCCTACAGGCGACACCCCAGAAGACACAGAGGTCCAGACCCCTGGCGGCACCAGAGACGAAGAGGAGGAGCTGTACGTGGACATGCCAGCGTTGGAGGAGGATGAGGATGCTGATGCGGTTGCACAACCAGAGGTCAGATGCTCATCCAGAACCAACAAGGGCGTTCCGCCACTACGACTGTCCTACTTTGCAGGGTCGGCGTCTCCACCAGAACCTTCCACTTGGGAAGAGGTAGAGCAGATGCCAGCCACCGAAGCCAGTCTCTGGAGGAAAGCCGCGCAGGAGGAGATTGACGCACTGCACAAGAACAAGACCTGGACACTCACAGAATTGCCTGCTGGTAAGAAAGCAATTGGGAGCAAATGGGTGTTCAAGGTTAAAAGGGGTTCAGAAGGGGAGGTGCAACGTTACAAAGCAAGACTAGTGGCACAAGGTTTTTCACAGCAATATGGCCACGACTATGACCAAGTCTTTGCACCGACAGTGAGATACAGTAGCGTAAGATTACTTTTAAGCATCGCAGCATCTAAAGGGATGGAGGTGAAACACATCGATATAGCTACTGCGTTTTTGCATGGGGAAATTTCTGAAGAAATTTACATGAAGCAGCCTAAAGGTTTTATAAAGCCAAATGAGGCACATTTAGTTTGCAAGCTTCAAAAGGGACTGTATGGTTTAAAACAAGCAGCCAGAGCCTGGAACTTGAAATTGCATGGAATGCTGGTGAAACTTGGGTACAAGCAAGGTGAAGCTGACAAGTGTTTGTACACTAAGCAGAGTAATGGACAATTTTCTTATATTCTTGCCTTCGTTGACGACCTTTTAATCGCAACGTCAAATGACAGGGATTATAAAAATGTAGTCCAGCACCTCAACAAGGAAGTGCAAGTGAAGGAATTAGGACCAGTTGAGTATTACCTTGGGATTCAAGTGGAAAGAGAACAGGATGGTTCATTTCTACTTAATCAGAAGCAAAAGATAATTGAACTGTTGGAGAGTATGCAATTGCAGGATGCAAAACCCGTCGACACCCCGATGGCTACAGACTTCTTAAAGAACCAAGAGGATTCGAAGCTGCTGCCAAACAACACAGAGTATCGTTCAGCAATTGGTAAACTTTTGTATTTAGTTACCACATGCAGACCTGATTTAGCCAATGCAGTAGGGATTCTCAGCAGGAAAGTGAGTAGTCCCACTGAGCATGATTGGGTTGGTGTGAAGAGGGTGGTTCGATATCTTAAGGGTACAATGGATTGTAAATTAAAGTTACCAGCTGTCAGTGACCCTAAGCTCATTGGGTACACTGATGCTGACTGGGCGGGTGATAATTCTGATTATAAATCCACAAGCGGGCATGTCTTTATGTATGGGGGCGGAGCTATTACATGGGGCAGTTATAAACAGAAATGTATAGCTTTATCGTCTACAGAATCGGAATATGTTGCGGCTACAGAAGCGTGCAGAGAGATTTCCTGGCTGGACCAACTCCTAACAGACTTTGGCGTGGAGAGAAAGGAACCTATAAGCCTGCTGGAGGACAACCAAAGCTGTCTAAAGCTGGCGCAGAATGAGAAGTTCCTAGCACGCTCAAAACACATTGGGGTCAGGTACCACTACGTTCGCCAGATGATACAAGATGGACTTGTCGAACTGTCGTACTGCTGCACATCGGAGATGACAGCAGACATCCTAACAAAACCCCTGCCAAGACAGAGTTTCCAGAACCTGCGTGTCAAGCTGGGACTCTTGGGTGGTTGAATAAAGTTGCTTATGTTTTGTTTTGTATGTAATGAATGTTGTGAATTGCCTGAGAAGGGGTTTGTGGGATGGAACACTGGGGCAGACAAGTCACAACAGTTCCTAGAGTGTCCACTAACAGGAACTCACCTGGAGGGACACCTGACTACAGGTCAGTTCCTGTTCCCTCAGACATGCAAATGAGTTGGATTAGACAAAAGCCCTAGCCTGCAATCACTCTCTCTTTTAGCTACTTCCTCCCTCGATGAGGACACATCTGCAGAGAATCTCCAGTTAGCATGGTTCTCACTCTAGGCCTGCAGCCAAGAGTGAGACCAAATGGAGTCTTACTTTACTAAGTAGTCTCTAGATGTATATATACTTGTAACTTTTCTAAGCAAGCCTGCCTTTCTGAGATTATGCTGTAACTCAGGATGAAACTGTAAGTAAACTCTATCTTATTTTATAAACACTGTGTTGTGTATTTCTTTTAAGAGGGACAAAGGGGACCTTTGCCAGGAAGTGTAATATTGAACTATAAAGTGTAATATTGTTATAGAGATTCTAGCGAATCTAATGCACATGCTTTGCTGCGCGCAAAAGGGGAATGTCACTCTGCTGATATTGGAAGCTTGCTAACACAAGCTTGGATAGGATCTATCTAATAATATATCCTAATCCACATCCCTAACATTCCCATAGGTTTTACATTTGCACAGATGTTTTTGAAGTGTTCTAATGTAGTGTAGTGTTTACCATTGGCCAGTAGAGTGTGCTCAGTCCTATCTCAGTGAATCGGCGATTGGTCCTGCTTTTCTAAGCACATTGAATATACTCCCAAATGGTGTTTATAAATAGATCTCCCTAATACAGCAGGGCTGTGTACTGCAATCTTGCAGCCTATTAGCCTAAATAGAAAACCATTCTGGAAGCGTTCCCTCTAATGTTAAAGAACGCCCTCTCAACATGCTAGTGGGGATGGCTTTTAAGGCACGAGGGGCTGTTGCCAGCTGGTAGTCTTACGGTATTTTCCTTGGCTCCAGGCTGACTGGGAGTGGCACAGTCTGCGATTTGGACTGTGTAGCCTTCTGTTCACTCCATCCACAAGACAGGAACTTTGTCCCATCAGTGAGGAAAGCAAGATGACAATGGGGATGTTTAAAAGGAGTTGTCTTACGGGCCTCCCCCCCCCCATTTTTCATTGGCAGAAGCTTCCTATGGCATTGGGGTCAGATTAGATTTAGTGAAGGATGACTGAGGTGCCTTTCATCACTGTGTGTGCGCGCATCCATGTGCATGCACACAGGGCAGATCCACACCATACATTGAAAGCACATTCAGTTCATTTTTAAGGCACATGGCGTCTCCTGGGAACTGTAGTTCCTTAAGGTGGCTGGGAATTGTAACTCTGAGAGTGAAACAACAGTTCCGAGGATTCTTTGGGAGAAGAGTATGCTTTAAATGTGCTTTTAATGTATGGTATGGATCTGCCCACAGACTTACACACAGAGATGTAAAAAGTTAGGTGGTGTGATACAGTGGCATTCTTAATAGGCTGTTAGCTGGCAAAAATGTCACTGTATATTTTTATTTTGGAGTGGGGTTGTAAGAAGTTACCTTTGGCTTGCAAAATTCGCAAATTTTGTTTTGAAAGGGGTAAGGAGTTTCTTAAAGATGCATCCAAAATCTAGTCAATTCAAAAAGGAGGTGCTATGACATGTGAGGCCCCTCCAGACACCTTTTCTATTGCACATTTATGTGATGCTATTGGGACAGTCACACACAATCCTGCTTTCAAGAATGTTTATGCAAGCAGAGGTTTCTAGTGCTTACGCCTTTTCACTCCCAGTTTACTTCCTGACTCGATATTCTGTTAACATTCCCCCTTCTAACCTCTAGAACCAACTGTTGAGATGATAAGTATGCTTACTTACTTGGATATACAAATATATCCAAGGTAGGCACAGAGCTAGGCTGATGAGGGGTGTGGCCAGAGGAGAGCTTGGAGGGTCAGAGGGAAGGTCACATTTGGCCCCTGCGCTTGAGGTTTCTCACCTCTCTTTTAAATGAATTTCAATTGTTGGAACAGCAATGGCATATTGTAGTATATTTCCTTTCTCTTGCTTTTCTAAAAATGTTGTGCCTAAATGGTATCTTGTGTGATCTAACGTGAACATGATATATTTGCACAGGTTGTAACATTTAAGTAATTGGTGACTAACCAAAACTGCTATTTGCATGGAGCTGCTACAATAGAAAGGAACCCACCTACCTACCTCAGAAAAGAAGAACGTGGGGATCTTTCTGAGACCTCTGCACAGACTTCTGACCCCACCTGGTTCTGTCCAGTTCAGCACATGTTACCTGCTGTGTTACCCCTGTACATATTGGTCGAGCAGTTTGTCCCATTTGTCTTGAGTATTGAGGCGAACCAGGAGCTGGGGAACCACCAGCCATGGGATCAGATAACTAAACGGGACCAAAGAACAAGTCACAGCCACAAGTCAAAGCAGGAGACAAGGTTGAGAAGCAAAGGAGTACACAATTTTATTTATCTCCTGTCCAGTTCTAGCCAAATGGTCCTATATTGTATTAGTGTTCTGGAAAAAGGCAATGCCATAGTATACAGGGTTGATTTCTAACAGCTGTCAATGGCATGCAACATTGTTCCATTTGAACCTCTTATCCCCCATTGCAAGCAAATATCTGATGTATAGGGAAAGAGAAATGACTATATATGTTCCTGCTATTCGTGCTGCGCAAGTCTTTTACATCTCACATCCCTGGTGATCTGTAATCACTTTACTGTGATTCTTCTGTGCTGTGACACCATAACAGAATATTAGATTATAGTGGCATAATGTCATACATAATAACATTAAAACATGGAAAGCCTGAAGCTTGACTCACTTTGATATTACATTCTCATTTTTAAAACCCAAATGCCATTTTTTATTCCAGAGGAGGCTGCTTCAATGTTTAAAACATTTTGAGTGTTATGGTAAAAATGCAGATACTATTTTTAAAGCTGTCTTTTCTCAACAGAATGCCATGCTTGTCCTACATGGCAGATAATGCACTTAATGGAAAGATGGGCAATTGATTATTCCTTATTAATTAATTTTGCTTGGCAAATTCAACAGAACTTGGTTATGCTCTATGAATCCAGGTAGACATATGGAGACCATTCTATAAAATCAACATGATTTGATAGACCTAATGAGATCTTAACCTCTCCTTTTGTTGCATGGCATGATACTTGCAAAGAGCCTATGAATTCACCAAACCAAGTGGTAAGGCTTTGCTGGACTGTGCTACACAATGGTGAATTAATTGTGGCAAATGCTTTTGGGATGTGTATAACCTTGTTATACTGTCTAGAAAAGCAGCTATCCGCTAGCTCTGAAAGCTTCTTTCTAGTAGGTCCACCATAATGTCATTTGACAGTTCCTCTTTGGCGGATGCCTCATTCAAAGTATGTTGCTGTGGGTTTGCAGAATAGCTGATCTTCTGGATTCAGACCCCCTGTCCCCCAGTCTGTCTTACCCTGATCTCTGTCTTGGGGCTGTGGGAGGCATTTTGCTTCTTGGATACTTACATTCAAGTGTACATGAACACTAAGCCCTAGATAGTGCCCTATGTAGTATTTCATTTTACACTCTGGAGGAGAGTGGTTTTGATCTATAATTACTGAACTGAATCTTTATTGCTCAGAGCCATAGGCCACCACAATTCAGTCCATCAATAATATAATATAGGATGCTTTTTCTGCTACATCTCAAACTCAAAGAACAAGCAACGTTTTTATTTTTAAATTTGTGCCGGACAGGTTATTGAACAGCGTATGGATACTATCGTGGTGGGTTCTTTTTCCAGAAAAGACATTCCCTTATTTGGGATGCTAATGAAGCTTTTTCCTACAAGTTTGCAATTTCTGGGCAGATTCTAAAGTGACATGAGGTTGTTGGAGCAGAGGAAAAATGTACTGATTCTCCACATTGAAATTAGAATTTACTCTGGTCCTCATTTTGTTTTTTATGCTATGTCAGAATGTGCAAACAGCCCCTTCTCCTCAATGCTAAATTCATGGATGGGTGAGGGGGTGGCCACTAGGTGTGATCCCACTCTCCTTTACATATGAATGGCTTTTTATGTGAACACCTCTGTGCTTTTCTGGATGAATGTGTGATGGAATTTGCAGGCTGCAATTCCAAGAGTATACATTGCTTCTTGTAGACTTCCTGCCACAGAATTTATTTTCTCATAAGTGCTTTGTCTTGGGCAGGCTTCCTCAACCTCGGCCCTCCAGCTGTTTTTGGCCTACAACTCCCATGATCCCTAGCTAACAGGACCAGTGGTCAGGGATGATGGGAATTGTAGTCTCAAAACATCTGGAGGGCTGAGGTTGAGGAAGCCTGGTCTTGGGTACTGGGACAGACTTCATGCAGTATTGCTGTTTTGATACATGCCAGGGCACTTCAAACCATGGGATTTATGTGGGGTGACATAACATCTGGGCTGGGGAAAATTTGGAGGCTGAAATGCACCAATAATTTTGTGTCTTCCTTTGGGTAAACACCCAGGGCTAATTACAGGTAGGTAGCCGTGCTGGTCTGAGTCGAAGCAAAATAAAAGAATTCCTTCAGTAGCACCTTAAAGACCAACAAAGTTTTTATTTTGGTATGAGCTTTCGTGTGCATGCACACTTCTTCAGATACACTTGAAACAGAAGAGTCAGACCCTTATGTATATACAGAGGGTGGTGGTGGGGGTGGGAATGGGTGATGGGCTGATGGGAGTGGTAAACCTGTAGATGGCTGTTAACGACTGCTGATGACTGCAATTGGTCCTGCGGGGAAAAAGCAAGGGCTGAGGCGCTAAAGAAAGCTTGATCATGCATAATGAGATAAGAATCCAATGTCTTTGTTCATCCCAGGTTGCTCCATGGTTTTAAGCTTGGTAATGAGTTCCAATTCAGCAACTTCTCTTTCCAGTCTGTTCCTGAAATTTTTCTGTAATAAAACAGCTGCTTTGAGATCTTGTATAGAATGTCCTGGGAGATTGAAGTGTTCTCCTACTGGTTTCTCTGTCTTGTGGTTCCTGATGTCATAAATCTTTCGGTGGGATGTCTTTTTTTTATTATTATTACTGGTACGGTTTTTATGGCTCAGGACGCTGCTGGGCTCTCTTGAGTGCTCGGCGCTGCAGCAGCCACTGGTTCCGGGTGGTGGGGCGGCAGGCGTCCTTGGCTGGGCTCAGGCGCTCCGCCTGCCACTGCAGGGCGCTCTAAGCTCTTTGGCCAGGCCAGGCAAGGAAGAAGCAGTGAGCCCAGCTGTGGCGGCAAGCACGGAAGCGGCAGGGACGGCGGTGGACGAGAAGGCGGAGCGCAGGGATGCAGCCAGCAAGGCAGGAGTGCGATCAGCTGTTAAGCGGAGCTCTTGGAGCGCGCTTCACAGCTGATCACGCTCCTGCAGTGCCAGCCGCATGGAGTGACTCTGTGAGTGGAGGTGCTTGTGGGGGTTCGTTTCCGCGGTGCGGAAGTATGGCTTATTTTCAGGGTATGTCTTATATTTCTCAAATGCTTAAAAACCCTTCCATGGCTTACTTTATGACTACGTATTAAAAAAGGGGAAACAGGGTAGTAAGTGTTTTTCGGCTGCTGTCTCAAGAGAAGTAAATTTTTTCCAAGGATCTGGAACAAAAGCATTTATAAATCTCTTAATCTTGAACCCTTGATAGACCCCTTGATATAACTCCCAATATTCAGCGTCGAATGGCTTATGGAATGCAATCTATGATCTTGATAATTTTCTTTGTAGGGCAAGTTGGTGTTGACCACTTACCAGATTAAAATTAACTAGATCAACTAGCTGAAATTGATATTTGTTGGGTATAACGATCTTGAGATAAAGTACTTGGCGCAAATGATTCGGAAGTAGCAAATAGGCCTGTTGTGTCAGTATGAATTGCAATGTGAGATGAGATTTTGCAATTGCCTTTTTATCATCTCCCAATTTTTATATTGCAGAAGAGCTCTATATATCATGGGGAACATTGTGGGTCCATCCATTGTGGCTTGCAGCCCCAGGGTTTAATTTGAACTGACATTCACCAGAGTTCAGCTTTGGCCTTCAGAATGAAAGGACTTGCCTGTTCCTTTCTGTAGAGTCAGGATGGAGAGGAGAGCATTTCTCTGCAGTTATTTTACTTCAGGCTTCTTCCTCAAATTTGGCTTTTTCTCGAAGCTTGACAGGAAGAGGGAAGTATACTGCTGCCCACAGGGTCTTAATTTCTTAATATTTCCATCACTGAATCTGCAAAGGTAGAAAGGCATTGGGTTACTGTCCCTGCCAAATCTTATCTGTAAGTTACCGTATTTACAGTGCAATTCTATCCATGTCTACTCAGAATAATAATAATAATAATAATTTATTATTTATACCCCGCCCATCTGGCCGGGTTCCCCCAGCCACTCTGGGCGGCTTCCAAAAAAACAGAAATTCTAAAATACAGAAATCCATCAAACATTAAAAGCTTCCCTAAACAGGGCTGCCTAAAGAAGGGAGCCCTGTCTCATATACTGGGTTTCACACCCACATAAGCGCATATGGGATAGTAGCCCCAAGAGACAGAAAGCCATATATTCGACAGTGAATATATTGAAATGTAGTGCTCAACCCCAAAGCTGAGTGGAGGTAGGAGAAAATGAAAAAGCAATATGCAGATCTCTATTAAAATGGAACAAAGCAGGATAAGATTCAAGCAAATGAAAATATACGGTATTAACACGCCCCTGCTCTAAATTCTCTGGATTACCACCAATGTTAAGCAATAAACTTAAGATCATACAGAAACTATGAGCGTAAATGACCATTGAAAGATTAACTCTTTGCATAACAGCAGGCCCAAGACTTTTATCAAACTGGCCCTGCTTAGCCATGATGAATTCTCTATCAATATGCTTATATTGATCCAGAAACATAGGAAAATAGATATGTTGGTTTTTATGTTTGTTGTTGTTTTTATTGATATTTTTATAGACTTATTTGATTGATACTGATATTGTGTACTTCACTGGGTTGTTAACACTGTATTCCACATTGGGACCGTTGCTAGAAATAAATCCTCACATAAATAAATATTATTCTGCCCCCCCCCCCCAAAAGAGCCAGAGGCAAAGGGTTCGTGGTGGCCCAGGGAAACTTTCATTAAGCCTCAGATCTCCTGCCATCTACACCAGGGGTTGGCAAGGTTTACCTCACCTGGGCCGGTTCACTCCAGCGGAGATCCTTTCATGGGCTGGATTCCGCGTGCCCATGAACGCACACACCCACAATTTCTGGCATTTGCGCAGATGTGATTTCCAATTTCCGGCACTGCAGAAGTGAGTCCTCGCACTGTGCTGCACTGCTTTAGCACAGCACGCAGCTTGGTTCAGGGGTGGCTCATGGGCTGGTTAAACGACCTCCATGGCCTGCTTGTGGCCCATGGGCCTTAGGTTGCCTACCCCTGCTCTACACCCTTCTGTAAAACTTAGAATAACTTTGTTTATAGCGTTCTTTTTCCCTCTCTGTGTTATGCAAATTTCTGTCATAGGTCTGTGCCTCAAGTCTTTTCAGGAACTAGCAACACCTTGCAAAGAGCAGGTTTCTGTCACAATTCTAAAGCACCTCCTTGCCTTTTTAAAAAAATATAGAGAGAAAAGAAAAATGAGCAGAAATACTGGAACAGTTCTGTGAATGCCCACAAGGTTTCATTATGAAAAGCCTGGCAGCATCAATTCAAACATAATTGTGATAAAGTAGACCTATGAATGCTGTGTGCATTTCAGTGGGCCACTCTGCTATGGACAAGTTGATCGGAGTACTTCCCACTCTCTTACCCCCTGTATTATTTCTCCCATTAACACCAAACTGGAAGTGCAGGAAGCAGTATATAAAGAGAGGCACAGCTTGTATATGCCTTTGCCTATTTCTTTGGATGGCTTTTACAGCATCGGATGTCCCACAGCATAGAAGCCATATCCTAGCGGTGTGGGGGCTTTGGCCCCCCCACAATAAAACTTTTGAAGGGGCCGGGTCCCCACAATGTTTTATTCACATTGGCACCCCTGTTCCACAGTCTCTTCCCTCTACCCCGACATCCCCAGTTTGTGCCCTAGCAAAAGTTTGACATGTTTTCCCAGGTACCTTAGGACATAGACATGCTGATCTTGGTGCATTCGGCCCACAAAAAAGCTTCAAATACATCATCTAAGCTCATAAAACCTTACCACTTCATCTGACTTGAGGTTGTTTGTGCAAATTAGTGCCCTCCCCAGGAGGTGTCTGAATCCACCTGCCCCGTGATCTGTTTTCAAACCTTGAGAAGCAAAAGGAGAGCAAAGAAATGGTTATTCTTGGCGTGGTAGAGCAGAGAACTTGGTTTCGTGAGTCAGAGACATTTTCCTAAAGTCGCTGCTGCCACTGTTAACTGTTGATTAGCTAAAGACTGGTTCAGAAACCGCAGCCCTGTTTAGTGTGACCTCACTGATATGGCATCTGGGCAATTATCTTGGAGATAATGAGCCCCTTCATCTAAAACTGAACAACAACATCTCACTCAGAATGCGTAAGATCAGAGCCAATCTGGCTCCCATCAGGGTGCCTGACATCCCCTTTGTATTACACCTTTTTTCAAATCTAACCTTTCACATCCTGAATTAATTGAAAGTGTTTGAGATTAAAAATTAATGAATTCATTTATAGCAGCATGGTGAGTTTCAACGGGGTGGGGAGGGAGGAGGAGGAGAATGTGGGTACAAAATATCAATGGAATAATCGCTTCGGTTTAATATTCTAGGCTGGGGTGAGAGAGAGAGAGAGAGAGAGAGAGAGAGAGAGAGAATGTAATTCTTGTTCACATGTAGAATCTTACGTTTCTTTCACTTGTTCAGGAGCCTAATTAGCACAGAGCCTGATTCTTCCGCTAAACTGTGAAAAATAAATCACAATTGCCCACCAGCGATTCATGTCTGCAATTAGAGGCTGGTTCCAAGTGTTGTTTTTCCATACAGGTCATGAGCTCTCCTTTTTTCTTTCTCATTCTGTCCTACCCTAGCAAGGTTACATAGGCTTCCCACCATAGCTGCCAAGTCTCCCGTATTCCCCAGGAAACACCCCATTTTCCCAGCCGTTTCCTGCTGGCAGTCCGGATTTTTTTAAAAAAAACCGTAAATCCCCCGGATTCCTACCGGCCCAGGGAGGCTCCTTCTGTGCATGTCTGGAGTCTCTGGACATGTGCAGAAGCGATTTCTGGCGCTGCAGCCATTTGGAAAATGGGCAGAGCATGCGTAGAAGCAATTTCCGGTGCCACTCTGCCCAGTTCCAAAATGGCCGCAGCGCGACTTCTGGTGTCCCGCCGCACCGATCCCGGATTTTTCAATCTGGGAGTTGGCACCTATGCTTCCCACTAGAGCAGTAGCCCTGGATTATATATTTTGTAAACCACTTTGAGGTTTTTTACAATCAAATGATGTATAAATTTTATGAAATAAATAGCACCCATATAGGACGATGCTGCATCTCTGCATATAGTGCATACTCCTCAACTATCCTGGGAAAAGCGGGACATCTCAGTTTTTTTTCATGTGAGAGGATGGCAGCCATTTTGGGTGCTGCAATCTCACCCAGAACAAAGCTGCTTTTTGGGAAGGGTGTGTGTGCGATCTTATGCAGGTCACCTGTAGATGCTGGATGAGCAGTATAAGCTTCTATGCCCATTATTCATTTATACATTAGCACACCATCTCTCCTCGAAGCTAGCCGGGATGGCATACTTATTGTTAGCTCATTTTATTCTCACAACAATCCCTTGAGGTAGATTAGGCCAAGACATTCTGACTGGTTCAAGGT
This sequence comes from Zootoca vivipara, assembly GCF_963506605.1. Taxonomy (NCBI): domain Eukaryota; kingdom Metazoa; phylum Chordata; class Lepidosauria; order Squamata; family Lacertidae; genus Zootoca; species Zootoca vivipara. The sequence continues at coordinate 42,253,484 of NC_083284.1, forward strand.
TGACCATTGAGTTTTCATGTCTAAGTTCGGAAACAGGGGCCTTCACATCCAGTACTGTCCTAACTGCACTTCAATAGCCTGCCAGATTCACAGGGCAAACCAATGGCGAAACCCAACCCATAAATGTATAAATTGATACTGTTCATCCTTTAGAGGAAGTAAACTAGGGGAACTCTGTAATTTAATGGTGGCAAATACGTTGTGGATGTAGGCGGTCACTGGGTAGGACTGGGAAAGGGGCCCCGTCTAAAACATTGGAAGAACATTGCTAGTGCAGGAAATAATGAACTAGATAACACAATCACAACTTCTTATGCTCTTAATTCAAAGCATCCTTTTCCTTTAACAATGTCTGTGGTTCCAGGAAAATTACTCTTCATTATCTTATGGTTGGTTGACTATTCGGATTTTCTTCCTTACATTACTGGGCTTTTATTTGTGTAATTAGTCCCAGTTTCAGAATGTGTGCTTATTAAGTGTGGCAAAGTTAGTAAGTTGCTAATGCTTTAGAACTGTTTAATGGAGCACTTGGAAGATTAGGATTTCACAGATGACTGAAACTATCCCCAGCAAAAAGGAAAGTTTGTTTTTTGTGTTCTACCCCATTCCACTGGTCGTGGTGCAATACCCCATCCAGATGTTAAGCAGTGGGAAGGAGCTGGTCTAGAGAGGGAATAGAGGGGAGGGTAGACCTGTCTTCCCATTTATGTGCACTCCGGTGCTTTAGCAGGGAATGGACAGCTTCCAAAGAGCTAACAAGAAAGAGTGTTAAGTAAAGAGTGGGCCGCTGATTTGGCTGGAGAAGGGATATATTTGCTTGCATTTGGCACATTCTTCATGTTTAGAGGGCTTCACAGTCGTTTCCATGCTTGATTGACATAAGGAGAGGGAACACATATATTCTAAATAGGCAAACTGAATGGATTCAAGACGACCTTGAACAGATTGGAGTACTGGGCCCAAACTAGCAAAATGAATTTCAATTTAAATGGAAGATTCTATACTTAGGCAGGAAAAGCCAGCTGTGCACATATAAGATGGCGGATACATGGCTTACCAGTAGTACAGTCATACCTCTAGTTGCGTTAGGTTCATGTTGCGTATTTTTGGGTTGTGAAGGCGGCAAACCCGGAAGTGTATACTTCCAGGTTTCACCACGTGCAGGAGCGTTCTGCCTTATGAGCCTTATGAGGAACGGTAGACCCTAGAAAAGAGGATAATAAGAGGAGATGGCCATCTTCAAATATCAAGGGCTGGCACATGGAAGATGGAGCAAGCTTGCTTTCTCCTGATATGGAGGGTAGGACTCAAACCAATGGCTACAAGTTAAAAGAAAGGAGATTCTGATTGAACATCAGGAAGACCTTTGACAGTAAGAGCTGTTTGACAGTGGAACAGACTCCCTCGGGAGGTGGTGGGCTTTCCTTCTTTGGAGGTTTTTAAGCAGAGGTTGGATGGCCACCTGTCATGGATGCTTTAGTTGAGATTCCTACATTGCAGGGGGTTGGACTATATTACCCTTGGGGTCTTTTTCAACTCTATAATTCAAGGATTCATTCCACCTGGCACTTGTACTGTACTTTGCCAGTGTGGTGTAGTGGTTAAGAGCAGTAGACTCGTAATCTGGGGAACCGGGTTCGCGTCTCTGCTCCTCCACATGCAGCTGCTGGGTGACCTTGGGCTAGTCACACTTCTCTGAAGTCTCTCAGCCCCACCCACCTCACAGGGTGTCTGTTGTGGGGGAGGAAGGGAAAGGAGATTGTTAGCCACTTTGAGACTCCTTCGGGTAGTGATAAAGCGGGATATCAAATACAAACTCTTCTTCTTCTTCTTCTTTGCTCTGAAAACTTTGGCCTCTTCATATTCATAGGTCGTTGCCTAATTTTCTTTCATGTTAATTCAACTATAACTGGGTGTTTTTATTTTTTGAAAAGTATTTGAACTATATTGGTTTCACACTCCTCCTTTTTTCTCCCTCCTCCCCCCATCTTTCTTTGGAGCTAGCTAATCAAACACAAGTAATTAATTTGCATCACTTGCAACCTGGAGGTATTTCATTACCACATCTCAAAGGTGAGAAAATAAGAAAACATTAATATTCATAGGCTCATTGCATAAGGAAGTCAGAAGGGATGTTTTTTGTTGTTTTATTATTAAAGTAAATAACTTTTTCAGTCCCCCTGCAAGAATGTCTCTCCTAGGGCTTGAGAATGTCAGGGATTTCAACAGTTTAACCTTCATGAATGCAGTAATCAGCAAAGCCTTCTCTTACTGTTTCATCTAATTTATATCATGCAGGTAACTGAAACTGAGGAGGTGTTTTAAACTTAAAAGTTAATGGCACTACATCTGTCGTAGGGTGCACATTTCTGAGACTTTGCTGCATAGTTCTGATTCTGAATTCTATCTGTAATGTGTAGGGAAGGATTAGAGCAGTGTGGGCGGTTTCCCCGCCCAGGGCGCCAAGCTAAGAGGGTGCAAAATTGAGAAGACCCATAACTGAGAAGATTGATTTTGGGGGTGCTAAATGTTGGCCTTGCTCAGGATGTCATATTACCAGAGATTACCAAAGTCCATCTCCGGAAGGAGACGTCATAGGTCTGATTTAGTGGCAGCTGGTGTCTATTGGGACTGGTAGGGCAAAAGGCAGGGAGCCCAACAGAAGTTGGTGCCAGAGCCAATAATAGGCATAAACAACTAATTCTGTTTCTGTCCCCATCCTCCTCTCTGCTTAGTTGTACAAGAGCAACACTTAGACTAAGCAGGAGGGACCCAACACGCACTACCATGTCCTGCACTGGTTGCAAGTAAGAAGGGAGGCAAGTAAAGACAGGCTGAGGTTGGTGGGGCTGATGCCAGTGGTGAACGGTGCCTCTTGGCTGCCCGGGGCGGCGCCCCCTGGGGGCGGGGCGTTGCTCCGCAGCGTGCATGTGTCATGATGTCATGATGCGCGTGCCAGGATGAGCCGGGACGGACTGCGCATGTCCACACATGCACAGTCTGGCCGGGTTGGCGCTGTTGCTCTGCTCGGAGGCACTGGTGCTCAGGTGGCGGCAGTGCTCAGGCGGCGGCTATGGTGGCAGCCTTCTTCCTGCTCGGGCGGAGGAGGTGAGGGGCAGGCCAGGGGCCAGGGGTGCTGCCCCTGCGCGCTGCCTCCACCAAACTGGGGCTGGGGCAGCCCGCCCCCTACATTCCTCCCTCGCTACGCACCTGCCTAATGGACAAAATCTGTGTACTGAGGGAGCTGCTGCTAGTCTTTGTTTATTGGGCTCCTATTGATCTGCTGTAGCATGAGTTGCCCCCCAGTTCCCTCTAGAAGTCCCATTTCTTTATCCTTCAACCTCTATCCTTAGCACCAGATTTTCCATCATGTATGTAATATTTTCAACAGCCTTTGGGGAAGGGTTGTAGCTCAGGGGCAGAGGATGTGATGTGATTTGCTTGCAGAAGGTCCCTGGTTCGATGCCTCCCCAAAGGGCTGGGGAAGATCATTGTCTGGAATCCCAGAGAGGGGGCTACCAGTCAGTGTAGGCAGTGGGGATCCAAATTGCTATCCAAAAAACACAAATATTCAGGAATCCTGTTGACTTGCATTTGGAAACCAAAATGGCCATAACTTCCTTGTTTCACATAGGGACATGCTAGCTCCTGCATGGAGGATTAACCCTGCCAAACTGCATATAAGTTGTTCCAAGGGTTTACGTGCTAGCCTTTAAAATATAAACAAACAAACAAACAAAGCCATTGCATTTTTTTTTTACATAGGGTCATGAAATTGGAGACTGTACCTCCCCAATAGGAAATTAAAGGCAAAGGTAAAGGGACCCCTGACCATTAGGTACAGTCGTGACCGACTCTGGGGTTGCGCGCTCATCTCACATTATTGGCCGAGGGAGCCGGCGTACAGCTTCCAGGTCATGTGGCTAGCATGACAAAGCCGCTTCCAGCGAACCAGAGCAGCACACGGAAACGCTGTTTACCTTCCCGCTATAGCGGTACCTATTTATCTACTTGCACTTTGATGTGCTTTCAAACTGCTAGGTTGGCAGGAGCTGGGACCGAGCAACGGGAGCTCACCCCATCGCGGGGATTCCAACCGCTGACCTTCCGATCAGCAAGCCCTAGGTTCTGTGGTTTAACACACAGCGCCACCCGCATCCCTAATAGGAGATTAGGTAAAGGGACCCCTGACCATTAGGTCCAGTCGTGACCGACTCTGAGGTTGCGCGCTCATCTCGCATTATTGGCCGAGGGAGCCGGCGTATAGCTTCCAGGTCATGTGGCCAGCATGACAAAGCTGCTTCTGGCAAACCAGAGCAGCACATGGAAACGCCGTTTACCTTCCCGCTGTAGCGGTTCCTATTTATCTACTTGCATTTTGACGTGCTTTCGAACTGCTAGGTTGGCAGGAGCTGGGACCAAGCAACGGGAGCTCACCCCGTCACAGGGATTCGAACCGCAGACCTTCTGATCAGCAAGCCCTAGGCTCAGTGGTTTAACCACAGCGCCACCTGGGTCCCTTAATAGGAGATTAGTTCTGCCAAATTGCAGACAGGTAGCACCAGAGGTTTTCACACTTTACAATTTAAAATGTTTTAAAATTAACATGGACTTAACTTTTTAGGGTTTTTGTTTGTTTTTTGCATATGGTCATGAGATTTGGAGAGAATTTGTAGCTCCTTATGAGGGGATTAATCCTAGCAAATTGCAGACAGATAGCTCCAGGGTTTTGCCACCCATGATCCTCCTGACAATATTTTCTCTGGAGGTTTCTGTTGATTTGGCAGTGGCATAAATAACCTGACTAGTGAAAAGGTTTCCATGTCTGTCAGGCATCATGCACACCAGTAAGCATTTGTGAGTGCAAGAGTTCTCTGTGCTGAGATTCCATCATTTATCTCTTGGTGACAGTTGCCAATCATGGTATGGGTGTTAGATGTGGAACGACTTCCATTTTCATCATCATCATTGCTGACTGACACCTGGTTAAGGTGTTCACAGCATGCTTTTTGTAAGAATGTCTATAATTTATCCACGTGACATCTAAATTCTGATAAAATGTAAGAGAATTCTTGTGTGGAAAGGCTTGACTTACGGTTGCTGGAGAAACGAAATGTTGCATCTCTTATCAGTGTTAAAGTGCACTTAAATCCTCAGCCATCCTATGACACCATTCTAGTTCAGAGTGACAGAGTACTGTATTTTCCCAATTCTCTTCCATTCTCATTACAGCTCTGCCTTTCCATCAAATCCATCAAGACAGGCTGCAGTTCTTATATCCCATTCTGCACCAACCAGCTGGCCTTTGTCCCAACAGTGAATTAACAAACACAAGTCAAACTTGAACCCGAGTCAAAAGTGACAGGCTGTGGATTTGCTTCCTCTTCTTTTGCACTTTGATGCACGTAGCAAGACTGAGAAAAGTATGTATGAATTTCAAAGTCAGGGCTGCTTGTTAAATGGTGGGGGAATGCAGATGCTGCTGAATTAAACAGGATGAAGCAATGTGTTTAACCTACACATTACTGTTTTTATTTAGCACAGATGAGTTTGGCACTCTTTTAATAGCAGCCTTAAAGGTTAATGCAGATGTGCAAGTAAAATGGGATGTTACAGACTATTTAACACCATCTCCTCTCAGTGAATATGTTAGCAGTAGTTTGGGACAATTGCCACCATGTTAGCAGTCCTCTTACTGTGAAGGAAAGGAAAAGAAAGTGATGTCTTGTGGGAAAACATTGCAGAAGAATAGGTTCTCTGCATCTAGAGGTTGTGGAAACAATGCAACATTCTGACTACATAAAATCGAACGTGTGTTGATCATTTGCCATTGCAGGAAGGTCAAGGAAGTAACAATGGACCTATGGACTTAGGACAACTGAGGAATGTCATCATGAATTGCTTTCTCCATTTACTCTGATACTCTTGTTGTTGCCATGCTTCGCAGGTTGAGGGGGTATTCTGTATTCCAGGCAACTCAGTGTGTGCTTGTATTTCTGTCTTGTTCCCTTTATTGGAAAGTCTATCTATATTTATTGATGCAGAGCCTTAGGGCCCCACAAAGTGAACGACGACAGGAATTCTGCATTAAGAAATGCAAATTCTTGGCATCTCATCACTTCTGCCTGCTTTTTATGAATATTGCTACAGACCCCCCCAGGGTTGGAGGGTTGGGCATTCTGTTTCCTTCCCCTTTAGCCAAGTTAATCACAAGCAGTCGTGACATCTCCCTGCAGAAGTTCAAAGCTAAACATCAATCATTGTGGCTGCAGTTCAGAACCTTTGGTAGAATGAGCAAGAAATTGAGGTCCTGTGGAAATGTGGAGTGACAGACCTCTTGCAACTATAAGAAACTCTTGTTGGTGTGGTACACAGGGCATACTTGCATCACTTTGCTCCTTCATTTGTGTGAGAGAACACTTACACTTTAACTTTCTTCCCTACAACTCGCCAACATTTTATAGAGGCCAGAAATTATGTCATTTTCAAATTCAGCATGGCCCTAAATTGTGAAGCACACTTTGGCTGCAATACTATATTCTCTTACTTGGGAGTAAGTTCTGTTGAGCTACTTACTTCTGGGTTGATGTGTTGGATTGTGCTGTTAGAGACCTGCAGTGGGCGCTATGTATAATATTCCTGCCTGTCGTCAAGCTGGTACAGTTTCAATGTGGTAAGAGGGAGTTTATACAGACCTTCCAATGTACTTCAATGCATAGAAAATAGCTCAGACTTCAGATATGTCTTTACTCCTTTGGTTATATAAATATGAATACACCGCTATTTATAAAAAATATCAGAGTGGTTTTCAACAATCATCCATAAAAACCATATAAAAAAGTTAAAAGCAGAAGCCAGCTAACTAATATGTAAAGATGTCTTCTTAATTGCCTCCATAAGGCAGGCAGAATAGAAAAGTTTTCAGCAGGTGTTTAAAAGTTGAAACAGAAGGCATCTGCTGAATCTCTGTTGGCAGAATATTGTACTGTACTGGGCCAATGACACTAAAGGCTCAACAACTTCTTGTCCAGTGAACATCGCCAGCTAATTTAAATTGATCTGCAGTATACACTTGATGAGTTTTTTTAGAGCAGGCTTTCTCAAACTCGGTCCTCCAGATGTTTTGAGACTATAATTCCCATCATCCCTGACCACTGGTCCTGCTAGCTAAGGGTCATGGGAGTTGTAGGCCAAAAACATCTGGAGGGCCGAGTTTGCGGAAGCCTGCTTTAAAGAATCATCTACACACTGGACACAAATTAGAGTCTTGTGTAGTTCTTATTTTTTCAGCTGGATTTATGCTGACAGACATCTCATTGGGCCGTGCCCCATAGAATATGTGAAAAACCACCACCCTTTTTGTCATTTAGACAAGTTTCCTTTATAAAAGAACCAAAACAAAACCAAAACAAAAAAACACACCAAAGTTTTACTTTCCATTAAATCATATAGCATTTTGCATGCTAGTGGCTCCTGTAAGGGCAAAGTTTCCATTTACATGCTAATGAAGTGCTTTAAGAGGTGGCATGCTAAGTCATCAACAATACAAAAGGGAAGTTAATGGGTATGTCTGGAAGGCTAACAAGAGAGGTGTGCCTATAAGGGAAGGAGTGGGAGTGCAAAAGAGATTCCAAAAGACATCTGCATTTAAATAGGCCAATTGGAAAAGGACGCTATGCATTTTGTCAAAATCTGTTTAGGGGGAGAATGGAAGAAGTAGCTTCCTAGACATGATGTTGCTTAAGGAGATTTTGCCTTTGGTCCAGATCAAGTATCTTTAACCTTCTAGACTCAGGAGCCAGTCCAATGGTCAACAAGGACCCACTTGTAGATTTTCACCATATACACCTGCCTTTCTTGTTTTCTGTTCCCTAGATCAGAAAACAAGTGTGATCATAAGTGTGCCTCACTTATGGTTCGTGCTGATTGAAAACAGATGATATAGACTAGTGGTGGGAACCCTCTGTCCTGGTCCAGGGCTGCCTTGGGTAGTGGAAGCCCTGTGCTCCCATGAATGACCAGCCTGCCGCACCATCTGTGCAGAAGTAGGGCTGGCATCGGCACTGATTTCTGGTGAGATCTCGCTGGAACCTGCTGCTCACCACTATGCAACTTCGGCAACAGGGGCGCAAGCAGGGCGTCACTTCCTGTTTTGCCTCAGGTGGTGAAATGGGATGCACCACCCCTTTCTGTGGGCCTAATTAGGCCTGCTAAGTCTCAGCGGTTGGCCTTGCAGGCTGTTTTGGGTGAAACTTTCCTGTTCCTGCTGTCATATAGCGTTAGACTGGGGTGGGGGTGGGGTGCTCATACCAATGACAAACTTAGTTGGTCTCTAAGGTGCTACTGGAAGGATTTTTTTATTTTGTAAAGACTTAAAATAATGGAGAATTTATGGAGTTGTGATATCTTTAAAATCTTTTACAGTCTATGAAATCACAATAGTCTGGAATAGGGTACAAAAACACCTTTATTCAAAAAGCATTTGAGAAAAAATTGTTTAGTGTCTACGATTCTTGGGAGGGAAGGTGACTCCTATAAGGTTTAAGGTAAAGGTAAAGGGACCCCTGTCCATTAGGTCCAGTCGTGACTGACTCTGGGGTTGCGCGCTCATCTCGCATTATTGGCCGAGGGAGCCGGCGTATAGCTTCCAGGTCATGTGGCCAGCATGACAAAGCCGCTTCTGGCAAACCAGAGCAGCGCACGGAAATGCCGTTTACCTTCCCGCTGTAGCGGTTCCTATTTATCTACTTGCACTTTGACGTGCTTTCAAACTGCTAGGTTGGCAGGAGCTGGGACCAAGCAACAGGAGCTCACCCCGTCACAGGGATTCGAACCGCCGACCTTCTGATCAGCAAGCCCTAGGCTAAGTGGTTTAACCACAGCGCCACCTGGGTCCTATAAGGTTTATAAAGTAATAATAAATGGTTCTCATGTTGCCAGGTCAAAAATGAAAAGCAATGGCTTGACATGGAACTGTCATGTGAATAATATGGTTCCCTCATGTATTTGATGTATGCTGCTGGATGCACTTAAGATGGGGCAGCAGAGACCCTCTGGTGGTGGGGATGATCAGAGTTTTGCCATTGTAGAGGTGCACTACCATGGCATAAGTGTTCCAACCTGCATTTTTAAACCAGAATAAAATAAAACCAGTTATAAAGAAGTTGAAGACATCTGCAATTTTGGAAATGATACATTGAATAGTCATATTAATTTATATGAAGAAATGTGCCCCCCAATTGTCATTTTCTGTGTAGTCTAAAGTGTGTGTGTGAGAGAGAGAGGGAGGGAGGGAGGGAGAGATAAATTTGTCCATACGTGTGCCAGCATTATTGACATGGTCAATCAGTGTGTGATAGTGGGGCATGAATCAAGGACATAAGCTTACTGCCTGGGAGTGCTGACATCTAAGAGATTTCTTAATAAAGAAGAGAAGGAACTTTGGAATTCCAGGAAAGGAGAAAAAGGAGAAGCTGCTTTGTGAACCAGGACTGCCACTAGGAAAATGCTAGATGTACAGACCATTATAAATTATTCAAACTCAATTGAGAGAGATGGAAAGGGAACTATTCTGTTGTTAAATATGGTGAGAAAGCAGGAATGAAACAAAAGTACAGTGCAAAGAAGAAAATGTATTAACATTATGTATGTCCTGTGGTAGAATCTTGGGTATACATCTGAAGCAGAATGTCGAATCTGTGGATCAGCTCCCTGCTACTTAACCAATTCCCGACCCACAAGAGAACCTCTCATCTTATTCCATGGCCACTAGCTTACCCAGAATCCTTTGGTGAGGTACCTTGTAAGAACCTTTTTGGAAGTCCAAGTACACCATGTGCTTGTAAAATGCAAATTTTAAGATACTTAGGTATGACATTGCTCAACTGTGAAAGAAGCTTTGAATCTGAAGATAACACAGATGAAAATATTGTAACAGAGACCCTAGGAAGCAAAAAAGAAAAAGAAAAAATGAAATAAAATAGCACAGAATTATAATTCAAATTATTACTGATATTTCACACCCAGAAGAAATCCCCTCCTTAAGACAGAGCAACTATCATTTTCCTTCTTTTCTAGCTCACCCTCCTTCCTCTGCTTCTTGACGCTGCCTTTGAATCTTTTTCTCATTTGCCTATCCTTTTCTGTATCGCAGATTTCAATTCTGTCTTTGAACCACTCTGCTAAAAAAATAGTGCTGGTGAAATAGTGAAGTCCCATTTAAAATGATGCCTTCTCATTTAGAGGCAATTATTATAGAGGTGAAATGAACTGCAGTTTCAAGCTGTTCACTTGGAGGCTCAGGAAGAGATTCGCCGCCGTTCAGGAGTCCTGCGTTGTGTTCCACTATGCATGCAAACTGCCCCATTCAGTTCTGTGGGTGGGAGGTTGTGTGTTTTACAGACTTATGTCCTCTAGTACACTCAATGGTCCTTGCAGATGGAGGAACTCAAACAGTGCCCTAGAGTATCCTCCCTGGCAGTCAGTCACTGAATCATAGGCCTTGATGCCTATATAGTTTTTCCCCACAGAGCAGCTTTATCCTTATTTTTACAAGTAAAAGCTTAGACAATAAATTATTTGGCAATGTCATCCAGACCCCAACAAGGATACCAGATGTTTGACACATCTGCTTAGTGTCCTACTTTTCTGGAAATTGAGTGAAATTATATTTGAAATTGTTCCAGATGCCATACATGGAGGCAAGATGTAGCTGGAGGGGAGGATGGAGGAAAGAACCGAGGGAAGCAAATATGAAGAATTCTATACTATTAGCACACAAATGGAGAGCTAATAAAAAGATTCTTGCTGTATGTGGAAATGCTATCATTGAAACATGACATTGAAACATGTGACAACTAAAGAAGTTCTAGTGCTCTAAAGAAAAAAGAAAACAAAAAGAGCAGTATCGGGTTTTTTTTTGGGGGGGTATTCAGAGAAACAAGCCTAGCAGTGATGGATAAAATACATTTTTAATACGGTGGTGCTCTTCTGATCAGTATTCAGGTGATGGAGTGCCTTGTCTTTGAAACCACTGGTTTGCAGAAGTTCGGATGAAGTGGCGAGATTTTCTGGACATCTTGATAACAATGGGTTTTAAATCTCATGAGTCCAGGGCAGGCTCAGGGAACTTCCAGCCCATCGGAGATATTAGGCCTGGCAAGGATTCTTATTTGGTCCATGAGGCTGTTTTCCCCACACGACAACCACCTGCCCCACACCTGATGTTATATGTGACATCGGGTGGGGGTGGGGGCAAATAAACACATGGCTACAAAAGAACTGTTGGGAGTCTTCAAGTGGTCTCCTGATTGTTTTGTGTAAAGCAGAACTTGCTGACAGTTTCCATTGCTTGATTGGCACTGACTGCAAGTAGGATCAGATGCCCTGGACTAGGGTTTGTTTCCTCACTCCCCTCAGTCTTGTAAATAAGTCCCTCCTCCCAATTATTACTACATGACAACATTTACTGTCTCTGTCATCACCATCATCACTGAGTCCTAAACTGCTTTCCTTTGAACTTGGCTGCACGCAGTTATTTTCTGTGAACCCGTGCTCCATGTGTCCTTACCAGCTGGTTGGCCCTGGAGAAGTAATGTCTAGGTCAGGCATCCCCAAACTGCGGCCCTCCAGATGTTTTGGCCTACAACTCCCTTGATCCCTAGCTAACAGGACCAGTGGTCAGGGATGTTGGGAATTGTAGTCCAAAACATCTGGAGGGCCGAAGTTTGGGGATGCCTGGTCTAGGTGGATTTTGGAATTCCTTTTCAGTTACCCTTACAGAGAGAGCTTGCCCCTCTCTATAGGAAGCACAGGTCATACATTTCAGCACATCTGATTTAGTAGTCACATTAACACCCTCCAGCAAGACTTTGCTGCTCAGGAACCCATGGCTACATAAGCAGAGGTGTTGCATACATAGTAAGTGGAAGAGGCATTCACAGTGTGAAATGAGAGCTAAGGTTGAGCCCTTTACCACATAATGGGCTGTTAAGGACTGAGAGTGGAAGAGTCTTGCTCTCAGATATCCCTTTTCCTTGCTGCCTTGTACGTTATGTTGCTGAGAGAGTTCAAGTTTCCAAATGAATCTGAGGCTTCTGCTACACCGGCTTTGCCATATATAAATAACATCAACAAATAAAACTGCCACGGGTTCCTGAGCAGCAAAGTCTTGCTGGAGGATGTTAATGTGTGCGACTACTAAATCAAAGTGTTTTGTGGAATATATTTTAAAAGCCTTGTCTTATGCCTAAATAAAAACTGCTTTTACGAGAAGTTGATCCACGAGGCGCCACCTTTCAACACTGGCCTGTTAAAATACCGAAAATAGTGCTGTGCAGAAGATGCTCCCTCTATTAATCTTGTTTCAGCTCCCTTCTTGTCCTTGATACCCAAAATTACATTTATAAATTATCTGATCTTCACATTTCAAATTTGCCCCCTTTGGCACAGCAGATGTAATGAGCAGCCTGCAGTCACCAGTCCCTTTCCTTAATTGCTCCTGGAATTAAATAAACAGGCTCTTCCAAGCTTTGTGTTGTTTTTTGAAAAGCAGTTAACACACAGCCAGTTCTAATGAGCCAGTGTGTGGACACCAAGATTTCCTCCTCTCTCTTTAGCGCCACATTTACACCCTCTTTCCTGATGGCTCTTGCTGCTTCCTCTTTATCGCCACACAACATCAAGCACTATAGCTCAAATTCATGTTGCAGAGAAAACTCTGCACTATTAGAGGAGAGATTGTCTTCCTTTCCTCTGTGAGGAGTTTTGCTTTATTTCCCTAATGGAGGAGCTGGATGTTGAACTGCTTAAGCCATAACATTTAATTTTCAACTTTTGTCCTTTACAGCCTATTAACTCAGAGGCTGTTTCTCTCTCCCTTTCCTCTTTTTCAGATGTGAATTGATCTCATTGCGCTCCAGCAAATAAATGGCCCTAGAAGTCCAGAGCATTTCCACATGTATTGAGCTTGTAAATTAGATCCTCTTTTCTTTTTCTTGAGGGCTTTGTCAACACTAGGATGGAAAGTGTGAGCCTCCTGCAGTTGTGAGAGATTCCAGCCTATTATTTTATGACCACTGAGGGGCCTTTGATAGTGAAGACTGTTTTAGAGTATGCACAATGTACTATAGGGTTGAGTTCCCTCACCTCTGGGGGTAGGATGTGTCCACTAGGCCTTTCTGCCTGGCCCCTGGGAGTCTTCTGAAGCTTGTCCTGAATAGAGTCGCCTGTGATTCCAGGAAAAGAAAATCCCACTGTGACAGCTGAGATGCCACAAAACATGCAACTGTTGCTGATGGGACAACAAGAAAGACTCCTTCAGACAGCCTTAAACCCTGGGAAGGGTAGAGACACTCAGACAAAACCCAGGATCCAAGTCTCTCAGAGTTTTGTCATAAACTTCCGTGCTTTAAATTGGGCCTGGTAATATATAGACAGCCAGTGCAGATGCCACAGAATAGGTGTTTATATGAGTGCTACACTCAATATGCCGGTATGAACGCTTAAGGAACTCTAAAGACTGAAATTTCCGTTTGGACAAAATTTGTACGCGTTGTCTGTTTGTGGCTTCTGTAACAGTTTTTGTACATTTTTCTCTCTATTTTTGGATCATTAACATTAGATTTAGAACGTGAAATAGTGTGGTAGCTTTTTGTGTGCCATCTTTGTGCTGCTTATTTCATATTCGTCTATTACAAGAATTGGCAGCATAGGTTCATTTTCTCAACACTCAATATGCCAGCAAGTTTGGAAAACTCAGCAGTGGCCAGAGGATTGGAGAAGATCAGTCTACATCCCAATCGCAAAGAAGGGCAGTGCCAAAGAATGCTCCAACTACCACACAATTGCGCTCATTTCACATGCTAGCAAGGTTATGTTTAAAATTCTACAAGGCAGGCTTAAGCAGTATGTGGACCGAGAACTCCCAGAAGTGCAAGCTGGATTTCAAAGGGGCAGAGGAACCAGAGACCAAATTGCAAACATGCGCTGGATTATGGAGAAAGCTAGAGAGTTCCAGAAAAACATCTACTTCTGCTTCATTGACTATGCAAAAGCCTTTGACTGTGTCGACCACAGCAAACTATGGCAAGTTCTTAAAGAAATGGGAGTGCCTGATCACCTCATCTGTCTCCTGAGAAATCTCTATGGGGGACAAGAAGCTACAGTTAGAACTGGACATGGAATAACTGATTGGTTCAGAATTGGGAAAGGAGTACAACACTGCTGTATATTGTCTCCCTGCTTATTTAAATTATATGCAGAATTCATCATGCGAAAGGCTGGACTAGATGAATCCCAAACCGGAATTAAGATTGCCGGAAGAAATATCAACAACCTCAGATATGCTGGTGACACAACCTTGATGGCAGAAAGTGAGGAGGAATTAAAGAACCTTTTAATGAGGGTGAAAGAGGAGAGCGCAAAATATGGTCTGAAGCTCAACATCAAAAAAACTAAGATCGGGGCCATTGGTCCCATCACCTCCTGGCAAATAGTAGGGGAAGAAATGGAGGCAGTGAGAGATTTTACTTTCTTGGGTTCCATGATCACTGCAGATGGTGACAGCAGTCACGAAATTAAAAGATACCTGCTTCTTGGGAGAAAAGAAATGACAAACCTAGACAGCATCTTAAAAAGCAGAGACATCACCTTGCCGACAAAGGTCCGTATAGTTAAAGCTATGGTTTTCCCAGTAGTGATGTATGGAAGTGAGAGCTGGACCATAAAGAAGGCTGATCGCCGAAGAATTGATGCTTTTGAATTATGGTGCTGGAGGAGACTCTTGAGAGTCCCATGGACTGCAAGAAGATCAAACCTATATATTCTGAAGGAAATCAGCCCTGAATGCTCACTGGAAGGACAGATCCTGAAGCTGCGGCTCCAATACCTTGGCCACCTCATGAGAAGAAAAAACTCCCTGGAAAAGACCCTGATGTTGGGAAAGATTGAGGGCACAAGGAGAAGGGAACGACAGAGGGCGAGATGGTTGGACAGTGTTCTCGAAGCCACCAACATGTGTCTGACCAAACTGCGGGAGGCAATGGAAGACAGGAATGCCTGGCGTGCTCTGGTCTATGGGGTCATGAAGAGTCGGACACGACAAAACGACTAAACAACAACAATGAGTGCACATTGAAATGCCACTGAGTACTCTGGTGGCAGCATTCTGCACCAGCTGCAGTTTCTGAACCATTTTCAATTGTAGTCCTATGTAGAACACATTACAGTAGTCAAGCTGGGAGGTTACCACACTGTGTATACCCAGCTTTTCTTCTTAGACAGCCTAACTAGTGGTGGTGAAGACAAAAACAAGATCTGGGGTCTGCATAACTGATCTTGCCCATAACTAAAAATGGAGACTAGGGCTGCATCTACACAGCTACCGGTATTAAAAAGGCTCTGAAAATGTTCGGGGGGGGGGGAATGTTTTAAAGCTCACAATGGAAAATTTCACAGTTCTGATTTCAGCTCCACATCACCATCTAGTGTCATAGTGTTATAACGCATTTATAACAACTTCATTTTACTAATGTAGCTGAGTCCTAGAGATGGTTGGGGACAGGATTTCAGTAGACGGGGTGCACATTTTATCTTTCCATTGCACTGGGTTATTAACAATGTAGCACCAGAGATCCATATTTGCATGCCTGCTGTAGAGAAAGCTGGCCCCTTTCTAATGGCAGCACAGAAGAGAAATCACACACACACCCCTTTTTCTGGGGGAATGCTCTGGAATGAGTACCAGCATCTTGGATCAGGCTGCCACCGTTGCCTCCCAGCCAGAGGTACATGCCTCTTTCATCCCATGCTGGGGCTTACTTTTTAAAAATGATGTGGAGGGAAAGAACGAACAATGGGGTTATCCATGGAAAGCTCCTGGCAGTGGGTGCCTCTTTTGCCTCCTCCTCCTCCTCCTCCAATTTATGTATGAGGTCCCTAAGGAGGGGAGAGATGCACTTGGGCAGAAAGAAATAAAGAAAGAACGAAAGAAAGAAAGGAAAGGAAAGGAAAGGAAGGAAGAAAGAGGGAGAATGTGTGTTGTGTATATGCAATGTGTGTGAGAGTGACAAGGAGATGCATGTGTGTCTGTGATCTGTATGTGTACAATGTGTGCATTTGTGTGCTGTGTGCGTGCAAGAGGGAATGTGGTTGGCCTCTGTGTAAATTTTCCCTGGTACCAAGGAGTGTTCTACCTTCTCTTGTTAGTAGACAGCAACAGCATTGCATGTGTTATGTTACTGTTTATTTATATGCTCCCTTTAAGCTCAGTGTGTAGAAGATCAATAGTGTGTGATTCCCAGAAACATAGTGCTCACCCCATGACCATGACCATGAAGTGGGATAGGGGCAAGCAGCAATGCTCCAATTTGCGCTAAGCCATGCCCTCTATAACAGACACTGGTAATTTTGCACTAGTTGTAATTTTTAATTCTTTATAACTCAAAATAATAAAACATCATTTTATAAACTGTTAAACATTTTGATTTTTATTATGTATTTGTTATTTTTACCATCTTTTTTTAAAATTAAAAGCTCACAAATTCAACAGAGGGAAGTGGGCGCAGGAAGAGGAGAGGGATGGAAGAGATGTTTTACAATTTATCAAGGTATGAGTGCCAGCACCTTGTTTTTTTGGTGATGTATAAATGTATGGTTTATGCATCATTTCAGATATGGAAAATGTGCTTTAGAAACCTCTGTAGGAAATCTTGTGGGTAGTAGTATGCTGTAAATTCTATTAGGGCAAGCAGAAAGAACATACTTTGGCCTTTATCTATGAAATAATGTTGAAAGCACTGCTTTCTTTCATTGATAAGGATACTGCTAGGACACAACGAAGTCAAGCTTTTGTTTTTTTAAGGGCTATGTAATTCAATATCTGATTCTGATTTGGAGGAGAAAGGATAACAGAAAATCAGTGAAGCTTGCTGGTAGTTAAAGTTTTATCTACTGAAATTTTATCTAAATGAAAATTGTGAAGGATGGCATAGCAACCTCTACAGCTTTCCTTGGTTAAGAGACTTGCCTTCTAAATCCATAGCTGTTTTATTAATCCCCAGTCATTTTTGTTACAAGTGAAAAATCCTTGTCAAGTGACCAGACATTAGTGGAGTGCTGATTGTGGTCAGTGAATAGATGAATATGGTTGTGGCAGGCTTCTCTGGTAAGCCACCCTGTCTAGTGCATCTCACAAAACCATTGTGAAGCAAAATTGCCACCCTGAGCTCCTAGAAATGTCTGTCACCTTGGGCATAACAGTATCCTGCTACCTCAATTTCCCTGTCTGTTTAATGGGGATAATTAAAGAGGGCAGAAGAGGATAACATTCATTGTATAGCCAAGCAGACATGGCATTTTTTTGTGCTCAGCCCACAGAACATGGCTGCCAGTAGGTCTTCCAGAAGAAGCACCCAGAAAGCTGACCATGAGGAATGCCAAAAAGCAGGAAATGTAGGATTTTGCAAAACTAGGTAGAGGGAAAGGATGGCAGTGGCAAAATTGGCTTGAATATCAGGGGCCACAGAAGAGACTCACAAGGTTTTGTTCTGGTTTTATTGTAATATTGTTATTTTAGTTCACTCTGAGTGGCTTCACCCACAAGCTGGTGAAGGGTGGGCTAAAAATCAACTGATAAATAAATAAAGATGGCAGATGGTCTCCTGATAGCTAAAACTCTCCCCCCCTCTTTAAAATTATATGCCCATTATACTTTGGATAAAGTGACACCCTTCCAGCAGAACAGTAGGGCACAGAGAAGGCAAAAGTACACTTTGCAGTTTTGAAAAGCCATAGAGTTGAGAGTTTCTAATTGAAGCTGAGCTGCAGCTGTGGGGGCAGATGGGGAGCCATGCTAGTTTCTCTCTGGGGATCTGACACAGCATTGGTGAATTTACTGGCGGTGTGCATTTGCTTCTCCTCTGCTTGCATATCTGCAAATAAAGCAAATATTACAAAAGCACCATACAGTGTGTAGCAGTGCACCTGATCATTTTTACGAACCAGGGAGGTTCGGTCGGCTCCTTCATTATATGCACCTTTAGGTGCCAGGGGAAAATGTTCCCTTTTAAATGTGTTTGTAGGAAGGGGTGGGGAAGTTATTGGGTTTTCTCCTTCTGGTTGTTGTTTTCTTATGCATTTTGTGTTTTTAATCTTGTATTTTTATGTTGTGAACTACCCTGAGATCGACTGATGAAAGGCAGTATACAAACTTAATAAATAAAATAAAAATCCAGTAGGAAGATTGTACTAGATGGTAAGGCCACTGGCTGCCTTACTAAATAAGGGTAGATTATTGTAGGAATAGAAAATTTCCCATTCCTGCAAAGATCATTGACTATGCTGGTTGCAGCTGATGAAGTAGAGTTGGAGTACAACATTTTGAGGTTCACAGGTTAGCTGCTCATCCTGGTTTAAAATCTCATGAGCAGTGATTTCAGATTGTGTCACAGGATGCAGCAGGGTGACTCCCAGAACACTTATCGCATATATTAGTGTATTTGCAACCCTGATGCTGGCAAGACCCCTTATTATATTCCCAGCAAATAAGACGCTTGCTGGCTTCTTACTCTCTTGCTTAGATTTCTGGAATTTAGCAGATTTGCTCTCAAAGTCTCCTCCACGCCTGTCAGCTGTTGAGCAGCTTCAGGCTGCTACCCTGAGGTGCGCGTTCCTCCGGAGAGCGGCCTGAAGCCGCTCAACAGCTGACAGGCACAGTGGAGGCAGCCCCAGGCTCACGCTCCCTGCGTGAAGCTCCAGAGGCGCGAGCCTCAGGCCACCTCGTCGCGCCTCTCAGCTGTTTTTTATTTTTATTTTGTCTACTTTTTTCTATTTTTCTATTTTATTTATTTATTTACTCTGGTAAATGTGCCAGAAGGTGATCTCGCCTAGGGCGCAAAAAACCCTAGCACCGGCCCTGCATGAGTCTCAAAAACAGTGGAAGATGTGGAGGGGCCTGGCTGAGAAACAGGCTGCCTTGCGCAGTGCTGAGCAAGGGACTCCATTTCCGTATTAAATCTGGCCAGGGCCGCAGGATCTGATCCCAGATCTGCAACAATTGTACACAAGCGATCCAACGTATGCTGGGGCAACACTGGAGAAGGCGCTGAGCGCAAGGCCTGAGACGGGCCTCTGATTACCCTTTTGGAAGGAAGCGCCAGACTTGGATTGCGTTTAACAGGCATCACGATTTAAAAGTAATTAAAATTGACAAGGCTGCAAAATAAAATCCAGTTGCACTGCGCTGCTAAAATGGCTCTCCCGCCGAAACAAGATAATGGCTGTGCCAAATCAAGATGGCGCTCCCACCAAAATGCAACCAGCAACGTCCCCTAGAAGAAGATGTACAATGGGAGGGGAGGGGGTACTCTGAAGGCCGGCAAAATCCCCCTACGGACCCTCGAAACCAATTTCAAAGCAGCCGGTACAAGAGGGGACTCTCCGCTATTTTAAAAGCAGGCTTGCTTCAAAGCCCTGATGCTGAAATTGTGGCTGTGGAAAGCGAGCTGCTGCGTGCAGCTCAAGGGGTCGAAGCCCTGTGGGGCAAAGCCCCTCAAATGCGGTTGGAAGGGAGGGTGGGTGGGAAGGGGATCGACGGGTTGAGGAATTGAAAGGAATAAAGGGAAAATAGGGAAGGTCGAGAAATAACGAAAACAGATCACCATAATCGTTGTAGGTAGAATGGTCTCTCTTGCGGCTCGCAGAGGACACAATGCTGGTGTTCCAATGCACTGACAAAGAGAGAAAGCTCAGGGTCACGTGCATTGGCATATATAGGTCCCTTGATCCATTTGGCTAGTGTCCCATTAGTCAGATTAAACCTGGCAACAAGGGACCTACCAATCAGGCGTTGTGGCTATCCAATTGTACCCACCCACAACACAAGGGTTTGGTTACTAGATCTCACCGCAACACGTGCCCTCTTTCAGGGAGGACACGATTTAAGAGCCAACATTGTTGCAGACTAGTTCTGTCTTGCTTGAAATTTCCAACAGTTCACCCACCAATTGCATATGGGGCTGAGCTATGGGAGTCCTTGTCATTTCTGAAGTTAATACTCGGCGTCCTCCAGATATGCCTGCTGTGCTTTTAAGATCAGAAATGGGAGAACTCCCAGTGTCTATGACGTCTTCACTTGCAGCTTGGGTTACAGTCTGTGGATGATGGGAGATTTTCCTGGGGGAGACAGCAACCAATCTAATGGAGTAAAGTGAGTTTTCTGAGGTTCATTTTACAGGGTTAATTTAACCACTGCCAAGTCTGAAATAGAGAACAAGCTTCACGATTTGGAAGCCCCAAACAATTTGGCAGCATTAGCTGACTCCAAGTTCTCTCTGTGGTTTCATACCGTAAAATCACAGTACGCTTGCAGAGAGTACCTGTCAGATTTGAGTGCTCATTCTCAGAGAAGAGCTTTTTCCGCTTTATGATATCAGACAGTTCACACAGCCATCTTGAAAGGGCGGAGTAAGGCAGTACAGTATGAATCAAGACACTGCATTTGTGGAAATGGAGATGTACAAAATCTATTTTTCTACATTTCCAAATAAAACAAAATATCTTGCATCTGTTTGTTCATTTGAGCTCTATCTTGCCATTCAATCCAGAATTGTCTCCAAAGTGGCTTACAAAAAAATAATAATACAATACAAATGCATATATTGTTTTAAGGCACTCTTTCGTTGGTTAGAAACGATCATTATTCAATGCAAAGTAGTTTCTCTTTTAGCTGTTATGCTCTCGGTGATGCTTTTGGATGCTCAGGTGAAATCATTGACCAGTAATGCTTCTTGCCACTTTCAAGTTGTGGAAAAGCTACAATGAATAAGGTTCTTAGCTTTATTCAGGTACATCTAGTTTTGAATGGGCAGTGTGTTTTTTTCTATGAGGGACCATTCATTCATACAATCCCCGCAGTGTTATGTTCCCGGATTAGTTCTAGTTCTAGTATCTTTGGTGTAGTCTGGCACTAGAATCATAGAACTGTAGTGTTAGAAGAAATGCAGGAATCTAAGGAGGAGTAAGGGCCATGTGCGATATTATAGTGCAGTACAGTGTAAAACAGCACATCACTCTGGTAGTTGAGCACATGACAGGCTCTGTACTCACCTGGATGCAATCTTCACTCACTACAAGCAACCAGATGAGTAGCTAATGGCACATCTACTCTGAAAAGTTGTGGAGAAGTGCTTCCGATGATCTTCACTCATGTTGCAGCAAGCCTAGCACTTAAGATGCATAACATTTTCAACAATGAGAGTCAGTCATAACCAAGTGCAGGCTCTGAGTCATTAATATAATTATCATGTTTCAAAATGTAATTCTACTTTGGGCTCTGGAATCAATCTTCCCTTTATGCAATGGGGAGTGGTGAGGTTGGAAATGTGTTTTTACAGAGCTGAGACTCTATCAGCCCATGTGTTGTTTTAACGAGCAACACAATGAAAATTAGGAAGATGAAAAAATGTACTTCAGTGGAGCAATCGCCCACTGTTGCATGTTCAACAAATAATTCTGCTATGATAGTACCTGTGAGGATTACATGGAACTATAAACATGTGGATTAGAAACTGATTAATAGCTGATTCAGTTCAAGTTTATGCTCTTGAAAGATATGTGCAAATATTTAACAAGAAAAGAGAATGAAAAGTTCCTTATCTGTATAATAATCAGCAGGAGAATAGCAGAACCACTTATCCTTCTGCAGCAAAAGGCCTTGAAAACAATGCGACCACTTGAATCGCTCTCTCCGTCTATGTACTTTAGAGGTCACTGCTACACTTCAGGTGTTTCAAAGGTGTTGAATTTAAAATGAAAAATGAGGTCTGCTGATATTAAGTGCAGGAGCTAATGATGTGAGGCTAATGAATTGTGACCTGTGTTATTACAGTGAAATATTTACAACCATTGGAAATCTCAATTAGATTACTGGCTTTCTGCTTGATGGATTACAGGGGGGAAATGGTGCCTTGGGAGGACTATAAGAAATCTTAAAAACTTGTTGGAAAGCTGCCCAAGAGACTCTGAGAAGTAGTTGTGAGAAAAGTATGCACTGCCTGCCCTTTGGGTATGCTTCTTCAGGGAGCCTAGATGGGTCTGCTGTTCTGCTCAGGTCAAGATTTTGGAGCAAAAGCAGATTTGCAAGGTACAATTTCCACCATTTTAAATGGCAAAGCAGACAGAACTAAAGGCAGGAGAGTCTATGTGTGTTTAAGCACGCAGTAGCAGCTACTCCTGTGGTGAATGCAAACTTTTCTTGCTGTGCATCTTAACTAGATAGGGACCTGCAAATGTTTTTTTTCCCATTTGAATTTTCCGCAATTCAACTCCAATAATTTTCTTTATGCCCTGATGCCACAAAAACCTATAGGGTGGAAAACACAAAATGCTTTGATATGCTTAGACAAATTTTCTGTCAAGACTCAGTTCAACCTTGTGGGAGCCACAGGCAATCAATGAGCCTTCCATCCACTTCATGCCTCTTTCCACCTGTGAGTTGTGGGTTGTGTTGTATGGCTATGCATGAAATGTGCATATAGCCCCTGCAGCCCAGGAGTTAGGCATCAGCTGAGGCTGACACCCCAGAAGGTCTCCCACTGCTGACCTCCAGAGCCCCCGGTTCCAATCTTCACCCTTCTTTCAGTTTATCTACTTCATTTATGAACCATTTCCCATGAAGCATCCCAAAGCAAATTACAATAAAATGTCAACAATGAAAATACACGTAAAAACAATTTCAAATCCAATGCAGATATAGCCTGGGAGGAAAATGGCCACTTAGGCTCCACTGCGGTAGCCTGTTCACCTTTTTTAGTGGTCTAGTTGACCAGTTAGAAATTTGATTGGAGGCTAATTCTACCTTCTTAATGACTTTGCAGTTATGTATCAAATGAGCCTGGCAGTTCTTTACACTTAGGCTTCATTTAAAAATGGTTAACCTGAGGATAGATATTTAGAAACAAAGCAACACTAGCTGTCTCTTCAGGGTTCATTGCAGGGAGAGCAGAATCACAAACCCCTCTAGGTGGCAATGCTGAAATACATTACGGTAGCATATAAGGGGCTCATCTTGGTATTACTGTATAGGTAGGGAGCAAGAGAAGCAGTTCTTGTCCAGAGAAAGTGGTCATTCAATTAATTCAGCTCCCCTCTGTTAAACACAGAAGTGTTCAACTACCACTCCTCTGCCAAATTGCTCCAACCTCTGTTATAATCCCCATCCCAAAGTTTTAAATTACTTGTGGTTCAATGATGCATCACACATTCCCAAACTATGTGCCTCTTCACCTATGGAAATCCATTATACTCCATATACTGTACAGCAGAGTTGAGAGATATAATTGGTCTCTGGTGCTTCAGGAATACTTGAGTTGTTCTTTTAACCCCATATTTTCCCTCAGAACATATCCAAGCATTCTGGTATTACAAAAGAAGATAAGAGTCTGCCTCATAACCCTAATTCCACACTTGTAAGAAATTGATCTTTTAGTGTGGCACCTAAACTTTGGAATTCCTTGCCTATTGACATCAGGCTGGTGTCTTCACTGTATTTTTTTTTTTGGCACCTGCTTAAAACATTTTTATTTAAGCAAATGTATCCCAATACACAGATGTTGTGTTCCATTCCCTTTTAGTGTTAATGTTAATTATTTATTTATTTTATTTTTTAAAAAACTGGTTTTTAAAAATAATTTGAATCTTTCCGCAAACTGCTTAGAGGTTTTCCTACAATCAAATGATGTTTAGATTTTGTTAAATGAAAACTGGGCTTTGGGTGAAGAATGGATAGCAATTTTTTTTGAAGAATAGATAAGGATGGGTTTTGAATTTCAAAAATGGGGAAGAAGCTTTGTTTGACTTAGTGCAAGCATAGCAACACGAAGCTTTCAGAATTGGCTTCACAGCTTATTTTATTAGAAGAGAGACTTCCGGTTCGTCGCGGCGGTGAGAAGGACGCAGGGACTTCGCGTGCCGAGGTCCCTGGCTTCTCGGAGGGGGGGGAAGTCCGCAGAGCGAGCGGACTCCCCGTAAAAGCACCGGATAGAGAGTTCCGGTGACTCAGGCGTCCAGCGGCTGCTCCGTTTGGCGGATCCCCCGCCGCGCGAGAGCTCAATAGAGCGATCGCGAGCTGGCGGGGTTGAACCGCGGGAGCCATTTTGGGCCACATCTTACCTCCGGGAAGCGAAGCTCCGAGTCCTGACCCGGCAAGCGGCGGATTCTTCCGATTTAAATCAAAGATTTCCAAAGAAGTAAGTGGAATTTTGATCTGGACTTTAAATTTGTCGATTGGAAAAATAGGAGAGACTTTAAAGAAACGGAAGCCGGTCTCTTCCTAATGGGAAACTGGGAGGCGTTTTAAAAAAACAAAAACCTAAGCCAAACAACGAAAGAATTTGGAGTTGTGGACCCGAAAGGGAAAAAAAAGACTCTTTTGGAACCATCTCAGCCCCCGAGTCCGGCCCCCCTTGAGGTACAGCGGAGTTAAGGGGAAGAGCGCTTTGACAGCTGTCAAAAGCTGTCAAAAGCTGTCAAACTGTTAAAGACCGGGTGGATTGACTGTATTGTTGTGAACAGTAAAAAATTGCTTGAAAACGTGATAGAACTTTTTAAATTGGAAATAAGAACGGATTTGGGATTGAGTTAAGAACCAAGGAAAAGAACAGCCAAAATGGAGTCGATCGTCTGAGAAAGGAATTTTCCAGTATCCATTGTTCCCTACCCCCTATTAATCTGCGGTCACGAGAAGTATGAAAACAAAGCTTTCTCGAGCCTTCCAGGAGACTGTGCTGAGCTATTTGCTGTCATGGGAAGACTTTTACAAGGAACGGCAACATCCCAATTTATCATCAGCCGAGACTGAAGTCCAAGTCCAGGACTTAGAGGATAATTTAGATTTGGAGACAGCTGAGTCGGAGATTGTGTGTGAGGAGAAACAACTGGATGAAAGTATTGAAGAGGATTTGGACTATGACAAACTTGTTTGGGATGAAGCAAAATATGGACTTCAAAAGGGAGAAAAACAAGCAGAACAAGAAGATGAGAGACAAAGGAACTTAAAGATCAATGGAATTGAAAATCCTGGAGGGGTTAAAATGTGGGGTGGTATTTTTGAGGGATGGGAAGGACAGGGGCAGGGGGGGCAAAGGTCTGGAGATGGATTTGGGAAAGAATGGGAGTGGGGTAAAAATTTTAGTTAAAAGGTATTGTTTTGGTTTTTGAAAGACGGTTTTCGAAATCTTGGCCTGATAATGGAATTGCTGAACCAATTGGGGGAAAAAGACTTAGGGAGAGGAGATGGAAGGTAAAAAAGAAAGGGGAAAAAAGTTATGTTTTCCTAAGGGAATATAAGCATGGTTTGGGAAAGAATATTTAAGTTATTGTAAATTTTTATAAGTTAAGTGAGGTGTTTAGGCAGAAAGCTGCCTACCCCCCTCTCCTTATTCTGAGACACTCAGTGGCAGGGGGTGTCCAGATGGGTGAGGAGGAAATGGAACCTTGGAAGTGCTGTGCCCTGCGGGCTCTTCTTGTGGCAGGAGGGGACCTGTGGGAGGGCAGCATGGAAAAGGAGGAGGATTGAGTTAACTACTATAAGATTAAGATTTGAAACTGAGTTGGAAAATTCGCCACAAGTAATCAGAATTTTTTTTAGGAAAACCATGAGGAAGACTATCGAGGGAGTCGCAATCAAAATGTTAAAATAATAAGAACTGGGAAGTTCCAACTTTTCCCAATTTTCTTTTTCTCTTTTTCTTTTCTTTTCTGTGTTTTATGTTAGCAAATATGATTATGAAAGAGTTGGGGGATGCAAATCCCCATAACTCCTTCCTCCCTGTTCTCTCAGTGGCAGGGGGGGGGGATATGGGGGGGAGGAGGGAGGGGGGAAGCTGAACCCAACTCTCAATTGGACCCCTTTGATTCTTAAAGCACACGGGTTCCACTGGTGGCAGAAGTGGACCGGTGGGTGGAGGGAAAACGAAGGGACAGTGTTATATTATATGTTTTGTTTGTGTCTGTCTTGTTTGAAAATCAATAAAAATATTTTTTTTTAAAAAAAAAAAATATTTTATTAGAAGAACCTCTTCATTTGTGCCTGAGAAGATAGAATATTGATGTCAAGAGGCACTGGGCTGTTCAGCGGTGGGGAAACCAATTCCTTTATTTGGATGACCTTTGGCCGCTTGCATTTGTAAAATATATTTTCATCATGCCAAAAGTGCATGACAGCAGAAAACTGCAGGTAGCTTGGATTCTCCCCTCCCCCTTTACTTAAGGTCTGTGTTTCTTTCATGCTGTGACCTTGAGTGGAATGTATCGAGAATACTGCAGATTGCCCTTTTAAATTTGGGGTACACAACACGAGATGTTGCAACGGTAAGACAGAGCAATCAACAGTCAAACAAGCCTTTTTGGTGGTGTCTGTTTTTATGACCTTGTGACTGTAAAAAAAGAAAGAAAAGAAAGCTAAATGAATATACTGACTGCTAACAAGCTTCAGAGAGGAACCTGTGTGCTTTATTTGCAGTTTAAGGGGGAGTGAAATTATGCACACAGACAGTTCCTTTTTCCAAGGGATCTGGGTAAAAGTTGAATATTGTAGAATTCATCTGCACTTTGAGCAGTGCTGTAGCTGGGGAGGGAGTGCTACTGGGTTTTTTTTTGCCCCGGGGTGAAGCCTCCAGAGGAGCGCCATTGAGGCTCCAATGCTCTCTCTCTCTCTGTGTGTGTGTGTGTGTGTGTGTGTGTGTAAAAAACTAGTTTCGCCCCTGCTTTGAGCACCGAGTTGAAACAGGAAAGAGTGTCACTTTTCCAACTTCCTCCTTCAGTCTTATATATTTTCCAAGGAAAAGAAAAGTAACCATTCTCACCACCTTCAAGAAGTCAGTGAGTAGTGCAGGGTGGGGTGGCAATTGAAGATATTATGGGTGCCAGGAGAAGATACCAAGGCTGCCTTTGCAGTCACAGGCACCATGGTGCCAACCCCCATTTTGAAATATGCTCCCCGCAGAACAGCATTAGGGTGAAAACTCTTGGCAACTTTGTTCATATGATTTTTTAAAATTGTAAGCATCATAGTGCTTCCTTGTAATTCCCCCCCCTTTCCCTTTTTAGAGCCAGATAGTTATTTTACTATACATTGTTTTATAAAGATACTAGTACGGTAATTTAAAAGTCCCTTCTTTCCAGGATACAGAAATAACTGATGCTGTAGCAATTAAAAGAGGCTGTTCAAGAGGCAATTAACAGCCTATATGTCACTAATCTCCCAGATGCTGTCAACAGGAAACAATATAATGGGTAAGACCTTCAAACAGGAAATGTTTAATTAAGATTAGAAAAGACCTGTGTCCTCCCCCCTCTCAACTTCCACCACAAGAGCATCTGAAGCAGTAACAACTTGTTCTAAACAGATGTTGTTTTTCCCCATTCTATTGCAACTTTTTAATTTTTTTAAAAATGGATGCTTATTGTTGTAATAATCCTATGTAAACTGCTCTGTGAGGTCCTCCTGGAAAGCAGAATATGCACACTCTAGATAATAGATAAATAGAATAGATAATAAAATAGACAGATATGCCGAACAGGACTTACTTGTGAGTAAACATTCCAGAAGCATCTTGGTCTCAGGATGGTATTGTTGGATAATATAATGCTATTCCAAGTGCCACGTGGGATCTCCTATTTGAATTCCACTTTCAGCTCTGGAAAAGCATTGGCTCAGCAGATATAAAGACCTCTAGCAGTGAAGCAAGCTGGCTGAACAGTGTGTGGCAATCTGTGTGAGCGACTTCACTTCCACAAGCACAACTCAACATGGGTTGATCTGCAGTATCCAGTGTCGTTTTTTCTAGAAAAAGGTGCCAGAACTCACCATGAACCTTGTTCTCTTATAATGCCAATGGTGCCCACCTGAGGGGTGCTGGAACTGAGTTCCGATGAGATCTGCTGAGAAAAAGGTCCAGCAGTATCCTACAAAACAAGGCTGACTCCCCTCTCTGAACCTCTAGCATGAACCTCTAGAAGAAAGAATAACGAAAGCAGCTTACTGAACCATAGCTTCTCTTCTCATAGTTTGAGCTCCTCTTCTGGAACTTTCAGAGGGCTGTAGCTCAGTGCCAGAGCACATGGCCAGAGCATTTGCTGCTTTTTTAAGATGAGAGGGCCTGCCCTGGCACATGACCACTTTGTTAGAAGAGCTAGGCTCAAGCAATAACTGGTCCAAGATTATCTAGGAAACTTAGTTGTGTGATAAGGGTTGTGCATGCTAAACCACAACACTACTCTGCCAGCTCACTATTCTATGACTTACAGTTGACCCTAATAAATGCTAAACTGCTGATAAATTTAATGAGGACTTTTCTTTCTTTTTCTTTCTTTTTAAAAAAGGAACTGATGTGGAAATGTGAAGTTAAGATTAGAAAAAAGAGAGAGAGAAACTGAGAGAAACAAAACTGACAGATTTGCCCGTCCCTATTCGGTGTACAACACTAGAAATAAACTATACTTAAATGGAAAATTCAAGTTACCAGTAGTGGGGTGGGGGCAATAGTGGAGCTTCCCAGAAGATTCTGGCTGGCAGCCCTTGATAGCTGCAGAGGTGCTTAGAAGTCCAACAAGAGTGGCAGTATAAGCTCTTCTGATTACAGCCTTGTGAATCCCAGGATTTTTCAAATGACAAAGGCTCTCTGGGGTGTCCTTTTAAACCAAGAGAGCATCTCTGTGTTGTATTTGAATGCAGTGTTTAAACAGAAGCACCATGTAGATCCCAGTTATGTTCACCATTTATAACACATCAAGGTTTTAGAAGAGGCACCACAAAGCCGAGATGAATTGTTACTGAGGCTGCAACTAGATGTGGTATGGGAGACTGGTAATTAGAATCTCCTGCGGATTTGCTGCTTGTCTGTTGTTGCTGTTTTAAAAGGATTAATAGCAGCCAAGAAGGACCAGAATCAGATTGGGAGTGTGGCACTTGGAAGCGTGTGAAGTTTCACCTTTGCTCGCTGTGTACCCTTTCCCCATTTAAAATGGCTTCCCAAAGCTGCTGTTTGCCCCCTGCAGGAAGCAGAACCAATTTTAATCAGCAAAATAGGAAGACTAAAAGTTACCTCTGCACCAATTCAGAAACATGGTTCAATCAATTTCAGGGTCCACTGCAGTGGTGCCTATTAATTTTTCTTTTTAAAAAGCTCTGAGATAACTTAATCATACATCTCCCATGTTATGACTATCAGTAGTTTGGCAGTGATAGAACAAATATGGTAGAGAGGGAGAGCATCTTTGTGTTTTGCATGAGATCTGATAGCTGAGAGAGCTGTTGGAAATAGAGAGTTGAGATAACAGTTGCAGTGGGTCGTTGGGTGGAAAGTCTTGGAAGGATGCCATCAGTTAACAGAAGGTCCACTTATATAACAAAGGGAAGAAAAGTTGGAAAGAACAGCAAAGGTTGCAGGATTTTGATAAATCTGAATGTGTTTTTTGATCTTCTCTTGGCCTCTGCACCTTTTGGTACTGACCTAGAAGGCTGCGTTCTGCGTGGGTTAAAAGGTTATTTGCATGAATAAGGAAGAAGGGTTTGTAGCTAAAAAGAAGAAATCCCAGCTGATAACAGAATTCAAATTTTCAGGGGAATATAACATGTTTTTCAGGTGAAAGTTCAACAGATAAATGAAAGATGATAATTGAGTCTGACTCCATTTGTGAGGATTGTTTAGAAAATAGGCTATTAGGCATTGTGAAATGTTTTGAAGGGCAGCTCAGAGCAGGGACCCAGGTGACGCTGTGGGTTAAACCACAGAGTCTAGGGCTTGCTGATCAGAAGGTTGGCGGTTCGAATCCCTGCAATGGGGTGAGCTCCCGTTGCTCGGTCCCAGCTCCTGCCCACCTAGCAGTTCGAAAGCACGTCAAAGTGCCAGTAGATAAATAGGGACCGCTCTGGCGGGAAGGTAAACGGCGTTTTCGTGTGCTGCTCTGGTTCGCCAGAAGCAGCTTTGTCATGCTGGCCACATGACCTGGAAGCTGTCTGCGGACAAACGCTGGCTCCCTCGGCCTATAGAGCAAGATGAGCACTGCAACCCCAGAGTCGGACACGACTGGACCTCATGGTCAGGGGCCCCTTTGCCTTTATTTTACAGAGCAGCCCCAAGTGCAGCAACCTGTCATAAATTACACCAGGCACAGAGTCTTTCCAGGAAGGCCTGGGATCGGGCAACTGCCCAGTGGGATGGAAATGAGCCAATGAAACACTGAAAGCCAACTCAGCATCACCATAGGAATTGTGCCCACCTGTGGACATGCAGGGGAGAGTCACCCACTGCCCTTATCAGGTGTGTGTGGATTGCAAGGGTACACAGAGACAGCACATGGGAAGTGGCTCAAAAATGGCAGCCCAGGAATGCAAGCAAACAGTCTCCATCATAGTTACTTAGCAGAATTTTCATAGGGCCCTGGGGTGTGTTTTCAAAGATAATTGTTTCTGTCAAATTGTTCCTATCTCTTACATACAAAACTTTTCTGATCCTTACTCTCTTGTCATGTCTCATATGACATCTGTATTTCTGCCGTGACTGGCCTGGATGCCTGGAATACAACCTTTAACAGATATCTCTCCTGGATACTGTGACTGGATGCTTCAACCTCTGGCTTTCCTCTGTTCCTGTCCCAGTCCGATGACTTCCTCAGCTGTTTCTGGTCTGTTTCTGGTCTGTCCTAACCTTATCTGTCTTTTTGCCCTGAAATTATATATATATATATTTAATATATTTTTATTATTTTATATATAGAAAAAGCAAGAAAATCCAACAATCAAACAATCAGATCATCATACACAAAAAAGATAAGAAAAAAAGAAAGCACAGCAAAAAAAGAAAAAGATGTATACAAATCAGATTCTTAATCGTTTCTAACTTAATTTCCCTCATAGACTTCCCCGTGTCCCCTATTTAGCGGTTCATTGTATATCCCTTACATGCAGGTTCTATTCATATTTTATATCTATAATTACTATTTCTCGGCTTTCACTAAACTTTCCCTTAGATCTCAACCTGCAACATACATAATTGCTTGTATTTCTCTTCATAAGTCAATTTTACAATATTTTTTATAATATATTCTAAATTTATTCCATTCTTCTTTCGTCTTCTCTTCTCCCTGGTCGCGTAGTCTTCCGGTCAGGTCAGCAAGTTCCATATAGTCCAACATTTTCATTTGCCACTCCTCTAATGTAGGAATCTTTGGTGTCTTCCAGTGTTTTGCTAATAATATCCTGGCTGCCATTGTGGCGTATAAAAACAAGTTAGTGTCTTTAGTCGGTAATTCTTTTCCCACCATGCCCAATAGAAAGGATTCTGGTTTCTTAATAAACGTGTTTTTCAACATCCTTTTCAACTCGTTATAAATCATTTCCCAGAAATCCTTTACCAATGGGCAGGTCCACCACATGTGAAAAAATGTTCCTTCCGCTTTTTTACATTTCCAGCACTTATTATCATGATTATGGTATATCTTAGCAAGTTTTACTGGTGTCAAATACCATCTATAAAACATTTTCATCATATTTTCTCTTAAAACCGTACATGCAGTAAATTTCATATTCTTCTTCCATAATCTTTCCCAATCATCCATCATAATATTGTGCCCCACATCTTTTGCCCAGTCTATCATAACTTTCTTTGTTGACTCATCTTTCAATTGCCACTGAAGCAGCAAATTATACATTCTTGAAAGATTCTTTGTCTTTGGTTCTAATAACTCTGTCTGCAACTTGGACTTTTCTAAAGAAAAACCATTTTTCTTGTCTACTTTATACAATTCATTTATCTGGTGGTATTGGAGCCAATCATCTAAATTACTTTTTAATTGTTCATACGTCTTTAATTTTAGTTGGCCTCCTTCCTCCACCAGAATATCTATATATTTTGGCCATCTGATCTCCATATTTACCCTCTTCCGGGCCTTAGCTTCTAATGGCGAAATCCAAAGGGGTTTTTTCTTTTCTAATAAATCTTTATATTTATTCCATACATTTATCAATGATTTCCTAATTACATGATTTTTGAATCCCTTATGATTCTTTGTCTTGTCATACCATAAATACGCATGCCATCCATATACATTATTAAAGCCTTCCAAATCTAATACCTCTGTTTTCTCTAACAAACACCATTCTTTCAACCAGCAGAAGGTAGCTGCTTCATAATAAATCCTTAGATCTGGTAGGGAAAAGCCTCCTCTTTCTTTACTATCTGTCAGAAGTTTATATTTTATCCTAGGCTTTTTCCCTTGCCAAATGAACTTTGAGAGTATCTTCTGCCATTCTTTAAAGCATTGCATCTTGTCGATAATAGGCAATGTTTGAAACAAAAATAACATTTTTGGCAATACATTCATTTTCACAACAGAAATACGGCCTGACATAGACAATTTCAGATTCAACCATCTATCTAAATCTCTTTTGATTTCATTCCAAACTTTATCATAATTATCTTTATACAAATTCAATTTTTTTGACGTCAGATTAACCCCCAGGTATTTCACCTTCTTTACAAACGATAAGCCAGTGGCCTCTTCCAACCTCTTTTTCTCTTCTAGTAACAAATTCTTGTCCAACACTTTGATTTTTGTCTTATTTAATTTAAAACCAGCAACACTGCCGTAGTCCTAAATCAAGTTCAGTGCATTAACTGCACTGGTTTCTGGGTCTTGCCCAGAAATTATAGGGTGCTGCCTTGGTACTGATCTCTGGCTTAGTTACCTGAATTCTGCAATTGTTTAGATCCATAGTACCTGGCTACCCTGTTTAAGCTGATCTAGATAATTTAGGGCACCTCCAGACTGTCAGTATTATCTGGACGTGATCCAAGTACACCCTTGGACATTTCGCTTTGAGCAATTAAAGAGCTCCGTCAGCAAAGCACAACGATCCCCATTATAAAAATGAACTGTTTTCAATTAGGACAATGGCAGGGACATGAATTCAGAAGTGTGGAACCAGCGAATGATTAAAGGGAAGACGTATAAACACTCTGCTAGCAAATGGGGATGGATGCTTACTGTTGTATAACTGTCCTGCAAACAAATCAGAAAAAAAGCTCAACAGAGGGTAGATATAATCTAACCTCCATAGCCTCCGATTCTTTGCAGATGAAATTAAGGGCACCCATTGCAACAGCTGCTGGGGAGCAGGAGTCAGCTTTCTCCCACAAGTCTGGTTGGCTACTGTGAGAAATAGGATGCTGTGCTTGATGTGCTTTCTGGTCCGATCTAACAGGGTTATTATGTTCTTCCCACTCTAAAGGTTGTTCTCTCCCTGCTAGGTTACAGTGTAATCCTAACCATGTCAACTCAGAAGTAAGTACAGTACCTGTGAATTCAATAGGGCATATTCCCAGGTTAAGTGGGGCTACGACTGGAGCCTTAGTTTTTCTGAGAGCCTTGTCTTGCTCTGGCCATTCATAGATGTTACCCTGTCCCGTCTCCCTCCACCATACTTCTTACCACTTCATGGGGAGTTTTTAAAAGTTTCCATAGGAAGGTGTGCCTTAGTCAAACCCTTAGTTCAGCTAGCCCAGTATTTTCTCTAGTCTGGCATTTTGTTATTCTTTAAGTTGCAACATGCTCCTCTCAGTTGTTCTGACTGGCAGAAGAGCTCTCCAGGAATTGAGGTGGGGTGTCTTTTCCCAGTCCTACCTGCATATGTTGTCAGGGAATCAAACCTGACACAGGTGCTCTGTTACTGAGCAGCTACAACTGTGGCCATTCCCCTAAAAAATAAAGCAAGCTTCTGGTCCTCATGGTTCCAGAATAGGAACGTAGAAAGCTGCCTTACACTCAACCTGACCTTAGGGCCATCAAAACCAGTACCAGTTGCAGTACTGTCAGTGGGTTACCAGCAGGGGAGCATGAGAACTTTGTACACCCCTGAGCTTCTTAGAGGATGAGCGGATTACAAAGATATAAAATATGGGTAACTAATAAAAAGCAATACCACTCCCACATCACCCTGTACAACTGGCCAAAGAGGATACCCTGGAGAGATGGGCTTTCTCAGATGAGCTTTTTGGGTAAGCGCTGCTGTGCCACACCTGCCCCAGCACAGCATTTCCAAGGAGGCCAGTCAGCTGCAGGAGAGACCAGGGTGCCTGCAGCCTTCATTGCACTGCAAAGGTGTAGGACCCCTTGCCTCGAATGCCCTCATTTCCCCTTCTCCTCACTGGCAGCCACGGCTGTTCCCAGCAGCAGCTTCAGCACCTCAATCACCTGCCTCAGTACTGTCTTGCTCCTGGCTATGGTGGCAGCTTTGTGCTATGCTTCAGGTCCTCATCTTAGTAAGGGCAGGTAATGTTGCCTGTTGTTTTAGCTCCTAACAAATATCATGGCAGCGTATGGAATGTAATCAACATCTGTAGTGTGGAACCTGGCAAGAGAGTACTGTGTGACCACGGATGGCAGCCTTTTCTAGCCTAGCATGATTGCCTAGGGTTCCATCCTTTGTCATGGTGACTGATTTTTCTATATAACCCCCCCCCCCAAGTAGCAATGTACAGTATCGCTAAGAAGGCAGGAACACTTTTAGTATTACCGGCCAGTGAAACAGTAGTTTCAGCAGTGGCATTGCTGAAGACCTAACTCCTGACCACTAAAACTAATCTTCTCAATAGAAAAAAGGGAAATAGGCAAGCTTACCAATCTGTCTCTGCTTACACATGACAAATGGCTGTGTATGTTCACGTATTTCCCATCTCTCAGATGAGGGAGAACACCAGCATGTCTTGATTTATTTCACTAAGCAAGGGAACATAGGAATTGTCATCTCAGGTAATAGATGGGCTTGATACTCTGTTCTTAGCTTTTTTGTTTTGATGTTCCAGGCAGATATATATAATGCTAGGTGGTACAATTATGAAGTAACCTTTACATAACTGCATTGCTTTTCTCTCTCCCGTCTGCTGCCTATTCTTTTACTATGTTTTTTGCTTTTGCTTTTGGATAGGATAACTAAAAGTGAACGAAAAGAAAGATGATATAGGCATTCTTTAAGATTCTTTCCCAAGAAAAGAACCCATAAGTGCCTCCAAACTGTCAGTATTTTGTGGGAAGGATTCACACCAGAGCTTCAGGTTTGTGCAGCTAAGGTGCATTAAAGGGCTTTGTCACCCTTGCAAATCAAATCAAATCCACTTAAAAACCGGGACTTTTGCAGTTTGGAAAGTGACTTGGATGATGGGCTTGAGGGCATCCTGATCAAGTTTGCAGATGACACCAAAATGGGAGGGGTGACTAATACCCCAGAGGACAGGATCACACTTCAAGATGACTTTAACAGATTAGACAACTGGGCCAAAGCAAACAAGATGAATTTTAACAGGGAGAAATGTAC
This sequence comes from Zootoca vivipara, assembly GCF_963506605.1. Lineage (NCBI taxonomy): Eukaryota > Metazoa > Chordata > Lepidosauria > Squamata > Lacertidae > Zootoca > Zootoca vivipara. The sequence goes on from NC_083284.1 coordinate 42,288,855, forward strand.
GTAAAGTACTACACTTTCGCAAAAAATAAAAAAGAAAGAAAGGCACAAATACAGGATGGGTGACACCTGGCTTGAGAGCAGTACATGTGAAAAGGATCTAGGAGTCTTGGTAGACCACAAACTTGACATGAGTCAACAGTGTGATGCAGCAGCTAAAAAAACCAATGCAATTCTGGGCTGCATCAATAGGAGTATAGCATCTAGAGCAAGGGAAGTAATAGTACCACTGTATTCCGCTCTGGTCAGACCTCACCTGGAGTACTGTGTCCAGTTCTGGGCACCAGAGTTCAAGAAGGATACTGACAAACTGGAACATGTGCAGAGGAGGGCAACCAAAATGGTCAAAGGCCTGGAAACAATGCCTTATGAGGAACTGCTTAGGGAGCGGGGTATGTTTAGCCTGGAGAAGAGAAGGTTAAGGGGTGATAAGATAGCCATGTTCAAATATATAAAAGAATGTAATATAGAGGAGGAAGGTTGTTTTCTGCTGCTCCAGAGAAGTGGACACAGAGCAATGGATTCAAACTACAAGAAAGAAGATTCCACCTAAACATTAGGAATAACTTCCTGACAGTAAGAGCTGTTCGGCAGTGGAATTTGCTACCAAGGAGTGTGGTGGAGTCTCCTTCTTTGGAGGTCTTTAAGCAGAGGCTTGACAGCCATATGTCAAGAATGCTTTGATGGTGTTTCCTGCTTGGCAGGGGGTTGGACTGGATGGCCCTTGTGGTCTCTTCCAACTCTGATTCTATGATTCGGAAATGTATTGAACAGTGTGGGCTGAAAGAATGATGCACAGGAAGATATGGGCTGTGTACACACGAT